>NC_051072.1:50876900-51176900 GCF_004664715.2 Peromyscus leucopus | reverse complement strand
AAACCAGAGCCCTCCGTGGTGGGACCAGTCACTACAGCTAACCTGGAAGGATAGCCTCCTGGTGGTGGGGTCTTGGGGCACCACTTTACTCTTTGATTTGAAATAAATGCCACATTTATGTGCGCTGGAATGGTTTTGTTGGAGGGTTAATGTGGGCGTAGGCATGTTTTCCCAGAGGCTCGCTGCTTTCCCGGGTAGGGATTTGCCTGCACACTAGAGCCTGGTTTGAGAGCTGCCCATATGTGAAACATGCTCCATCTCCCCCCCCCCCCCTAACAGTGCTAACATGTGGGCATGTAAGACATGGTCGCTGAGCAAAAATCCCTAGTCTTGCTAGGACTACGAGTCCGTGCCACAAGCATGGTGGAGCTGGATGTCGCCAGATATTGGCTGAAGCCCTAAAGCTGAAGACAGTAGACAGTAAATGTCTTCATGTTCCAATGCACCGGTACCCATCTGGGAGATGCTAAGGAGAACCTGTGTCCTTTCCCCTCCCATGCAGATTCACGGAAAGAGGAAGTTGCAGAGTGATAATCTGAAGGTTTCAGGAAACTGCACTGTGTGTTTGCCCTCCCTTCCTGTGGCATCCAGTCACTTCTGGTGAAGGAGAGCTGAGAATCTACTCATCAGAACTGGCCTCAAGTATGGCCCTGCCTACCTTCCACACTGTGGAAAGGACCTCTCTGGAACTCTCCCAGCATGCTCTTCTCCGTGGAGCAAGGAACCTGTGGAGTTAGGGCACAATGTCCTCCTGGGGCCTTTGCCTTCCTTTTCCCTATCCTGTTGCAAGTGTCCAGGTTTCCCAGAATGCCCAGGTTTCCACCAAAGCCTGCTCAGACCTGTTCTGAAGTCAGCACACAAAGAGTGGACTGTGTCAGCACCCGAGAGTGGTCACCAGGGCAGCAGTTTGGGGTAGATGGAATGCATAGATCTTGAATGTGCAGCCTGGGCGGCTACATCATGAGCTCAGAGTTCCTTTGGTATGGGATGGAGTTGGGGATGAAAACAAGCAGAATAGCTTTATCAGCCTGGACCAGGGACCGGAAATTGGGGGACTGTCTCAGATTAGAGTTCTGAGGAGGCTAGGATTTGAAAATCATACTGACACTCTAGGCCAGTGGTTCTCAACCTTCCTAATGCTACGACCCTTTAATACAGTCCCTCATGTTGGAGTGACCACCCCCCCCAGCCATAAAATTATTTTTGTTACTACTTCATAACTGCAATTTTGCTACTGTTAGGAGTCCTAATATAAATATCTGATATGCGACCCCCGTGAAAGGGGTCACGACACACAGGTTGAGAACCATGTGGCATTCTCAGCATATTGAGGACAGGAGCAGCATCTGAGTACCTCCAACAAAGAGAAGACTCCTAGTCAGGAGATGGCTTCTCTGGCTTCAAGCAAAACCCCCAAGCACTCCTAGTCCCCTCTGTCCTCCCCTTTTCTGACCTGGGAGGAATGGATGGAGGAGGAGGAGGAGGAGCCATGGCTTGCTCCATCTGACCCATCAGAATCAGGACCAGGCACAGGAAGCAGGAAGCTTTAAGGTGGAGAGAGAATTTTGTTTAGGCTGACACTTTAAAGGTTTTTTTTCCCCAAATTTCCTTATTATTGTTATTGTGTTTGGGGTGCATGCCCCCAATGTGTGGAGGTCAAAGGGCAACTTCGTAGATCCTCTTTTCTCCTCTATTTTTACAAGGCTCTAGGAAGTAAATTCAGGCCCTAAGGCTTGTAGCAAACACCCAATCCCCACCCAACCATCTTGTCAGCCCTTGAATAATACTTTTTAATATCAGGAAGGCGCCTCTTGACTTCCAAAACGAAATGTGCACTCGCAGGAGCATCCCGGAAAGCTATGGAATACATAGGGGCTACCAGGGGCGTTCTCCCAGAGCTTGTGGGGAGAGGGTAAACTGATTTCTTTTGGTTCCCAACACATTCACTCACTGGTTACACTGTCAAAGGTGGTGCTCAAATATAAGCTAGGACCAAACTAACTCCCCGCTTCCTTGGTTTTAAATCAGCCAGAGCACCTTTTGCAAAGAAACGGTGAGTTGATTTGATGATTGGGCCAGGGGTGTGAGTCGTTCATCTGCTCATCTGTTCTCGGTAAGGGTGAGGAGCTGGGAAGATGGCGGACAGTGAAGAAGCACATGAAGACGTGTTCGTCAGACATGCCTCCCTCCCTTTCTCTCCCAGGCTATGAATCCATTAACTTGGCTCCAGAGGAGAACCATGGAAACTCTCTGGCGTACGAGTGAACCCCGCAGCACGGTCTCCTGAGCCTTGGCACCATGGTCCCCTGTTGGTGGCTCCTGCACCGTGCTCACAGCTCTTCTTTCTGATGGTGAGTCCTGCCTCTTTGGCCATCTCTCCCATGAAACTCTCTGCTCACGTTTGTCTATTGGAAAGGGCCAAGGCTTCTGGCTCAGCCTGTTCCTTCCATTCCTATGTCCAGGGATGATGACCTCACCATGTTTGGTCAATTAACATGCTGTTCCCAAATCAGCATATATGGATGATGGATGTGTTGTTTGCTCTAGCATGACGGTAGTGTGGCCAAAGATCACCTCTGGCACCAGCTTTTCTTTTGTTCTGAACATATTATTTCTCATCTCAAGTTGGAGAACAATGGGATCATTGATCCAACGAAAGAATAAGGATAAACTTTCCAGACTACGGCTCACTGAGTGCCAACCTGAAAGCCAGTGAATCTCCTCTTTGGTGTATCTCCTCTTTGGTGGTGTTGCGTCTTTGGGCACGAGCATGGTGAAGAGGGAACGTGCCTCTCGTTTCTTTGCTATTTATTGGTGTGCTTTGAAAATGCCTTTCTCAGCTCTGACTACTGAGGAAGAGCACACGGTAAGTAGGGCACCAACAAGTTTGAGCACACTGCTTTGGATTGCTTATGTCTTCTTCGGTTCTCTCTTTCTGTGTGCGGTACCCCACCCCAATACCTCCCTGCTGACTTGTTGGGTTCAGGGAAGGCAGCATCCCGCTTAGATGAGACACCAAGCTGAGCAAACAGCAGGGCTACTCAAGGAACTCACCTTTGTAAGGAAGCAACTGGCTCAGGAAGACAGTCACATTGGTATGCTCTGAGACACCCCCAAGTGGAAGACTAAGTGAGACAGTTGAAATATGGCTGCAGAATTCTTGTCTTGTGAGGGCCCTATAATAAAATCCTCCCCTGACACTTTTTTCCTTTTTTCAGATAGAGTCTCCGTTTGTAGCTCAGATAGGCCTTTAACTCACAACTCCTGCCTCAGTCTCCCAAATGCTGGGTTTATAGCTGTATACCACCATGCCACTCACATATGGCCAAATAGCTCATTCTTAATATTTTTTGTGTATATATATGTATATAAATATGCATACACACAAATATATATATATATACATATATATATATACACACATTTGTGTATGTATACATATTTGCATGTGGGCATGCATGTGTGTGTGTAGGCCAGAGGTCCAGGTTAAATATCTTCTTCTCCTACTCCCCACCTTATTTTTTGAAACAGGGCCTCTCACTGAACTTGGAGCTTGCCAATTCAGCCAGATTGGTTGGCCAGCTAGTGCCAGAGACCCTCCTATCTCTGCCCTCACCACAGCTCTTTTTTTTAAACATAGGTACTGGGGATTGAACTCAGGTCCTCGGGCTTTTGTACAGCAAGGACTTTACAAGACCGAGCGATCCCCTCACCCCTAAGTGGTCAGTCCTCAGTTGAGTTTGTTCTGTGATGTGAGGGCCACCATCAGGGCTCGGTGGCCTCCCTTCAGAATCCTTGGAACCTTAACTTTGTGACACATCTTTTCAGCAGTGCCTTCCGAAGGAAAATGATGAATCAAGTACTCATTTTGGTGCCCAGAGGACCGCAGGATGCTGGTGTGTGACATGCGATTCGTCTCCCCCTCAATTCAGGTGGGCTGAAGGAAATCCACTCCGTGTTTAATCTGTTTGCTCTCTGGGTGTATGTTGGCCTTGGCTCCATTCCGAGCCCTCTGGGAACCCAAAGCCCTGAATGATGGCATTGTTGTACACGAATGTCTCTGAGGAGGATCTGTCTGAAAGAAAAGAAGAGATAAAACTGAAAAGGTAAATGTTTCCAACAAAAGCTATTAGGGCAGAATTTCCTGACTCAGCACTTCTGGGCATTTTTTGAGGTTTTCCACAGACAACATGAAGTTACTCTTTTTGTGTATGTGGTTTTCTTTATTTAGTTTTTGCTCCCCCTAAGCTTATGGGTTTTCATTGATGAGATGGTTGAGCAATCCTGAGGCCCAGACACTGCCAGGAAAAGCTAGTAAGTTGATGGTGACTACTCACCCTCAGTGCCAGGGGAGGCAGAACCATGGCTCCTGCCTCTCAGTGGCACTCAGAGCCACACTCGGCTCATCTATCTCAGAGATGATCTCCAGGCAGCTCTGGATCTTGGGATCTGTCGCTTCTTACCCCGATGGCACTCTAGTTTATTGACTTATGTGTCCCACGGCCCTTGGCTTGTGTGATGGCTTGAGCCACATCTTCCCACAGTGGTATGTTAAAGTCCCCATCCCCAGGACGGCAGAACGTGACCAGCAGTGCTCATACGAAACAAAGAAGGTCCAGATTATTGTGAGCCATTGTTCCTGTTCAGCCTCTCCACTCCTGGGAGTCCATAATCTAATTGGAGGCAAAAGGCCTTCACAGAAAGCAGTTCACAAGTCAGGGCATCACATAAGTTCAGGACCACTGGTGCACTCAAGCAGTCCTTGACTTTGGCAGCCCCTGAGACCTCACCAGGGATTCTTTGAAAAGAAGCCATTGCCTGGGCTTTCTCCCTAGACCAGTTTCAATAGCACTTTCGAAAACCCAAGTTAGCAGATGAGTTTCTCTGTGCCTAAGTTTTCCTCTTTGCAAGATTAGATTTGCTTGTATTGACTGTCCACGCGCAGAGAGTGAATGAGCAGCAGGAGATAAATGCCGTGGTATCGAGAGGGCAGGTTGCATCCTCATTGCCCAGGGAAGATGCGGCTGGTTTATGGCAGAATCCCACAGGCTGACTAATACCTGAAACCCACCGACCAGGACGTGACATCCACCACCCAAGGATAAGCAAGGATTGCATACGGCCTCTGACATAAGGAGGTTTCTTTGACCAGAGGACCTCATCTGTCAAAGCAGGCTGGGGGAGGAACTTGTGTTTAGGCCGCTTGAGACCCGCAGGAATTTTGCCAGGTGTTAAAGAGGCAAGAGGTACGGGACCTCAGTTCTTGGTCTCACACAGTTCTCAGCTCTCCCCTGCTCCTGGGGCTTTTCTTTTCTCTCTTTCAGGGTCAGGCAATGGCTGTAAGGTCAAAGACAAAGACGGGGCTTCGGAGTCTGGCTCTGCCACGGACAAGATTCACAACTGTAGGTGAGATTTCAAGTTTGCTTGGACTTGGCCTTTTCATTTTCATAAACCAGAAGATAAAACTTGGTTGTAGATGCTTCTGGCCTCAGGTCTAAATGGAAGCTGGCATAGCATTTCTATCCTAGCAGAGAGCGATCAATAGTCAATGATGCTTGTTTAGGTGGTTTTACCCTGGTATGGACATTTGGGGCCAATGGTTGCTCTTGGTAGCTGGTCTTGGAATTCATTTCAGGTTAGGTACTGTCTGCTTTATTATAGTGTCAGGGGTAGCACTGAGCTCCGAGAAGCTGGACCTGAAGAAGAGTCTAGCTGAGGAATCTTGGCTTTCTCCAGAGTCTATGAGTTCAGGCTAGCCCAGCCTGGACTCTCATGCTTTGGCAGGTGAAGCAGTAATGGCTGATCAGGTCCGCATTACTCCTTATCTTCCACCCCTGGCCTGAGCCAGGACAGTTGATTGCTCCACGCTCTCATTTGGAAACTGGAAACTGCCAAGGATCTATGACAATTATTTTGTCCTTTCTGAGGCGAGGATGAACAGAACGACAGCCCTGTGACAAGACAAGGGACAGAGAAGTCTCCAAAATTTGGCAGAAGGGGCCTGGGTTTGGAAAACAAGTGTAACTAGAAGGAGACTTTCTTCTTTTCTTTCATCTCTGGGCTCAGATTTCCAAGATCTTTAATTTTCAGAACTTAAACAAGAAAGTGTATTAATCTTCAAGGGCTCTCATTAATCACCATGTCTGGCCCTGTGGTGTGTGTGAGAGAGAGATGAGTCACTCTTCTCCAGTTGATTTCTTGGTAATGGAGGGTCAAGGCCTGCTCTTACATTTCCTCTCTGTCGAGCTAATGGAGAAAGCTTCCACTTAGGAAGCACCCATCCTGGAGCAATTTTTCAATGGAAAATTGCAGACAGGAATTGCCACTGACATGAAACTGTTTCTCTTAGGGAAACAAGGTGAGTGGCATGGCAGAATCATTAGGAATGCAGATCCTGCCTTGGAGAGTTGTGGGATAAAATGACAGGATTGAATAAAGCGTATACGTTAGTGTGTGGTGTATTAAATAGATCTACAGCACATAACTAGTTTTTCCTCCATCCCTTCTTGGTGCCAGGCACTGTGCTGAGGACCTTCCCTATGTCATTGTATGATGACATATATAATAAGTATTTTATGTGACATGTGGCGCCATGTCCCCTGGTTTACAGATAGGGAATCTGACATGCGTGCTAAGGGACTTGCTGTATGAATTACTTTTTTCATTGCTGTATGTAACAAAATATTGGACAAGAGCGACTTAAGGCAGGCAGGCAGGTTTTGTTTTGGCCCACAGTTTGAGAGGACACAGTCTTCACGACGGTGGGAGCAGGAGTCAGCTGGTCATATTGCCTCTGAAGTGTGGAAAGAGAGAGAGATGCATGCTGGGATTCCACTCACTTTCTACTTTTTCTTCAGTCTGGGATCCCAGCCCATGGGATGGTGCTGCTGACTTTCAGGGGTGGAGATCTTTCTTCCTCAGTTACATGTCTATGGAAGCCCCTCACAGGCACACCCAGAGATGTATCTTCTCGGTGACTCCAAATCTAGTCAAGCTGACAACGAAGATCAACCGTCATGCTTGTCCAAGGCCCCACAGCTCGTAAGAGATGGAACCAGGCTTTGAACCCGTATCGTCCGATGCTGAAGTTGAAGCATATTTCCACTCACCACGAAATAGGCAACACAGGCTCACCTCTGTGCGCTACAAGCTGGGGCACTCTCCACCCGCAATGACTGTTGGGGAGCTGCGGAGGAAATCGGTACGTGGTGTTCCACGGCTTGTCCTGAAAACTCCTCCTCAGGTTTTTCTCTGGAGGCTTGGGATGTTTGTCACCAGGCAGTCCTCAAGAGGTTAAGAGATGGCTCAGAGGTTAAGAGCACTGACTGTTCTTCCAGAGGTCCTGAGTTCAATTCCCAGCAACCACATGGTGGCTCACAACCACCTGTAATGAGAGCTGGTGCCCTCTGCTGGTGTGCAGGCAGACATGCAGACAGAACACTGTATATATAATAAATAAATAAATCTAAAAAAAAAAAAAAAGAATTTTAGGGCTGGAGAGATGGCTCGGAGGTTAAGAGCACTGGCTGCTCTTCCAGAGGTCCTGAGTTCAATTCCCAGCAACCACGTGGTGGCTCACAACCACCTGTAATGGGATCTGGCGCCCTCTTCTGGCCTGCAGTCATACATGCTGTATACAAAATAAATAAATAAATAAATCTTTAAAAAAAAAAAAAAAAGAATTTAAAAAAGACGTCCCTTTTGGTCCTGGCTAGTTTCCTTGCATCCTTGAATCCATACCAGATAAGCTGCTTTGCCAGCCAGCAGGTGGCCTGTTCCCCATCACTGCCAGTTCTGAGTGCTGCTGGTAGAGCGGACAGCTGTGGAGGGCGCTACGCGGGTTCTATAGAAGGACTGGTCCAGATGTGCTGGGGTTTGGAGGAGACTTTTCCAGAGCCTAGGGTGAGAGCTGGGGGTCTGAAGTGTGAAAGCACTTGGAGCAGTTAAAAAGCAAGCTCACCGTCATTGTGGTCTTATGGGAAGGTCTGCAGAGATGTAAGCCTAGAAATTTCTATAAAATGTCTACATCTCCAAATGACAGAACCTGGGGGAGAAAAAAAAAAAAACCCACTGAGTTGGAATGGTCCCATTTGGTGACTCCCAAGCCAGGCTTTGGTCACCCTTCTAGTAACTCCCGACTTCCCGCAGTTGCATTCTCGGGGAGGCTGGAACAGACAGCATGTTCAGGAACACCTTAATGATGTCAAGATACTTTTCATTGCTCGTTTATCACTTAGCAGCTCAGATTTGTAGTGTGTTCCCCATGTTCCTTCTCCCTTCACACGGACAATGCATTCTTTCAACAGTGTGCGGCTCCACGGGAAGAGCTGTGCTGAAAGCAGAACTCCTTTCGGGGAGGAGGGGCCGGGGCCGGGGGCGGGGTGGGGGGGTGGGCAGGTGGGGACCAGATGCCCGGCCACAGCCGGGAGAGGGGGATGAGCACATGGAACGGCCACTTCTGGTTCCACTTAGTCATTTCTCTGTGCTGAAAGGTGTCATATAAATGCTAAATAGAACAGAGAGGGAGATGGGGCCTGGCTATTTGCATTTCGGCTAATGGGAGCAGATGTAGATAGTAAAGCCGCTTAGCCGAGGATGCTCACCTGCCCTGCCGGGCCTAATGTCCGTCTTCAGTTCATTTCAACGAGGCCCTCATCAGTTCTGCTCCAGCGCTGCAGCAGACACGGTGCTTGGTGCAAAAGGGGTACGTGCCTTCTGTCCTCGGTGGGTTGACAAAACTTGTTGACGAGACAAGTTTAACCACAGGAACCATCTGAGAACAATACAACCCAGCTTGTGATTAAGTGGTAAGTCCTGGGGAACAGATGAAGAAACGCCAGGGGAGGTTGTAGAGGAAAGAGGAAGCCATGATGGGCAGCAAGGCTTTGTGGGAGAAAGGCTGGACCACTGTCCCGCTGACCAGGTAGTTTCTTCCCTTTGGATGCTCACTCAGGTCCTCTTCATCCTTTAGGACTTTGTTGAAATGCTATTGGTCAACAGGGTCTCACTGGTTATCCTAAGTGGCAGCCTCTATCCACTTAACACCGTGTGTAATAGATATTAGCATGTTTCTCTCTTCCATGTTGCTTTGTAACCGCCCATAGGCAGGCAGACTGTACATACATCTGTTTCATTCACTATTGAATTCACAGACGAGCACGATGCCTGGAGCCCAAGAGGTGCTCTGCAAAGACTTGCTGAACAAATGAGTGACATTTGAGGACAGCCTCATTTAGCTAATGTTTCTGTTGGCCAACTGAATCCAAGATCTTGTTTTGTATTCTAGGAAGAAAATCTACAGAGTTCACAGTTCCGGCATGGACATGAATGTCTTTCAAGACGAAGAGTTCGAATTAAAACTAAACCACAAGGAAGCAGGAGAAACTAGCATCGATGTGAGCATGCCAGTCAAGGCTGCAAGTTAAGAAATGGGAAAAAGAAAAAAGAAACAAAAGTTGATGAATAATTGATGATGAGTAATAGGTGCATAAACTTAACCCATTACTATGCAGAATATAATGCAGACATTTTAATCTTGGATCTTGTCCAAGGTGATTCATTATTGGACAAAGTGGGAGAACCTTGTTCAGACACAGCTTCACCTAAAATGTGATCTCTGGTCACGGACACAGGATTACAGAAAGGCTCCAATGTTACTTGAAGTGAGAGGTAGGGGCTCTTGTTTCATCCTCTGTTCAACTTCTTGCTTTGAATGAACGAGTGGCCTGAATGTTTCTCTTTTTGAAAAATAACTGTTTTGTTTGGCTGAGACCCACAGAGGCACTCAGCGCTACCACAGGAAAGAGACACATTTGAAAAAGCAAGAATCCTTGAATACACAGTTGATTTTCTTGTTAATTGAATTCAATTGGATCAATATCTAATTTTAATTGTGGGAAGTAAGGCCAGCAGTCAGAAATATTCTCAAATTTCCTTGAATAATAAAAAGATCTCTCTTAATTTACTCACAGTTTAACTCAGGGAAAGCTAGGGGAAGAAGAATACAGGCAATGTTCGGGCAGGACATTCTTTCTGTGGACTACTTGCAGTTAGTGGATTGATAATCTTACGTTGTGAATCTCCATTGTGAGAACCAGAGTGTCAGCATGTTTTAGAAATGCCTTCCCCACCAAGGAAAGTCCCACTGTAGAAAAAAAGAAATCCAATATTGAAAGCAATCTTTTGATTGTACTGTGACATATTCTTGAAGCTGCCATGCAGGAATCTTCCATAGAAGTTTTAAAATTCTACAGATAGGAAATGTACAGTTTACAGGATAGGAAAAATGAAATTGGTTGGTTGAATGGAGGAGCATTAACTTGAGCTGGTCTACGAGTTGCTTTGTAAATTGCCTAAAAATGTGCCTTCGCACATTTGATGGTTGCACTGGATGGTGGTCAAAAGCTAGCTTCCCTGAGGTAGCCAGTTTCTGGACTGTTCCCTTCCTCTTCACTCCCCTGTCTTCTGAGCTGAGACAGAGTCTCCCAGACAGACAGAGGAGAGAAAAACTGCTACGTCTAACTAAAGCTTGCTGAGAGCCATTTTGTATCTGTTCTTCTTCACTTCAAGGTGTTGTGTGCAAGACCTTGGACTAATTTTCCGCTGCTTGTATACAGAATGTGTACTTATGCTAAAGGTGACCTTTGCTGAAGGTTAGACTCTAAACTGTAAACAATGTGCAAACTGTGGGACCATGTGGAAGGTTGGCTCTGGATTGTCTCTCAAAGGCCTACATGTTGAAGGTTTAGCCACCCGTCTGTGGAAATTCTGGGTGGAGGGCCAACCTTAAGAGGTGGGTGGGCTCTTGTGAAAGGAACTGAGTTGTTGGGAATCTGTTCTCGGCGGGGACATGAAGGCCGTTGGATTCTTAACACTCTTTGCTTTCCGTCAGCGAAAAGGCAAACAGCTTTTGTTCCCTCATGTGGTCCCATGTGAGCTTCTGCTTTGCCACAGGCCCTGAAACAGTGGAGTCAGGAGGTCAGGGAGTGAAATCTCTGACACCACTAATTCTTTTCCTTCTTCTAAGTTGCTTATCTCAGATGTCTCAACTCAGCAGAGAAAGCCAGCCAACAGGAGCTCCGTGACAGCACTCTACACACACTGGCTCATTAAATGTGACCAACAGACGTTTACTGCAATATGACTTCAAACATCGTTTCATCTCCTCAGCTCTGCATCTGACCTTCTCCCCAAACTCATCTTCATGTCCGTGTATTATCAAAACCTGGGGTATTTGGTCATCAATCATCTTAGGTGATGATTATGAATAATGTATAGCCATTGATGATATCAGAAAATGGATGCCAGTGTTGGGGGTGCCTGTGTAAATGCACGGTTCAGTATTTATTCCATCTTGCTCACTAGCTTCAGGATATTTTTCTTTTTTTTTTTTTTAAATTCCAAAAGAATGCGTTAGATCCAAACAGCTAAATCCCTTAACAGTGTAACTAGAGTCTCCTCCAGCTTGGAAGCCAAAGAGACCACATACTTTTTAGCCTACTTTCCCGAAGACCTGTCAGACACTTATCAAGTTTTCGGCTCGTGTTTAGCATCAGGACAACATAAATGATAAGAATAGAGAGGAGGCGTCAGTCTCAGACATGCATTGTTCTCGGTGTAAAAAACTGAGCTGAAAGAAAAACCTTGAAGAAGGTTTGGAAGATGGTTCCGTGATTAAGAGTGTGCGCTGCTCTTGGGGAAGACCTGAGACTGGTTCCCATGGCTCACAACTGTCTGTAATTCCAGTCCCAGGGGATCTGATGGCCTCGGGGGACACTTGCATGCACAAGCACATACCCACACACAGACATACGTGCACACACGTAATTAAACATAAAAATGAGTCTTAAAAAAGAAAAAAAATGAGAGTGGCAAAGTAAGTCCATGAAACAGCACTGAAGATGGAGCATGTATCAGTACACGTATGACATTGGACGTTACACAAAAGGTGCTATTTAAAAAGTCAGTGGCGAGTTGGCGACATGGCTCAGTCAATAGAGTGCTTGCCTTATGCACATAGGGACTGAACTCAAATTCCAGAACCCAGCTAACAAAAGCTAGGCATGGTGGTGTGTGTTTCTAGTCCCTGCACTGGGGAGGTAGGGGTAAGCTGATCCCTGAGCCTCGCTGGCCAGCCAGCCTAGATTACTTGGAAAGTTCCAGGTCAGTGAGATACCCCGTCTCAGAAACACAAGGTACCTGAGAAACTACATCCAAGGTTGTTCTTTGGTGTTCAAACACACATGGACGCATGTGTTTATGCACGCCCCCAAGTGTACATCTGCACACACACATGTACACACACACACACACACACACACACACACACACACACATACATACAAGCACCAGAGTACAAAAGGCAAATTATTAAATGTATAGTGTTGGGACAATTTTCAACTGGAAAACTTTTCCTTATATAATACACAAAAATAAGCACAAGAAGCGAAATTCAAAACAATGAGAACAAAATGGATATTTTTTTTTTCTTCAACATCATTTAGACTTTTCTTCTACCTCAGAGATGAGAAGGCTTTCTTTGAAGTAGCAAAAAGTATATGCTATAGAAAAGACTTGGATATTTGACTATACTGAATAACCTCCCTATAACTGCATAAAGGAAAAGAAAATGCATATTAGAAAACAGAAGCTACTTTAAAAATGAGAAAAGAGCAGAAAAAGGCAATTCAAACAAGAAATTCTAAGTGGCAAATAATGTATTTTTAAACCATCTACTTGGAGTTTAATCAATCATCTTGGGCCACAGAGTGAACTTAAAGATACAAGCCATGTGCTGAATATGGCCAAGAAGACAGACATAATTCTTACGGCTTCTTGATGACTAGAGTTGCCTTGGCAACTTAAAAGCATCTTTTGTATAGGGGAAAAGTTTGTGTATCTTGAAGTCCATTCTTTGAGCTAAATATGATATGTAAATGAACTTAATCTCACTTTTCTTTTGTTATTGTAAAGATGCGCCCCCCCCCCTGTTTACTTTAAATGGTTTCGCTAGTGAAGGTGAAGAATGCTGTGATGCTGGTCTCTCTCCTCTCTTTCGCCTTCTCACTTCCTGCTGTCTTGATCATGGGAATTCCAGAGAAGCGCCTCCAAGCTTTGTTGTATACCACCAGCACATGCACAGCCCTGGGCTGTCTTTAGGTCCCATGGTGCTTCTCATGAGCTGTTGGTGAGCAGTGGGAAGCCCTCTCCTAGAGTCCACTAAGGCCAGCACTGTACTTTCTGCCAGACAGCAAGAAGAGACAACATGGCTCTTGCTGTAACCGGAGAGAGAAGACATTGATGACAGATCTGTTTTCTTTGCCAGATCTTCCACTTATTATACGACCCACAGCTTTCTGTGGTCTGACGCTGGGAAGTGTAATGTGCACTCTATAGGGAAAGCATTATACCAGTTACAAATGAGTCCTGATCAATACTAAGCAGTAAGCACAAGCTCACTCAAACTCTGGCCATATGGAGAGGTAGATTATCATTTTTTTAATGTAGCAAGGAGGAGACAGAGAAACACAAGATGTTCCCCAGCTTGTAGTAAAGAGGACATAAAGGGACTCATCAGCCCTTTAGAGATGCATGTTGTATGTGAGGTCTCAGATGAGAAGTTATCTGGAACTTAATGTGATATCTCCAGCAATCTCACCGGAAATACAGATACGTTGTTAAAGAAGTAGGCTAAGAAGGAAGTTACAGGGCTGGAGAGATGGCTCAGTGGTTAAGACCACTTGCTGCTCTTCCAGAGGATCCAGTTCAGTTTCTAGCACCCACATGGCAGCTAACAACCATCCTTGGGTTCCAGGGAAACTGACACCCTCTTCTGACCTTTTTGGATAGCGGACATGCTTGCAGAACACATATATACATGGAGGCAAAACACTCATACACACAAAAGAAAAATAAATAAATCTTTTTTAAAGAAAAAGATGAAAATATTATTCCCTTGGAAAAAAATTAGTGATTTAAATATTATACAATAGCTGTAATTACTGTTGTATTTTAATGATACACACACACACACACACACACGCACGCACGCATGCACGCACGTGCATGCACACGCACTCACACACATACAGCTATGCATAAATGCACCAAATCAACACTTTTTATTGTAAATCCTTTGATAAATGTTATATTTTAAATGGCTGTCAATCCAGAGGCTGCCTGCTTATGTAGGAATAAGCTTTCATTTGAAAATTCTCTTCATGATGGTTTAGAACCTTTTGAGCTCACATTGTCCATTGTTATTTGTACTCTTGCATTTTAGCAGTAGATTTGAAACAAACAATTCCAAAGGAAAAAACAGAGAGAGTTGGAACTGCCTCCTTTTTTATTGTCCTATATGGACAGTTCATTTGAGTTTAAAAACTGAAAACAACTTTCAAATTACTAATTACGTTCTTGCTGAGTACATGCTGTTTCTGTTAAGTGTGGTGTGGCGTATGGGTTAATTATGTGGTATATTTATGGGGCATGACGTGTTTGTAAAGTGCAAGTTAATCCACACAGGAAGTATTTTACTGAATTTGAATAGTATCTTTAAAATTGAATATGCTCTTGCATTTCAATTATAGTTGTTTAAAAACTAAAGAGTAAATCTAGTAAATATAATATTACCATGGTCGCATAAATTAATAATAGTCTGATTTAGAATTTTATAGGCATTTTGGGTTTTATTAGAAATTGCTAGGAGTTTATGGACAATTCTTCGCATGAAAGATTACATCGCAATGAAGAAGATCAAAACTCAAACTAAGGTGGTTATGAAGATCTAGAAGAAACAGTTGTCCACTTTCACATTAAACTTCGTTCAGTCACAAATGTCTTGTTTTTCTCTTCGGCAAGATTAAACACATCCAATGGAATAAATGACATTTTCCGATGCCTTTTCTAGCTCCGTGGTTTTAAAGAATCTGATTGCAGTGTTATCGAGGCCAATGATTTCCTGAACGGAGGAGAGGCACTAAGGATGGCCTCCCTGGCTGTCGGAGGCATAGCTATGTGCATGCCTATCTCTGTTCTGAATACAGGCAGGCGGTACCCAAAACACGGGGCCTCCCCAGCCTGCAGAGAGCACATACCCTCTGCTCAGGGCACTGGTTTTCCAGTCCTGTAATCTTCAACCTTAAGGAAAGCAGCAGCAGCAGGCATCAAAACAAATAGGTTCTCCAGGCGCGGGGTAGATATTTCCATCCCGTTCCCTCCCAAATGGCCTAGACTCAGACTTCCTTCAGTCTCCTTCAGACATCCAACAGTCTCCCTGTAAAATCCACCACCCTGCAAGCCACACGGGAGAGAGCAGCCATGTGCAGTCCCCCGTCCTTGAAGTGTGTTGATTTCCCCAGTTGCCTTGTGCAGCACGGATACCCTCCCGACGCAGACTTAGACTTTAATTCCAGCTGAGGAGGAAGGTCTAGGCAGTGAGGAGCCCGGCTGGACCACCGCTGGGTCCAGTCTGGGAGTTAATTACACTCTAACTCCTCTGCTGCCCAGAGCCCACAGCTCCTCTTCTGCTCACCCCTTTCCATTAAAACTGTTTGCTTATTCCTCCCCCCCCCCCCCCCGAAGTTGCTCATGGCCGGCTAGAAAGAGTCCCCAGGGCTGTAGCTGCTTACCACATCATAACTGGAGCCCTTCCATAAGTGCTTTGTTTTCTTGGCAGCCTGTCTTTGGATCATAAAAGCCTAGATTTGCATATCGCTATGGCACTGTCCTCTACATCACGCTGGAGGAGGCCAGGCCAGGTCAGTGGTAAAACGCTCAGTGCAGCAGGTCACAGGCAGACAGGCAGCTAATCTATTTCCCTGGCATGTCATTAACATAGGTGAACACAAATCCACATCAAACTCGGGTTATTTTTTAAAGGCCGTATTTACAGCCCATTAGCAGTTAGGGCGAGTGAGAACAAGGCCATTGGTGGTACCCATGCAATCCATCACGGTAATTAAATGTGTGTAAGAACAGTATCAGTCGGAGCGGGCAAAGGCAACCTAACCTAGAAATAAATGCGCCATGGCCAGGGGTGCATCTCTCTGCCCTGTTCCTCTTCCATCTCTGCCTTTAATACCAGCATTCCCTCAGCATCCCATGCCTCTCTGAGGAGTCCTCTACCCCTCTACCTCTCTCATCTGTCTGTCTATCTATCCATTCATCCATCTAGCTCTCTTTCCAAGCAGACTGCTTTTTGTTTTGTTTTTTCTCTCTCTCCACATCTTAATTTGATATTAAGCAAATTCTTCCAGAAATATTAAGAAAAAAAAGTCTTAACTTCATTACCCCTATTTCCAGCAAATCTTTCTCTCTTTCTTTTTAACAAAGTATTTTGTCAACTCTAGCTGGAATAATAATGCACTTGGCTGTGCAATTGAATTTTCCATCAGATTTCTGAGCAGCCATGACTCGGCTATCTTTTCTGCTACTTTTTTTTTTTTTTTTTTTTTTTTTGCTTCAGTTCATGGGGGGAGATACAAGTCACTGAGCTGATGAGATGTGCCCCTGCCCTTCAGATTCCCAGAATCTAGCCTTCCCTGTAAGATGCTGTTCTCAGGTGTTTAGGAAGAACCAACCGGAAATAAATATTCAGCTCTGAGCAAATAATTTCCCCCTGTTACAAGAGCACACCATAGACTCCAGAGCGGAGGTGCAGAGGCACCAGGATCTTGGCCTCATTTTGCACAGCCTGCTAAGACACTGCTTGTGGAGGGCCCTGGAGGCTGTTGGAGGCACAGGGCAGCGGTGCATGCTCAGTTAGGACAGGGGAAGGAGGCCCACATCGAGTTGCAGCCTCGGGGTGCTCTGAAGTAGGCAGGATGTAATTACCCCCATGCAGTTCTCTGCCTCCTAATGTCAAGAGGAAGTTTATAATTCTTTTTCACTTAGAAAAAAGAAAAAAAAGAAATTGTGGATGGTTGTAATGCCACTCAATGCTGGCTTCCAGAAACAGGTCTGTGGGAGAAGGGAGGAGACAAGCAGTGTGAGTCACAGTGCTGTAGACCTGGCTCTAGGCAGATGGGACATAGCAAGAGTTACAGCTCATCAAACACCTATTTATTTTCCATAAGCAAACGTTTTAGGCCACAGTAGCCACACCTACCAGAGGAATATCCCCTTTACTTTTGTAAACCCTCGGGCTTTACATTGAAGAAGCACTCATTCCTAATAAATGCCTGCAGGAAGAAACTTTATGGTTACCGAAATGGATTCTTTTGTGGCTATTGTTTTTAAGATTTAATTTTTATTCTTATTCCTGTGTACACATGTATCTTCTATATGTACGTGCGTGCCATACATGTGTGGGTGCCTGTGGAAGCAGTAGACAATGTCAGGTCCCCTGGAACTGGAGTTACAGTTGTGAGCCGCCCTATGGGTGCTGGGAACAGAACCCATGACCCTCTAAAAGAGCAGCCAGTTCTCTTAACTTCTGAGCCAGCTCTCCAGCCCCTGAAATGAACTCTTGAGTCATGGAGACAATGTCTGTGTTTTCAATCATATGTCTTCCCACGCGGTTCTGTTTAGACTACTTCTCCTCTCAGTCTTTTTCCTTTTTAAAAGTCTTCAAACAGAGGACTTTTATTTTTTTTTCATACAGAAAAGCACAGTATGAAAAAAAAAAGAGCACCAAGTCCTTTGAACAGTGGTTCTCAATCGGTAGGGTTGCGACTCCTTTGGAGGTTTGCACATCAGATATTTACATTACAATTCATAAAAGTAGCAAAATTACAGTTATGAATTTTGCAACAAAATAACTTTATGGCTAGGGGGTCACCACAGCGCGAGGAACTGTATTAAAGGGTCACAGCGTGAGGAAGGTTGAGAACCACCTCCTTTGAAGGATCGGAACTTGTTGAGCATCCGGAAATCTTCGTCTTAGCCAATAAGCCCTCCTTTCAGAGAAACCCACTCCGCTCAGATCTTGCCGTGGGCACAGCTTTCCTTTGCAAGAGAATTTGAGCACCTGCATACCCCAACACTCCAGTTCGCCTTCCCCTCGTGGGAGCTTCGTATAAAGAAAATCCTAACGTAGGCGTCATCTCCACCTTTGCCTCATTCAAGCTTTTTGTTTATGAGTTTCATTAACGTTTAGTGTGTCTCCAGCTTGCTTGTCTTCCTTCCCATTCCTGTCCCAGGATATGAATGCACTACAATTTGTTGGCTCCCCCCCACTGAGTGTTTATTTACCCTCTGATACGAACATTCGGGTATGTTTCTGAGCGCACAGATTTGTCTACAGCATTTATATTTTAAAAATTACTCTAGTGTGTTTGCTTTATGGGTACACGCGCTCGCGTGCGTGCGCGCGCGCACATACACACACACACACACACACACACACACACACACACACACACAGAGCGCATGTGCATGCATATCCCAGTTTACACGTGCAGGTCAGAGGAACTTGCAGAAGTCAGTTCTCACCTTTCACCATCCAGGTCTCAGTGACCAAAGTGGTCAGCCTTGGCAGCCAGCGCCTTTAACCCCTGAGCTGTTCCCCCTGGCCGCCTCTGTGATTTTGACCTGAAACTTAAAAGACTGAACAGAAGGATGTGCATCCCCAACACAAGTAAGGGTCAGTGTTCTGAATTTGCACACGTGGCTTTGCCCACCCAGAGCTATGACTAGTCCTGTTTTCTTCATGTTTGGGTGTTTGTACACTTGCAGGCCCACAGTGGTTCTGCCTTTCCCAGAGCTGCTCATTCTTTGAGGTCCCAAAAGGTTTGCCTGGGAGTGGGCTTTTTGCTTTTCACGTACAAAAGAAACCCCTCTAGAGTTCATGCCCTTCACCCCTCCTTATCAAACTCTCCCACACAAAGCCAATATTCTCTGTGCCTTAAATCATCCCTGAGCTAGGTTCCAGCCTCCCCCCGCCCCATCCCAGCTTCTCAAAAAGCTATCCACACAGACAGATTGCAGGCTGCCTTGCCTTCCCCAGGACCGACTGACTGTCTATCTTGCCACTCTTTGTCATTATGATTCTTTCTCATGGACTCATGTGTGATAGGAAAATAAATACTACCCCTTTTCAGTACTACCTGCTGTGCCTCCCTAAATGATATCTTAGGTATGTTTCCAGAACAACTAGTTAATGTCACATTCCCTGTCAAACCAAGAGCATCAATTTCTACTGCCAGCACTAATGTATCTCTGTCCTTCTAGACTAGTGGTTCTCAACCTTCCTAATGCTGCGACCCTTTAATATAGTTTCTCATGTTGTGGTGACCCCAACCATAAAATCATGTTTGTTGTTACTTCATTACTGTAATTTTGCTACTGCTCTGAACAGTAATGTAAATATCTGATATGCAGGATATCTGATACGTGACACAGTGAGGGGGTCGCAACCCACAGGTTGAGAACCACTGTTTGAGAGCTTCTTCTTAAGTGGGTGGGGGTATTTTATCGTACTAATATCATACAATCATATTTTGAGTAAATCTGCATGGATTTCCCGGTGAAGAGATCTGAACTAAGTGTATAGCAGCCTCGTCCTTGTCGCACAGACGTGGCCGTCAGCCTTCCCCTGGCGGTGGGTCAGACAGGCTCCAGATGGCAAGTTCATCAGGCTTTGAAAGGAACCCAGATTCCAGTAAGTGCTGGCTGGCGCTGATGCGCTTTCATTCGGGTATGATGTTTCACTTTTAAAACACCGAGATACTTTCTAAATTGCCGACGCCTTAGTTGCCTGCTAAAGATCTCATCTGTCTTTCTTCCTTACCCACAGAAGTCTGACTTTGGGGGACCACCTACGGAGCCCCAGCGATGGCTCATGCTTGGCCCTCATCAACCATGACGATTTGTTTTAGTTTTTCCACTCTGTCTCATCTCTAGAGCTGGGGCACATTACTGATCATGGGACAGTTTTGGTAACTGAGATCTGAGTGGAAGTCTAGAGGGGAAGCAGATGGTACTGGAACCCTTCTTCCCATCATTTATTTCCATCTTGGGAGCTAGACCCAATGTCAGAGCATTTATTTTGGCTCATGATTTCAGAGCATTCCACTCCATTATGGTGCGAAGACTTGGAGGAACTATCCTGAGGTGATAATTTAACACGGCATTAAGCCCTGGCAATAATGGATCTTCAAATCGTCAACACCGATAACCACTTTCCCCACACTTCTCATGTGAGAAAATAAAGCCTTGCTTGCTTAAGGTGGTTGGCCAAATATTTGTTATTGCAGTCAATTGTACTACTAACTAATGCACTAAAGGTAGCCCAAAGGGGCCTGTACAGAGATTTATTATTTAAAAGGTAATAGGCTAGAGATGCTGTTATCAAATGACTTAAGCAGGAACATGTGGGGACTACATTTGTCTTTTATTCTGAAAGGACCAAGCAGACACCATAACAGGCTGTTTAGTCTTCTCTCAGAGAGCAGGCCTCAATTTCAGTTTCCTGAGACTGAGCAAGCAGTTTCTGAGAGGGCCATGAACAAATGACAATTAATCACTGATGCCCCTGCCAGCAGGATCAGGGAAATAGGACGCACCAAGCCTGGGCCACTGAGCCAGCTCCTACAGTCAGTAAGTGCTAGGCCAGCCAGCCTCCATGGCAGCTCAAGGACAAAGCCTGGGACTTGTCCAGGCCTGTCCAAAAATAGGTAACTGTAACCCCCAACTAACCCCAGCCAATTAAAAGTTACTAACATGATTGCCACTCACATAAACCAATCCTGAGTCTGTTCCTATGTAGTCTGTAGACCCCAAGACCATTCCTTGCTTTACTCTCTATAAAAATCCTACCCCATTGCTACTCGGGCATCTCTCCTGCCCTACTGCTGCATCAGATAAACGGAGAGGCCCGGGTTAACTTGCAACAGTAAAAAGACTCTTTGCTTTTGCATTGGATTTGGTCTCTTGCTGGTCTCTGGGGGACTCTGGGTACAATGATTCTATACCTGCTTACTTATTTCAGTAAACAATTATCAGTCTATACAGCTTTATTATGTATCTGAGTATGTGCTTACTGTGTGATGGGCATTCATTTGGGTGCTGGGATAAATCAGGCAGCATCCTGTTTTAAAGGGGCTAGAGGTTTATTGAGAGGCCGCTGCGAGGTACTGATGAGGAGGTACTAAGTGAACAAAGAGGGGTGGGATAAGTGCTTTGGTAGCACAGCAAGGATAGGCCTGCTGTGCTGGTGGATATTGCACCCTGATGGGCTCTACAATCACCCGAACACGTCTGTGAGGAAGTTTCTAGATTACATCAGAGACACCAGAGATCTACAGCACTGTTGTATGGGCTGGGGTCCTGGGTTGAATAAAAAGGAGGATGGGATCTGAGCATGGTACCTGTCCCCCTCTGCTTCCTGCCTGCAGGTGTCATGTGACCAGCTGCCTCATTCATTATCCCTGCTGTCTTGACTTTTCCGCCATGATGGACCATACCTCAATGCTAAGGCCAAATACACTCCTTCCTAAGTTGCCTTTGTCAGATGCATAACCGTAGCAACCAGAAAAGGAGCTAAAAAGGCAGCTTTGCCTTGGAGAGGCAGGGTTGGGAGTGAGTGGCAGGTAAGACAGGGGAGAAGAGTGCTTTAAACCTTCAAGTATTGGGGAGATTTGGTAGCCACCTTCACATGACACATGGAGACACAGACTGTAGAGGCCCAGAGTTACAAGGGCATATGTTGGGGGAACCCCAGTCCAGCACTCCTGGAATTGACCCTTGGGTGACTTTAATTCGTGTTCTCAATAGGATGAGGCAGAAAGAGTCAAAGTTCACATTGATGATACAGAAGGGTGGATTCCATGTTGTTAATCTTCATGGCCAACTTAACTAGCTTTTGAATCACCTGGGAGATTGGTGAGGCTCATTTCAGAGAAGATTAACTGAGAACTACCCTGACTGTGGATAGTATTATCCTATGGCTCAGGGGACCTCAATGGAATAAATGGTAGACAGGAAGAAGCCGAACTTTTCCTTTCTCTGCCTCCTGGTCTGCCATGATGTGAACTGATCACTCATATCTCCACTGACATGTAGGAACAAACTCTTGGACACTGTGAGCTGATGGTCATGGACCATATTGCAAGACCAATCATCTTGTGGAACCAAGATCAATCCTGGGCAGTCTCATCTATGAGGGAATCCTTTAAGTTAGTGGTTCTTAACTTGTGGGTCACTGTAACTAGAGTTTTCCTGCCTTGCCCACAGTCAGGACAAATCTTTGTCACCCTCCAGTCCCACAGCCGCTCAGACCCAACCAAGTAAACACAGAGACTTATATTGCATACAAACTGTATGGCTGTGGCAGGCTTCTTGCTAACTGTTCTTTTATCTTAAATTAATCCATTTCCATACATCTATACCTTGCCACGTGGGTGGTGGCTTACTGGCGTCTTCACATACTGCTGGTCATGGCGAGAGCTAGCAGTGTCTCTGCCTCAGCCTTCTGCTTCCCAGAATTCTCCTCTCTCCTTGTCCCACCTACTTCCTGCCTGACCACTGGCCAATCAGTGTTTTATTTATTGACCAATCAGAGCAACAGATTTGACATACAGACCATCCCACAGCAGGTCACGACCCCTTTAGGGGTCAAATGACTCACAGGGGTCACCCAAGACCATCAGAAAACACAGATATTTACACTACAATTCATAACAGCAGCAAAATTATAGTTATGGAGTAGCAATGAAATAATTTTATGGTTAAGGGTCGCCACAACATGAAGAACTGTATTAAAGGATCACAGCATTAAGAAGGTTGAGAACCACTACTCTAAGCAATAAATAGCAAATAAGTTTTATCTTGTAGTCAGACCCAATTAGTAAGTAGAAATCCAGAGCATCATGTTTGGAGGACTATGAGTCAAATCGGCTATTAGCTAGATACCCTCCATTTGTAGCAGAGTGTCCAGGGTCCAGAGAGTCACACCTTTATCTAAAGGCCTCCCTCTGCTGTTACTCAGACACCACAAAGGAGCCCCCCAGAATTCAACCCATTCTGTCTCTCACATGGTCTCCTTCCCTTTATGGACAACGCTGCTCTAGTATCAGCGTTGCCATTAGAGACTGCCTCAACCACCTGTGTGCCTGGCAGGACCAGGCCCCAGGTCAAGCAAAATCTCAACTCCTTTGTCTTGCCCATGACAGGGAGATGAGGTAGGGGATGTCAAGTTCTCGGCTCAAAGCAAAAAAATAACCAGTTTCATGTGCTCTCATTAGAGGAGGCACATTCATTACAGACAAAAAAAAACAAAACAAAAAAACAAAAAAACAAAGAGTGATTTATATGTGAGTTCCTTTTTTCCCTCTCTCAACCAAAAATGATCTCAGCATTCTGTCCTACAAGCTGAAGTGTATAATGCATTTATAGCAGGCTTGTTAGATCTGCAACTTTGAAACCATCAACTTCTTAGAAATAAAAGAAAACAACAAGAACTAAGTCTCCATTCACGTCAGCTTTCTTTAATGGTGGGACACCTGCATATCGGTTTCTCTCCAGGGCAGGCCCCATGCCAGTAGTGGGCCAATACCAACTGGACTCCAGAGAAACGGGGTGAAACTGGGTGGTTAAGGGAGGTGGAGGAGAAGAGGTTCTGGGAGATGGTGGGGAAAGGGAACAAATATGTTTAAAAAAAGAACTAAGAATTAATAACATTATTTTTTAAAGCTCTGTATTAAGAAAGGTCATGCCTTACATTCTGGGTCCTGGGACATATGTTTATCAAGTTCAATGGCCAGAGAGGAATAGGTCTGTGTGGTGGTTTGAAAGAAAATGGCCCCTAAAGGCAGTGGCACTATTAGGAGGTATGGCCTTGTTGGAGTAGGCATGGCCTTGTTGGAGGAAGTATGTCACTGTGGAGGTGGGCTTTGATATCTCATATATGCTCAAGATATTGCCCAGTATCTCAGTTCACTTCTGGTTGCCTGCTCTCAGCTCCTTCTCCAGCACCATATCTGCCTGCACACTACCATGTCCCCATGACGATAATGGACTGAACCTCTGAACTGTAGGCCACCCAGTTAAATGTTTTCCTTTATAAGAGTTGCCATGGCCATGGTGTCCCTTCACAGGAATCGAAACCCTAACTAAGACAGTCTGTGTGCTGAACTAATACCACTTAATATATGGCTTTAAAAAACAAACAAACAAACATAAAAAAAAAAACCCTCCGCAATTCATGTAGATACCAGTAGTCAAGGTTTTCCTTACTCTAAAGTGATAAAATAGCCAAAACATGTCTTAGGTTTTGGCTCTGCTCTGTGTGTTCTTAGATGTTAGTTTCTACATTTCTCATGAGCAGCCTCTGTTGTTTGGTAACTAGGATATTGATGCCTTGGTGTGCTGTCTGGCTTGGAGCTGTGGTTTATGTATGGCTTGAATGGCCTCTCTCTTCCCCCAAGGGCTTATGCGTGAGGAGTTTGAGTCCCCATGTTGCAACACAAAGCATGTAGGACCTTTAGGAGGTATATCCAAGTAGGAGGCATTTGTAGCTGCTGCCACAGAATGAAGGTAGGTCTCATGAGACCTCAGTCCTTGCAGGAAAAAGCTGTCACAAAAGTGCAAGACCCTGCCAGGTGTGGTAGCATGCTCCTTTAATCCCAGCAGCCAGGAAGCAACAGGAATTTGAGTTGAAGGCGAGCTTGGACAACCTAGAGAGACTCTGTCTCAACAACAACCACCACAACAACCAAGACAAACCAAACCAAAGAGCCAAAATCTCTTTCCTGTATTGCTCTGTAAGCTTTCCTTCTCACGCATGCTCCCATGGAATGAAAAGAAGAAAAGAAGAGAAAAGAAATAAAAGGAGGACATGGCTTCTCCTAGGTAGGATGGAGGAGAAGGTTTATTGTAGATGTGAGAGATCACAAGCAGAGACATCTGAAAGAGTCCAGAATGAACATGACCAGTCAAACGAACGGGGCCATGTGAGGGGAGATGGGAGGAGAGAGGGGAGAGGGAGAGAGGGGAACCAGGAGCAGTGGCCAAGAGGCCCAAGGGCCAAAAAGGACTGGTGTAGCCAAAATGGCTGGATTATATAGGGAGGAGGAGCAGGGGGAAGGATAGCCCTGACCAGTGTCTGGGCTGGAGAAGTTTAGGGTGTGTGGGGCATGCCTGCCAGGAGGATCCTGTAACAGGTAGAGACTGAGGGATGCTGGGAGAACCTGGTGGCCAGCCTCAGCTTTGACGTGTTAACAGGCACCTCTGCCATTTGTCCAGGGTCTAAGACCTCACACTCACCATGATGCCATCTATTGTGTGGCATAGCTAAGCAGGTCCTCACCAAAGTGAAGCAAATTCTAGTGCCATGATCTTTTAAAAAAAAAAAGTTTGAGAATTTTACACAATATACTTTGATCCTAGGCACCCTCCGTTTCTCCAAATTCCCCTCAGATCTAACACCACCTCTCTGCTTTCCCCATGACTTCATGGCCTTTTCCGTTGTTTATGTTTGAGAACTGTAATTTAATTGCATTTCTCCCTTCCTTTTCCTCCCTTCAAGCCCTCCCATACACCCCTACCTGCTCTCCATCAAGTCTGGGGCCTCTTTTTCACCAGTTGTTACTACATGCATACGTGCATATCCGTATATATTCTGAAATACATCCTGTTGCGTCCGTTTAATGTGACTTGGATGCACGTTTTCAGGGCTGACCATTTGCATGACATTCATGTCACTGTTGTGCTCACGGATACATCTTGTCACACCGGCCATTATTGTAGGTCACAGCTGGGTAAGACTGTGGATGTTCCCTACCCTACCCCTAAACCCCAGTAGCAAGCCCTACTCCACTCCCAACCCCCCAGCAGCCTGGAAGGCACCTTCCAGTGCTATGGAAGCTAGTCAGTGTCAGGAAGCTTCTTGGTCAGTATGGTTCCATGATCTTGAACCCTCAAAACTATTAATTAAACAACCTTTTTCTTTTTATATTACCTAGCCTCTGGTAGTCTGTTGTAGAAACAGAAAATGAGCAAATACATACAAAGTATGTAATAACCCTGATGTTTATACTTTGAAAACTTAGTCCTGATGAGAATTATATGAGAAGTGAAGCTCGGAGAAGTCACGTGATTTGCTCAGGCTCTAGAGAGTTGGGAGTGGTACTTGGATTGGATTTCTGACCTCAGCTATGTGGCCTCTTCACTACATCGGAGCTTCCCAAGCAGACTCTGGTATTCGGGAGGCTCTCTCAGTACAATGCTCAGGTTCTGGAGCTCTTTTCTGTCTTCCCTAAGAGAACCAGGAGACAGAAACTCCAGTATACATGCCCGAGTGTGACCCTATCTTCCCCAAGATTCAGAAACCCTAGTCCCAGACTCTACTCAGTTTCCTCCTTTCCTCCCAGGCATCCTGTGAGTCTCCTTCATGCCTACCACCAATCCTTCCAGACAGGGAGGGGCTCTGGGCTCCCTAGGGGTGAGGAGAGCCAGGCTATTTTTTCACCCATGCCAATGGTTTAGATTAGTTGACATTTTTGGATCTACCCAGCACTTCTAGGTTCCTTGTCATGGCAAACCCATGTCTGCTTACTGGGTTTCCGTTTTCCTCAAATCAAAGGGGTTAATGTATAAGGGCTTAATCAGTAAGATTTATCGACTGCTTGACTTAAAACTTGACAGGTTTTATTTTTTATGGGATGAGCAAGGTGGCCCTGGCCAGTGGAAGGCCACCCATTCTGAAACAGTCTTGAGGACTGGCTTTCTGAGAAGGACTTGGTTGGTACTTGTAATTGGTGGCTTCTCGTTTCTTTTGCGCGGGGCAGACGTAGTGGCAGAGAGCATGCTCAGGACGCCCTCCAGCATCTAACTGGACTGCACTGGGGACCAAGGGGAGATACGTGAAATCAAGAGTGAAAGGAAAATGTTAAATG
The DNA here is from genome assembly GCF_004664715.2 of Peromyscus leucopus. NCBI lineage: Eukaryota > Metazoa > Chordata > Mammalia > Rodentia > Cricetidae > Peromyscus > Peromyscus leucopus. Next base: position 51,150,066 of record NC_051072.1, on the reverse strand, counting down.
AAAGCAGCCAGAGCTGTTGGAAAGGGAGCTTTGCACAGGCTGGTCATCTGGACAGTGTATACTTCAGGACTCATGCGTAGGTGTTTAACGTGACTTGGATGCACGTTTTCAGGGCTGATCGTTTGCACTGGATAACCAACTGATGTGCTCTTCCCTGCATGGCATTCATGCCACTGTTGTGCTCATGGGCACATCTGGTGGCATGGGGTGGAACGGAGTGGAATGGGGAGGTACATCTGTGTACAGAAATGTACGCAAATGAATACACGGCCATGTGCTCACACCCACATGGAAGTGTCTCCCAAGGCGTTAGCTTCCTTCTCCACGTTTCTGAATTTGCTGACTTGTTTGTCTGACCCAACAGAGAGCTTTAGACTTTTCTCATTACCTTTCCACAGATACACGATGAGATGGGGAAAAGTTTGCTGGCTGAACGGATGGCACCATGAACACTTCTGGGTATGCAGAATTTATAGTGAAGTAATCACGGTCGCTGTCACCACCACCACCACTGCATCCTTGCCGAGGAGAGTGAAGGCTTCCACTTAGCCATGGCGGTTCCTTGTTGCTTCCTCAGTCCCATTGTACTATGGTTTGTCTTTCTTTATGTTATTCCTCTTGTTGTTGCTATTATTATTATTATTATTATTATTATTATTATTATTATTATCATGTGTCAGGACCTAACCTAGGGCCATGGATATTCTCGACAAGCAATTTACAACTGAGCGCCCCCAGCAATCCCTATTTTTGGAGATTCTGAGTCCTTTTTTGGACTTTAATAGAATTTGAAATACCTGGGTTTTCCAAGTTTTGGATCTCCTGAGAAAGGTGTGAGCCTGTGAAAGAAAATGCTGGCCTTGCCACCCGGCCCAGAGGTTTCCCGAGTCACTTAGCAGAGTCTGAGGACTTACAGGCTTACCTCTTCGATGGTGATCTTCATCAAACTGTGATACGACATGGTGATGAAAAACGGTTGGCCAAGTTTGTGACAGTCAGGGCTCTGTACAGGTAAAACAGGCCATAACTCACGTGTCCTGTGATAGTCTCTATTCTTCTTTTTTTTGAGCCCAGTTTCAAGGAGAGACAACAGACGGGGGAGCCTTTTTTTTTTTTCCCTTTCTCTTTCTCCCTGTCCTGTGGAGAGACCTGAGGCTCCAGCCTGGTGACTCACAGTTGTGGTATTATATACCTCAAGATTAACTGTGCGCTGCAGAAAGTGTGGGACAGGATTTATCAGTGCGAGTTCCTCCTTTGAAGTATCAGGGCTGCCTACTTGGTTGATGGCTTCTGGAACTTGGCCAAGTCCCACTATGCTGTGAAAATAGCCGTCTTAGGTTTTCTTGGCACATGGACACATTTGCACTTGATTCTCAGGCCTCCATAGCTTTCTGATGTTTTCAAGGCAGTGTTCTTGGGACCAAGGGCCCGGGGCCAAATTGTAATCCTGCCTGTTTGTGCTCCTTTATCCCGACAGGGTTTTGATGGCTCAAGATACAGGCTATAACACCAGCCTGCATTCTCAACCGCTGGCTGGCTGTGAGCTGCTCTTAGGCACTTACGTATAGATTTCTCTGTAGCCGTCATTTCCTGTTGTCCTGTCCCCCCAAAACAAAATGTTGATCATTTAGGCTTGACTGAAACAATATTTCCTACACTGTTGTACCCTCACCCTTACAGTATCCAACTAAAGCCGTGTGTATGTGGAAGAAAACCACTGTATCAGTCAACCAAATACATACACACATAAATAAATAAATTCCATTGCTGCGGGATGGTCTGTATGTCAAATTGCTCTGATTGGTCAATAAATAAAACACTGATTGGCCAGTGGCCAGGCAGGAAGTAGGTGGGACAAGGAGAGAGGAGGATTCTGGGAAGCGGAAGGCTGAGGCAGAGAGACACTGCCAGCCACCGCCATGACCAGCAGCATGTGAAGACGCTGGTAAGCCACCAGCCACGTGGCAAGGTATAGATTTATGGAAATGGATTAATTTAAGCTATAAGAACAGTTAGCAAGAAGCCTGCCACGGCCATACAGTTTGTAAGCAATATAAGTCTCTGTGTTTACTTGGCTGGGTCTGAGCGGCTGTGGAACTGGCGGGTGACAAAGATTTGTCCTGACTGTGGGCAAGGCAGGAAAACTCTAGCTACATTCCATCCTTTTCCAGTAAAAATCCTACCACCTGTTTGCCTTATCCCTTTCCCTCTGCCCTTACCCATCAGCACACTGTTATTAATTTTGAGAACAAAGAACATCGAAGGTTAATTATGTTGGATTCCCAGACACCCTTCCAGAGACAGGTTGGACTATCAGCCACATTCCTCATCATGCAACTATGTGTAATAAATAGTTTCCTTGTAAATGTGTATTTCCCAATGAGCTCTCCACTTTGGGTTTTCCCCCTAGCCTGGGAACCAGACTCTTTTCCTGATTTAAATCTTGCCAACTGGTGTTGGGGAACCCACAGCTTGGCCTTTCTGAGGATCCTTCTCTCTCTCCACAATTAAAAAGGTATTTTGAGGTGACTGGCCTGAGTCTTGGGGAAGACTCAGAGGCTCTGAGCTCTGAACGCATCCTGGAGTGTGGTGGCAGGGTGGGCTCTGTTATGGGCAAGACTGTGTCTCCTGCTTTGCCCGCAAGTCCGTATATTGATGCCCTGGCTCTTAGTACTTCACATGGTCTGGAAACAGGCTCTTTATGAAGATAACCAGGCTACAGTGAGGTCGTTAAGGTGAGCCGTACTCTAACGCAGCTGGTGCCTTCTTAAAAAGTGGGAATGTGAGGGCCAATGAGACGGCTCAGCAGGCTAAGGTACTTGCTACTAAGCCTGATGACCTGAGTTCTAGTTCTGGGACCCGCATGGTGGAAGCAGAGAAAAGACTCCTGCGAATTGTCCCATGACACCACAAGCTTGCAGTGGCATGCCATGTGTATACCTGCGTGCGTGCGTGCGTGCGTGTGTGCGTGCGTGCGTGCGTGCGTGTGTGCACGCACACAGGTAAACAAAAGTAATTTAAAAAATTTACAAGGGAGGTTTTAGAAACAGATCCTCCACTCAGGAAGAAGGGGCGTGAACATGAAGACAGATATCTTCAGGTGGAGCAGAGAGCCCGAGGCAGATCTTTTCCTGGTCCCTCAACCCTTCGAAGGGACTGACCCTGCCTATACCTTGATTTGGACTTCCAAACTTTAGAATCCATGGCAAACACATTTCTGTTGTGTAAACCGTTCTGTATAACATGATTATAGGCCTGCGTTGGTCTGTTTGTGTTTCTATAATAAAATGCCTAAATTTTAGTAATTTATAAAGAATAGGGTTTTTTTTCCATACAATTCCAGAGACTAGCTAGGAGTCCAAAGTCAAGGTCCTGGGAGATTTGGTTATCTAATGAGCTCTGTGCTCTGCTTTCTAAGATGACGAACACTGCTGCATTTTAGATGAGGTGGGGGTAGATGCTGTTTCTTCATGGTGGAAGATAACAGGGAGGCTCCATTCAAGTCCTAAGGCCTCAGAATAAGAAAGCCGTCTAGGAGTACAGACCTCAGGATTCAGGTCTTGATCGGTGTGGGTCATGGAGTCCAGAGCAGAGAACCTGAAGGTCTGACATCCACGGCAGGAGCAGAGATTATTTCTCTTGTAAAATAGTGTGAATTCGCCTTTCCTGAGTTTTTGTCCCATACAGGACAGAACAGATCAGGTGTTCATACCATAAGCCACTCTCCTCTCCTCCCTCGGTCTGCTGCTGCACAGTCCCCTCTGGCCACACCCTTCCTCATAGTCAAACACCAACCACATCACCTGCGCTTCCGTTTCAGCTCTGCCCGCTTTCTTGGTGTCCTGTAGTCAAGTTGGCCCTAGAATCAACTGTCTCTCTGTCCTTTGTGTATCAGACTCTGAGGAGAGTGCAGAATGTAGGAAAGTATGTGAGGGCATGCTCTTGGGATGGACTCCTGAGGAGGAGTGAGATAAGAAGACGGGGGAAGAGGGTGAAGTCAGCTTGGGCTGTGCCGAGCTGGGGTCCCAACAAAGGCCATCAATCCCTCCATAGTTAAAAATGTGGATTTGGGCCTTCATACCCCTCAGTCAACCACTTACTAGGTGGTGAACTGCTTCTGGAAGGAGGTATGACTTCTGGGGTGGCAATTTGGTTCCCATTCTGAGGAGAGGCAATAGTGGGGGGTGGTCCTTGGGAGAAATTCCAGAAACTAGGACACTCAGTACTTTGTTTCCTGGAGAGAGATTGCTATTGCTGGATTCTGTAGTACCCCCCAGGAATACATGCCGTAAAGGCTTTTTAGTGTTGTTTTTCAACTTCAGTGTGGCTTGTCAAATTCACCACTTCCTAAACCAAGTGGAATTCGACTGGGTGTGGCACTCCATTGATATCTCTGTTCCCAAGCTCTTGGTAAAGCAGGCTGTGGCTCCCTTTGCTCTCCGAGCCTGTCCTGGAGAAAGGTAAGACGTGGGCCTTGTGGCTACCTAGGGGCCTCTCAAGTGTACACTAAACTACACTGGCTCTGTTAAAGCAGAGAGGATTCATAGAGGCAAAAATGGCGGGAGTGTTGGGTGGGCTGGGGAAGCACAGGAAGTGGCAGTCGTTCCCAGAGACAGGAAGCCGGATGTGGCCTGGGTTGGGACCTGCAATCCCATCTCTCTGCTGAGTTCTGAAGGCTGCTACTTCCACCACTTTTCCCGTGGCTGGATCTATGCAATCCCCTCTGAAACAGAGTTAAGGCTGTCATGTTGGGTCCTGGTGAGACCAGGGCTGCCACTACTTCAGCTCAGAGACTGCTAACGTGACATCCCTAGTAGCATCCAACTTAAGATTCAGGTTCACGCCTCTCATTATTCTGAACGCCATCTGATAATAAATCGATTCGTGTTTGTTCCAACGTTGCTTTGAAGCATCATCATTTATCCTCATGAAAGTGACTGAGCAAGCCTGTTTTTTTCCACATCGCTGAGCTTTGTAGATGCAAAGTAAGCAACGTATTGTATTCCTTCTGTCTAAGCATGTGGTTGGTATAATTTTTCCACAGGCGGCTGAATGAAACAGCCTGTGCGTGGTGGTTCAACACTAGTGAGGACAAAATGGTGGGCAATAAAGGTTATTAGAAAAGACACCTTGGACTTTACTGGCCTCAGTTATCTTAGCAAGGCAATCAACTATGGCTACTGAATCTTACTGATCAGATTCTTTACATCTGGGAAGGTGACCCATTGATTACATACTGCATTTCCTCTAAAGTCAAGACTTGCTGAGGGTTTTTATCACATCAGTGCTGTAGCTAGTGATTGATATTTACCATCAAGCACGTTGTCCTAGCCATCTACTGGCTTCTTCAAATAGATGGGATTGCAGATACTTTCCCAAATCATACTTCCAATCTTAGAGAACAGGCTGAAGCCATGTTGCTTATTGAGAAGTCACTATGCTCCACAGAGGCCTGTTGTTGCCATGGTTTCCTGAGAGACAAAGATATTACGAAGCAGGGAGTGTGGTTGGATATGATGAAACATGAAGAGGAAAGGGCGCTTTCATATTCCTTATGCTCAGGGTGCCAACAACACTTCCTGTTCACGTTAGGGACAGTCATCTGCCTCAGGGAAGTTGTTGACAATGGGTAAGAGCTTTGTTTCGCTCACGTTAGGATTTGTAAAATATGTTCTGGGCAGGAGGTATTTTACCATCTCAACTCCCAGGAAAAACAGTTAATTTTCCTTCATGCTTCTGGAATGTTCCCCTACAAGCAAAAAAGAGAAGGCGGTTTTGTGGTGCCACAGTTGTGTATGGGCTTAATTTGAAATGATTAGTTTCATGGGCCTTGATATTCTAATTATATCTCTGCATTTTACCCTGCAATACTTTACTGCTCAAACAAGTTAGCTCAGAAAATAATTGTCATGTTCATACACAAAGAATATACAAAACAAAGGGTGATTGTGCCCGGGCTGCAGGGAGTGTTTTTCAATTGTTTCTCATTCCCCTCTGTGTTTTCAACAGAAGTCGATCTGGAAAGTTCAGTAAGGCCTATGAGCAACTGGGTGTCATCGCCTAGCAGAGCCCTATTGGGGTGTGAATGTACCTGGATGAATTCTTGACTAGCCAGCCATTCACCATGTCAGGATGTAAGGACAACACTAAGATTCTTCTTATTGTGGTAGAGAACCCATGTCTAGTGTCTCAGGAGTTCTTTTTTTGTGTTTACATGAAGCTCGTGGAGTTTGGACCACACTGGACTGGACTTGTATAACATTTCCATTTCAACTGATAAGCCAGAGTAACAGGGCAACTGTGTAGGACGCTGTGCTCATGAAGTGATGTGATTCAGGATAGTGGGATTTAGAATTCATCCTAGGATAATGGTTCTTTACAGAGCTTGGGTTGCTAGGGAACCTCCATTTAGTCTACTTTGGAATGAGAAACTATAACAGGAAAAAGAAGAGTAATTTCTTGGATCTTTCCCACTCATGCTTCCGTACTGATAGAGAATTCCAGAATGATCCTAACCCCAGGTCAGTCATTGCTCAAGGTTGGAAAGAGAAGTCTTGGGGGGAAATACATGCTAGTAAAAAGAAATAGTGATAGCTCCTTGAGATGGGCCATTTCTCCTTGGAGTTTCCCATGTCTCTTAGAGGGTCAGGCAATGGCTAGGTCTTAGAGCCATGTGTTTTTGAGACTGTAGGGTGCTGACCCCAGGTCGAGGATTCATGGTGTGTATCAAGTGCTCGTGCCCCTCTCTTCTATCTAGAGATGTGGCAAAAGCAGAGGACACAGGCAGTCTGGTTCCTAAGCCTTCAGCATATCTTCAGTCTGGGAAGAGAGATAAAGTGATTGCATTCAGGGATGCTATCCAACAGTACATAGTCTGTGCTCTGTGTTTGCAGGTCAGAGGTTCTTGTTTTGTTTGGGAAGAGAGAAGACAAGGTATCAAGCTTCAGAGCCAGGGTGGAGAGCTTCTGGAACAAGTAACAGCGTAACTGCAGAGAAGAGAAAGGTCTAATAGGCACCAGATCTTTGTGAGCTCCGAGTTTCGTCAACACCATGATGCTACTTCATTTTCCTCATAAACCACAGTGAGCATGAAGCTTCTGCAGCGACGAGGGAACCACAGGCTGGGGTGAGAGGTCCATGACAGCGCCATGCTTCCTCTCAGCAAAGTGACTCACCCCTTCCCCCAAGGTACAGGACTCAGATTGATGGCAGATAGGGACAGGCCAGCCCCCCCCCCCCCCAGCCTGCTCTCAGGTAGATAAAAATCAGGATTCTGCTCTGTTTCAGGTTTGGCCTAAGGCGCAGAGGCGAGACTAGTGAAGAGTCGGATCCAGCTGGAGATGAAACATGAGAGGAACCAACAGATGGCAAGGCTTGCTGGGAAAACCATCCTAGTTAGGTTTCCACTGCATGACAAAACACTAAGACCAAAAGCAACTCGGGGAGGGAAGGGTTTATTTCAGCTTACATTTCCACATTGCAGTCTGTCATCTAAGGAAGTCCAGGCAGAAACCTGGAGGCAGGAACTGAAGCAGAAAACCGCAGAGGTGTGCTGTTTACTGGCTTGTTTTCCATGGCTTTCTCAGCCTGTTTCCTTATCACTCCCAGGACCACCAGCACCAGGGCCAAGGGAAGCACTGTCCACAGTGAGCTGGACACCAGTCATTAATCAAGAAAATATCCCAGGGGCTTGCCCACAGGCCAGTCTCGTGGAGGTGTCTTCTCAGTTGGGATTCCCTTTTCCCAGATGACTCAGGCTTGTGTCAAGTTGACATAAAAACTAGCCAGCACAGAAAGAGTACTGGTGTTACACCCAGCACGGCAATTAAGGAGGAACTATTATATACGCGTGTGTGTGTGTGTGTGTGTGTGTGTGTATGGTTTTATTTATTCTTTGACATATTCATACTGTGTAAAATGTATGTTGGTCATATCCACCCCTCACTCCTCTCTTCAGCTCCCCCCAGAACCCCTATTTAATCTCCCCCCCCCACCAACTTTATGTCCTTCTCTCTCTCTCATATATATATATGTATATATGCATACATTTAGTATACTAAATACAATTAGTGTTGCCCGTATGCACAAAGGCATTATAGTCATTCACTGAAGCACGAAGAACCTACTCAAAAAAAAAGTAAGTTTCCCTCCCCCAGCAGCTGATAGGTTGGCAGCCCCTCCCCGTTGCATGGTGGGATTTTTAGCTGGCTTGATATTGTGCGGGGATTGTGTAGGTAACCACTGTTTCTATGAGTAAATGTGTGTAACACCCATGTTGTATCCAGAGAACACAGCATTCCATAGCATTCTTCCCTCCCTATCCTCCAGCTCTTAAATTCTTTCCAACAGTGTTCCCTGAGGAAGGAGGTAGGGAGGGGACGGAATATAGATCATCCATGTATGGTCAAGTACTCACAATTACTTATTCTAAGCGCTTTGAACAATAACAGTAATGTGTTCCCACATTAACTGTCACCCCCCCAAAACAAACAAACAAACAAAAAACAAAGCAAGATCCTCAGACAAAGGTTGGGAGCCGTACCAATCTACGGCTATAAACATTTAGAAGGAGGTTTGACAAGACCATTAGAAAACAGCATTAACAGTGCCTCCCTTACAGCCTGTGACTGTCCGAGACATGGGTTTTGGTCATCTCCTACCAGACAGGAAATGCCTCCTTCGGGGCAGGCCTCCTGCTCATCTCCCCGACTCTACTTTCTCCTCCCTCTAACCCTTTCATGTTCTGCTTCCATCCAAGCGTTTCTGAAGAACTCACTTCCTCTCAGTAGTGTGTCCAACAAAATCTAATAGTAAAATGCAGGTGAAATCAAAGTAGAGAGGGGAACAGTAGGGGGGAAAATGAGGGAGAAGCTGGGGATGGCCTCCAGCTTCCCGATCCTTCATCACCGGAACTGGCTTTTCCACTGAACGTGTGTTCTGGGTGAGGCTTCACGGCCGCCCATGTCCATGGTCCTATAGCTGCATTTTAAATTAAAAAATTTAAGGTTATGATAAAATATGCATAACATAAAAGCTACTGTCTTGGCAGTAAGGTTTCATACATGGACAGTCTTGTGTAACCTGCCTCCAGAGCTTCCTTCATCTTGCAAAACTGAAACTCTGTAGTCATTAAACACCACCCGTATCTTCTAATTCCTGTCAATCACCCCTCTATCATTTGTTGCAATTTTTGTCTGATGACTCTCATTGAGTATTTGACTTTTTTGTGACTGGCTTATTTCATTCAGCCCCATATTCCCAAGGTTCATTGGTGTGGAACCATATGTCAGAATTTCATTTCTTCTAAAGGCTAAATAATACTCTATTACATGTAGGCAGCACATTGTTATACATTTTTATTTATCCATCCACTGAATGAGAGATATTTGAGTTTGTTTTCCTTTTTTTGCTATTGTGAATATTGCCGCTGTAAGCACGGGTGTGCAAATATCTCTTCAGGACCTACTTTCCAGTCTTTTGCTGACATTCCAAGAAATGAAATAATTGCTGGATCATGCGTGATTCCATTCTCAGTTTTGTGAGTAATCTCCATACCGTTTACCATGGCGTCTGCACAGTTTTGTGTTCCCACCAGGGACGCACGGGCACTCCAGTTTATCCATGGCTTTGACACAAGGTACTGTTTTGTTTTGTTGCTGTTTGCCAGTCTTCGTACTACTTACTATCCTATTCCTGTGGCCAAATGCCTGAGGAGAAGCAAAGGCTCAAAGTTCGGGGATATACACTCCATCAAGGCAAGAAGGTGCAGCAGCTCGGACGTGTTGCAGCTGCTCACGCTGCATCTGCAGCCAGGGAGCAGAGAGAGGTGCGTGCTGGAGCTCCTTCACCCCCCCCCCAAACCCACCTTTTCCTTTTTATTCAGTCTGATGATCCGGTCATGCAGAGTGAGCCTTGCAGAGTGAGCCTCCCATCCTCATGTGAGCATCTCTGCAAACACTCCCACAGACATACCAGGAGATGGATGTGCCAGGTCTCTCCAAATCCAGACAAGCTGACAATGCAGGATGGCTATCATGGGACTCGTGCTAATGGCTGTAAGTGGACTCTTGGGTGTGTACTGATGACAGGCAATTTCACTGACTGGCTGGAAGTCTGTCTTTGGGACACATGGCGACATGTGCCATCTGAAATGATCCCCAGGGATCTGTGTTAAAGCCTTGATCCTCAGCTTGGTGGTACTGGAATGTGGTAGAACCTTGAAGAGGTAGGGTCTTGTGGGAGATTGTTATTTACCTGGGGGCAGAGAGACATGTCCTCCAAAGAGACTGTGAAACACTCTGGCCTTTCTACCCTTTCCAGCTACTGTGAGGTGAGGATTCTTCCACCCCTGGATCCCTGCCAGGACATGATGCCTCATAGAACCAATGGCTAACCAATCAGGAACTGGAGTCTCGGAGACCAGGAGCCTGAACAAACATTTCTTCTTTTTAAGTTGTCTCTGGTACTTTGTTACAGTAACAGAAAGCCAGCTGACACAATTAGTTTATGAGCCACTGGGAAATGGCAAGAATTTTGACCTGGCTCTAACGTGCCAGGAACATAATCAAAGGAAACTTCCCATTCTCACACCTGGACATTCTCTTAATGAGCAATTTTATACAGTGTATTTTATATAGTTCCTATAAATTCTTGAGACATGTCAATCTGTTCTTGATGCCAGAACTGAGAACCACTTCCCCCTGAGCTGAATTTTCAATTTAAAGGAGATTCTTCACGGACATCCAATTAAAACAGCACACTCCACCGTGGGTCAATGCCATGGAAATGAAGCAGAGGACAAAGGACGAAAGAAAGCCAGTACCTAGTGTTCATCCTGAAATTTGCCAGAAAAACAAGTTCCACCATTTAGACTGAACTTAAGTAATTTTTTACTAAATTATTAAATACTGACCAGGATGGAATTAAGACCATCACCTGGAAACTTTCCAGGTAAGTGGCTCTGAGGCATGTTTTGTCGGGGTGTACATGGACAAAACCCATAGGCCACCGTACTTTCCCATGAGGCTTTGTTGTTATTTTTCAAGAACTACAACTCCCAGAATCCCAGGAAGTTACCTGGTCTTTGGGCAGGTGGGGTTTACCAGTTAACTTCAGGTCTAATACCCAGAAAAGCTCAAATGAGTTAACCTTATGGGGTATAGATCACAGCCCTGTGGCAAGGGCTCCTGTCTATGAGTGGTTCTGGTGTCCACGCATATTTGTGCATTCTTGTTTAAACTGGAGTGTGTGTGTGTGTGTGTGTGTGTGTGTGTGTGTGTGTGTGTGTGTGTGTGTCCTGGTGAACTTGATGGGCTCCTGTAGAAGTCAGAGGTTGACAATCATCAAGATATCTTCTTCAATTATTTTTCCGCTTTACAGGCATGCTCATGAATCTGGAGGTCATTGGACACTATTTCGGTCAAAGTGTCTGGTCAGTGGGCCCCCAGAATCCACCTATATCTGCCCCTCGGAGCTGAGGTTACTAATGCACATGGCCATGTCCAGCTTTTACATGGTGCTGGGGAGCTGAAATTAAGTCTTCATGCTTGTGCAGAAAGCGCTTTACCCTTGGAATCATTTACTCTGCCCCCTTGACCTTGGGCTTCGTTCTGTGCTTCCCGGATAAGCAGTAGTTTCTTGCGGACCACATGCCAAGCAAAATGGGGAGACCACAATGTGAAGAGAAGCTGAACGGATTCCAAGCTGATGGAGTTTGAACTTGTAGTTGTGTGATCTTAACCACCCCTCCCACGGTGGACAGAGTTATCTGCTACAGTAGACAGGGATAGGTGGACATAATTGGCTTCAACGTTGAGAACCAGTATTGTCCACTGTGGCCCTTTCTATATAGTAACACTCTACAGTAATCAGAGTGTTAATCTCAAAATGCATGCTAGCTTTGGGTTATGTTCCCCCTGAAGGCAATAAGCCCAGACCCAGAACCTTCTAAAACAGTGAAATTACTTTCTTGATCATTATCTCTTGACCAAGAGGCCAGTCAGAAAAGGCGGAAGTAGGTACTAGGCACCTGGTGACACCGGGCAGTTTGCTTGCATGTGAAACTTTAGTTGTGTCAAGTAGTTTTTTTGTCAACTTGACATAAACTAGAGTCATTTGGGAAGAGAGAACCTCAACTGAGAAAATGCCCCCTACCACGTTGGCCTGTGGGTACTTTCTTATTGAATGATGGATGTGGGTGGGCCCAGCTCACTGTGGCTGGAGCTATCCCTGGGGTAGGTAGGTCCTGAGATGTCTAAGAAAGCAGTCTAAGCAAACCACGTGGAACAAGATAGTGAGCAGCATTCCTCCATGGCCTCTGCATCAGTTCCTGCCTCCAGGCCCCTGCCCTGAGTTCCTACCCTGAGTTCTTTAGATGATGAACTATGACATGGAACTGTCAGCTGAAATAAATACTTTCTTTCCCAAATTGCTTTTGGTCATGGTATTTTACCACAGCAATAGAAACCCTAAGACAGCAGTCATTCTTCAGTATGGATTTAGTAATGGCTCCAGGACCCCCTGCGGTACCAAAATCCTCAGGTGCTTGAGTTGCATGTGTGATCTAGTACTCGCATAAAATCCAAGGATGCCCTCCCACACTCTGTAAATCATGTCTAGATTACCTATGAAACCAAGTCCGATGTAAAAGTTATATAAATAATTGCCATAAATGCATAGAGAATAATAGTAGGAGAGTCTGTACATGGTCTGCACAGGACACATTTTTTCCTGTGCATTTTTGATTCACTGCTGGTTGAATCTGCAGATACAGAGGGCCAACCGGACTTTCAGCTCCTGGCTGCGGTATACGGTCCGAGGGTCAGTTGTAGGTTTTCCATGGGCAGAGAAGGAAGAGAAGCCTCTGAGAAGAGCATCGATGGGAAGAGCAGCAAGTGCTCTGTGACCACGCTGAGAGAACGCTGGCATCACATTTTGCAGACTCGAAGACATGTTTATGTGGCTGCAGATCACAGATCAAGTAGCTGCCCATTCCTGGATCCGATAAAGTTGAGGAAAACTGGGGACATACTCTCCTCTCCTCTCCTCCCTGCACTCCCCACCCTCTTGTATGAACCCTTGATTTATAGCCCAGGATGGTCTTGAACTCACTCTCCTCTTGCCTCAGCCTCCTGAGGGCTGGGATTATGGGTCTGCAGTACCACATCTGGCTCAAGTTTTTAATCATTTACTATCACTTGGCTTGGACAGAAACCCTAATTTCCTTAAGATTGATTTATTTTTACTTTATGTGTATTGGTGTTTCGCCTGTGTATATGTCTGTGAGAGAGTGTCATATTTCCTGGAACTGGGGTTTCAGACAGTTGTGAGCTGTCGTGTGGGTGCTGGGAATTGCACCCAGGTCCTCTGGAAGAGCAGCCAGTGCTCTTAACCACTGAGCCATCTCTCCAGGCCCTACCTAGTATCTTGGTATACCAGTTTGTATAGTGCAGAAATATACCTACCTCATGAGATGGTTATTGGCTTCAAATGAAATATTTGATTGACTAAACACAGAGTCAGGCGCATAGTAGGTACTTAGCAAACAACAGATGGGTTAGAAGTTCCAAGATTTGCATGGTTGGTAGGTCTAAACCTGATAATGCTCTCCCCTTCACAAAGAGAGCACACAAAACCAAAGACGGTCAGCTCAACTGTCCAGCCATGCAGAAAGTATGGCAGCAGATGGGGTGGGACATCATCTTAACGGACACCCAGAGAGCCACTCTGTTCAGTCATTAGCATAATCTTCCTTTGAAACTTCTGCTGGTCGAGAGTAGCACCAACGTCCAGTTGGTAAATAAGCTCAAAGGAATTTAATTTGCCCTGTGAAGTGTGGGTAATACTGCTCTATCTTTCAGAGAAGACATACTGCCGCCTCCATAACATTCGTAATGAGGCCATTACCACCCGAGAGTGACTCCCTCCTGAGTTCTGACAGAGCTGCAGGCCGGACGGTCGTGATTCATCTGTAAATCATGCTCTCTGTTTAGAAATCTTGGCGACTTCCTCCTTGTGCCCTGCTGTCTCTGTGGAAGGAAGGGGCACAGGAGGGAACCAAGGGGAGGGTAATGGGATGTGAGGCTTGCCTCTGTATTCTGTAAAACCATTACCCTTCTTCATTTCCACAAGAGTACCTCCATTTCTGCATGGTATTTTATACTCAATTAATTCCTGGAGATATTGCCAGAGACTAATGTGTTCTGTGTGCATACTGAATAACCGTGGGGATTTTTTTTAATGTTGTTATTTGTTTAGATCATATTTTTGCAGACAGTGGTGATATATTAATTGTTCATTCGGGGCATAGGGTAACTAGCCTGAAACTATTATTCTTTCTTTGATTTAATTCGTCCATCCTTGACCTAAATGTTGTTTTGAAATGGGAAGAAAGCCAAGTGTGGTGGCAGTGTTTGGACTCCATGCACTTGTGAGATTAGCACATTCGGGGGCTGGGTGGAGGGTAGGGGGTGAAGGGTTTGCTCTATACACTGCTGGGTGTGGTGGCGCACCCCTTTAATCCCAGCACTCAGGAGGCAGAGGCAGGTGGATTTCTATGAGTTTGAGTTTACCTAATGAGCTCCATAGTTAGATTGTGAGACACTGTCTAAAACAACAAACAAACAAACAAACAAACAAAACCAAAAACAAAACACCTGATTGGGGAGGTTGGTGTTAGATACTGAATTGTGTTGTTCTTTTTATATAAAATAGAGATGAGAAATGATCACGGGTGAGTTCCTAATCTTTGTGAGCCTCCAAATACTGCAAACTGTATAAAACACACCGATTGGGATCAAAGTCCCCAGCTTCTGACTGGCCCAGATGGCAAGTGATCTCTTTAGCCCTTGCCTAGCCTCACTGCCTAGTAACAGAGGGTTTATCACAGACACTAAAGCAGGCTCCGGGATGATAAACACCAGAGGCTTGCTTGGAGACTGACCCATGGCCTCATGCCCAGGAGCTCTTGAGTAATACGTTTGTCCTGTCTTCTTGGTCGCACGGGTGCCAGCATCGAGCTTGACGATCCATCAGGATTTGTGAGTTACCATCTGAGTCCTCTTCCACATCACTGTCTTCCAGGGCCAGCGTTTTCTTCTCTGTCAACAAGAGTCAAAAACCAAGGAGGTGGTCTGGGGCAGTAGCTCAGCCAGTGAGGTACAAGCGTGACCATCTGAGGTTGATTCCCAATACCCATGAAAAAAAGCTGGGCATGGTAGTGGGCACTTGTAATCTCTGTGCTGGGAGATAGAGACAGGCAGATTCCCTGGGACTCACTGGCCTTACAGTCTAGATGATGTGGTAAGCTCCAAGCTAAAGAGAGACCCTGTCTCAAAAATAAGGTAAAGGCTGTCTGAGGGAGGGCATCCGAAGTTTACCTTTGGCCTTCACAAACATGCAGGAGTACACACACACACACACACACACACACACACACACACACACACTCATGCATGCACACATGCACACGCACACGCTCCCAGGTTTTCTCTCTGAGACTCTCACAGTATCATTCTGGGTTCAATTATGATGCTGGGTTAGGTTTCTGGGGATGATTTCATTCTTTAAACAATTAGTGTTTTTTAAAGATCCAGACAACCTTCTGACCCTGTCCAGAGGACTCCACTGAACTGAGATGTCAGGGGGTTCATCAGGCCTAGGTCATGTTTTACCAGCTGCCCCAGCCAGCAGCAGAGAGGAAAACACTTAGGCATATGGTCCAGATGCTTGTATTTTTATCTGTGGGAAACACATATGAAAAGGCCTCAGATTATAAAAAGTCCATCAGTGCATAGGATGTCAGTACACTCACTGTTCTCTCTTGGGGACAGTTTCTTGGCATTGCCTTTTAGTCATCTAGGTGTGTCTAATTGTTCCAACTGCACAGCTGCATAAATCCGATTTGCCTGGAGAGAGAGAGAGAGAGAGAGAGAGAGAGAGAGAGAGAGAGAGAGAGAGAGAAGGAGGAGGAGGAGGAGAGGGGAAGGAAGGGAGGGAGGGAGGGAGGGAGGGAGGGAGGGAAGGAAGGAAGGAAGGAAGGAAGGAAGGAAGGAAGGAAGGAAGGAAGGAAGGAAGGAAGGAAGGAAAACTCTATCTTCCAATGTCAGGGAACAATCTTCAACTTCCTTCTTGGTTCTCACCCTTGAATTTCAGTGAAGCCTATAGACTTTCAACTCGTTTGGCGGCTAAGTAGAAAGCATTTTCCCTCCAGCCTCAGAGGCTGACTTTTGATACCTTTGAACTTATCTCAAAGAACAAAGACCATTCAGAACTGCCTCCTCGCTTGTGCTTTTAAGCATGTTCATAGCTCAGAGCTAAATGGGAAGCGGGAGAGAGAAGAAAGGCAATCTTTGCCAATTGTCCCTTTGTAGATTTGGGTGACCCTTTCCTGCAGGCTGCTGTGGGGGCGTTTGCCAAGAAAACTTTGCTTCCGCCAGCCGAGCTGTAGAGACATAACAGACTCGCTTTCCTGGCACTGAAGTAAATATTTCAACATTGATGTTGAAGGCGCCTGATCTCGGGGAAGCAGGAAGCTACTATTTTTAGTTGGGAAAAAAAAACATCAACATAAGATGAAGAGACTAGAGTTGAGGCCAATACTCAACTTCAAGTTTCTTCAAGGTTGATAATGACAGAGACTCTCACTAAGCAATGGGCACAGCCCACCGGGCATTTTATTTTTCTCCAGCCCTGGGAAACACGATGCAGTGCGTTAAGAATGCTAAGCGCGCTCTCTACATTGAACTGCCCCCATGCCCAGTTCTGGATAATACATTGATGGAGTCTAGTGAGGAAACAAAGCTGTCTGAATCCAGCAAGGGCAGAAATGTCTGGAAACCATTTCATCCTGCCGACTACTTCCTGAATCATGAGGTATGGCCCTTCCTCGTTGTCCCTGTATCTTCTGTGGAAAGACTGTGTGTGACTAGAATGTTCTATAGGTGTCATGATCCTGTCAGTGGCTGGCAACTGTCCAGCTGCCCGGTCCACCCTTCCTCGTCTACGCAAGCTTTCTTGTGGCTTTGGAGATCCCCGTCAGCACACTCCTTGGCAGGTGACTCGTTTACCGAGCTACCCACCAAGCCCAGGTGCACGCCAGTGTAAGTGCTCACCAAGGAGCTGGCTGCTCTCAGTCGTTTCTGCTCCCAGAAGACCATGGTGATGGGGAGCAAGAACAGACTCCACTAGACGCCACTGCTGTGTGTTTCCAGTCTCCATGCTGCTCTCTTTCTCAGCACCGGCATGGGTACCACCCACAGAGCCCTTTCTCAGACTCTGTAGTAGATATGGTCATTTGTGGTGGTATTGTGTTCCCCAAAATATTGTGCACCCTAATAAACTTATCTGGGGTCAGAGAACAGAACAGCCACTAGATACAAAGGCCAGAAAAAGATGGCGCACACACCTTTAATCCCAGCATTCCGAAGACAGAGATCCATCAGTGAGTTCAAAGCCACACTGGAAACAGCCAGGCATGATGACTCATGCCTTTAATCCCAGGAAGTGATGGCAGAAAGCAGAAAGGTATATAAGGTATGAGGACCAGGAACTAGTACCTGATTAAGCTCCTTTGAGTAGCAGTTCAGCTGAGATTCATTCTGGATGAGGACTCAGAGGCTTCCAGTCTGAGGAAACAGGATCAGCTGAGGAAACAGGATCAGCTGAGGAATTGGCAAGGTGAGGAAGCTGTGGCTTGTTCTGCTTCTTTGATCTTCCAGCATTCACCCCAATACCTGGCTCTGGGTTTGATTTTATTAATAAGACCTTCTAAGACTTGTGCTACAGTCATTTTTGCAGTTGGTGGCAAAGTGGGTGTCCCTCAGTGCCTCTGTCAGTTTTAAGTGACAGAAAAGGAAATACCATAGTCAGCGCTCATTGGAAAAGTCCCTTTGGGGCTCAGTAGCAATGTGACCTGTTGTCACTGTTGACTGGGAGTTCTGGTGAGTCCCACAGGAGTCACCACATGGTACAAGAGAGATCAGGACTCCTCTTGGGGTTCTTAGTCTCATAATAAAATAATTTAATGACAGAGACTCAGAGGGTTGAGAACAATTTTATTAGAGTTTAAAAGAAATCCTCAGGCTGGCTCCGGGGTTAAAAGAGTGTACTGCCCTTGCAGAGTTCAGTGCCCAGCGCCCAGGTTAGACCATTTACAACTGCAGCTGGGAGAGCTGATGCCCCAGTCAGCCTCATTTACATGCACATACCCACACCCAGATCTATAGGCATCACATACACAATTAGATAACAAGTATAGAAATCCTATAAAGAGAAGGAAGACCACAATAAGAACAGGCGCCCCCCCCCCAAACCCTCTCGAAACCCCCCTCACAGAGCAGGAAAACTAAATCTTGGCAGCTGTTCAAAGGAGGAGAATGGAGGAGAAGGAAGAAAGGCCATGATGTTAAGCCAGCATGGAGGCTCAGTCAGACAGCAGACAAAGAGCCACGTGGTGGGGAGGCAAGCTTTAGAGAGAGAGGAAGGAAGCCCAGAGTACCAGAAGAAATGTGCTTAGGCTCTGCAGCAATTTAAGAAATAGACAGGAAGGAAAAGGAAAGCTAGGCCTTTCTGAGTCCAGACAAAGGTGGATAGACAAAACAGAACCTCATAGTGGCTAGTAG
The DNA here is from genome assembly GCF_004664715.2 of Peromyscus leucopus. Taxonomy (NCBI): domain Eukaryota; kingdom Metazoa; phylum Chordata; class Mammalia; order Rodentia; family Cricetidae; genus Peromyscus; species Peromyscus leucopus. The sequence goes on along the minus strand of NC_051072.1, from coordinate 51,131,446 downwards.
GACTGTGGTAGGAGTTGGAAATCCTGAGAAGGAAAAGTACAGTATCTCATGAAAGGGCTAATTATTCCTCCCATCTCTTAGTGCGGCTTTGGGTGAGCTTGCCTCCCAGGGGTGGTCTCTTAGCCAGGTTATCAACCTACCCAGTTGAATGTTAAGGTCTCTATCTAGGCCAGGGATTACATTTTCTTGACCAGAAGAGAGGATTACACACACACACACACACACACACACACACACACACACACACACACACTGGCCCTTTCCATCACTGTGATATCACTATTGCGTTTTGACAGTTATTCTATTTGTTGCTGTTAGATTAAAAAAAAAAATCTCAATTCTATTTGACAGCAAGATGATTCTTAGCTTCAAGTACAGGAAGAACAGCTGTTTTCCTCACAAATGCCTCAGAACTCTGGGATCCCCCAGCTTTCACTGATTGGCTCTGATAGAGTCATATGTCCTTCCTAAGCTGATTATTAGAACTACAGCGGTCACTTTGGATGTCTTGAATCAAATGTCGTGATAAGTTGCCTCCCCTGGAGTCACAGAGACTGAAAGTAAAAGGTGAGTTTCCCAGTGCAATGGGGACTGTTTCCACAAAACGGACACAGAAAAGCTAAGTGTGACAAAGCACACATATGCCCACTGGGGACAAGGAACGTGGATGCCACGGTTCCTTCTCAAGTGGTACCAACTTCATGACAGACTTGGTCAGAGTTTGGGTGAGAAAGACAAACAGGGAAACAGTTGCAAAGAGGAATGAGGCAGGGTCTCTGTGCTCAGGTAGCCCAGCCACTGAAATCTTGGTTTGGTCAGATCTGTAGACTCAGCAAAGGTGGAGCTGATGAATAGGATCTTCACAAGTCTTGGCTTCACTGTGCTCCAAGAAGCCAGTGCCCAGAGATGGTCCGTGAGAAGATTCTTGTTTTCAACTCTCTTTAGGATGGTTGTTAGTGAGTTGGTGTGGTTGGTGGGCTGGGTGTGAGTTGGTGTGGCCAGTGGACTAGGTGTGAGTTGACGTGGTCAATGGACTGTATGTGAGTTGGGGTGGTCAGTAAGCTGGATGTGAGTTGGGTTGGTCAGTGGGCTGGGAGTGAGTTGGGGTAGTCAATGACTGAATGTGAGTTGGGGTAGTCAGTGAGCTGGGTGTGAGTTGGGGTGGTCAGTGGGCTGGGAGTGAGTTGGGGTAGTCAATGGACTGTATGTGAGTTGGGGTAGTCAGTGAGATGGGTGTGAGTTGGGGTGGTCAGTGGGCTGGGAGTGAGTTGGGGTGGTCAATGAAATTGATGTGAGTTAGCGGTGGGGGCCAAAGATTACTGCTTAGTCATTGACCAAAGGTCACTCAGTAGTTGTCAGGAAAACCTTCTGTATGAGAATAACTGTTCATATGGATGGCTGTTTCAGGACTGTAGATCCCTGGTTCTTACAAATGGGTCAGAGAACATATCATATATCTTCCCCAAAGTACTTAAATATAAATAATACTAGCTAAGTAAATAATCAGATAATATAATAAACATGTTTTCATTTATAATTTTGTTGACTGTGATCTGTGTGGGACAGAAAACTCTTTTCTTATTCACTTTGTGCAATAGGATTTACCACTCTCTAGTCAGTTCAATGGTATACTAAGTGAGGGCCGAATCTGCCACATAATGAATGTGCATGGATCAGAAAGGGGAAGCAGAGGCTACAAAGCCATGGGAAACACAGACATTTTGAAGATATGCATTTTTGAAGCTCTAAGGACCATCATGAAGACGTGGGAACCTAAATAATATAGGGCTGATGACTTTGAATAAATTCTGGTTGTCAGAGGTAAATGCTTCTGTACTCACAACCCAAGGAGTTTACAAACCGAATCAGTATACATCTTCTGAGGTCCTACTGTGTGTAAGTAACTTTTAAAAGCTTTGTGAGATAAAAAAAAAAGGGAGGGGGATTTCCCCCCTGTTAAAGAAAAAAAGAAAACTCAAGTTGAAGATATAAGATTTGTAAGTATGAAAACCTAATAAAGAAGTGGGCAGAAGTAAGCATTAATGACAGACAACAGAGAGGAATTAGCAAATGAACCATCTGAACAGCTATGGTAACATTTTAGAAAGGAGTGATCAGTTCAAGGTAGTGAGATTGGGGAGCCTCTTCCTAAAGAGGTGGCCAGACTTTGGCCTTGGGAGTTAGCGCTGAATAGGGTAAATAGCCTAAGGAAAAAGAATGTGAAGAGAATGGTCACATTATAGTTGAAGAGAATGAGTGGACAATTAATTGGAGTTGATGTTCTGTATAGGGGAGTAGAGAAGGCTGTAAGGCCCTTGAATGCTGGCCTGAAGGTTTTAGATGTGACCCAGTGAGTGATGGGGGATCATGAAAGGCTCCTAAGTGACAAAGTGGGGTCATCAGTTGGTGTTTGGTGTGTGTGTGTGTATGTATGTGTGTGTAAATATTTAATATAGTTGTTGGGGAAAGAATGGCAGTATTAGATAAGACAAGAACAGGTATGCCCTAGATTATAGGCTGATAGACAGTAATTGATATTAGAGGTAAGGAAGACATTAAGGGTTTTAAAAAAGTAGTACTAGAAAAAGTAAAAAGAATGCCATTCACCTTGTTGTGAGTAGGAATATAATCAATATCACGAAATTAAAATCAGGAAGGTTTGGTCACAACTACATGTTTTCTAGAGAAGAGGCAAGAGAGTCAAAATTGAAATCCGGTCCTAAAAGATTGATATCATGGAGGAATATGGAGAAGAGGATAAAAGTCAGTGTGGGCCTCAGGAGAGGAATTTAGGACAGATGTGGACATTCTGCTGAAGGTAATGTGTCCAGCATTATTCTGGGGGCTTGTGAGGGGAGAGGTTGTCCACAGAGAGGAAACATTAGAAATGAAAGGACAAGGCAAATTCTAAGAGGAACAGGGCGGAAGCCTGAACTAAACCAGAGAAAATGTAAATGGGAAGGGGGGAGGAGAAGTTGCCAAGGCATATAGGCTATTCCTATCACTCTAGAAGGTCCCTCGTGTCTCTTTGCAATCAACCTTAATCCTCACCTCCACCCCAGTTTCTCTCAACTACTTTTCTAGAATTTTCCTGTATGAGAAATCACATAATATATAATCTTACATGAGGCTTTTTAAAATTTTGCATAGTTCTTTTAAGCTTTACATTCTTTAAACATTTTTAAAATTATATTTTATTTATTTATTTCATGAGCGTATTAATGTGTATATGGTGGTGGAGGATGTGTGTTCTGGGATGGACTCGTGGAGATGAGAGGTCAACTTGCAGGACTTTGTTCCCTCCTCTGAAGGCAGATTGCCAGGCTTGGTGGCACAGGTCTTTACCCACCGAGCCACATGGCTAACCTTTCAATACATTCTCGATGCAAGAGTAGTTCATTCCTTCTTAGTGGTGAACAGCATTTCATCATATTCCCATGTGCTTATCTACCAGTCTGTGGACGGGCATTTGAGTTGTTTCTATTCTGGGGCTATTGTAAGTGATGGTGCTATGAACACCCCAGGAAAAGCTTTTATACATTTGTTTTTACTTCATGTGGATGGATAACTGGGATACCCCAGCTCCCCACTCTCATCAGTGGAGTGTGTGTGTGTGTGTGTGTGTGTGTGTGTGTGTGTGTGTGTGTGTTCATGCTTAATTCTTTAGGTATCCAGTGTTTACCTCTTTCTAATGACTGTGTAGTTGAGTCTCTTTTCATGAATTTTGTACATCTATGGTAAAATGTTTCTTCAAGATATTGCCCATTAAATTTATCTGATTGTTGTATTAATTTTTGTAAGAACACTTTACATATTTATGGAATTATTTATCTGAACTTTCTTCCTTCCTTCCTTCTCCCTCCCTCCCTCCTTCCCTTCTTCCCTTTTCTCTCTCCTTCTTTCCATCCATTTTCCTACCCCTCCCTCTTTCTCTCTATCCCTACATAGCTCTCCTTACACCCACCCCACCCTCACCCACACATGGACTCTTTCTTCTTTTCTTCAGGTGCATATTTTGAAGAGCTGATACTTTAAATCACAATGAAGTTCAGATAAACAGATTTTTGAGGATTTGCATTTTTCGAGCCCTACTGAAGAAATACACTTACTTCAAGTTTGTAAAGATTTTTAATGTTATCTTGTAGAATTTGATATTGTTTTCATTTGGGGTTAGTTTGTATTATAAAACAAAAATTGAAATTTATTTATCTGTAATTAATATCCATTTATTTATTTATTTATTTATTTATCTTTACACTAATATCCAAAGCCCACTTTTAATATCCACTTTTTACTAAAAAAGTACCTTGAATCAGATTGAAACCCTAGGTAACTTTTTAAAGATCTGAAAGCTCCAGTTTTCCTTTCCACCGTATGACACAATGTCTTCTTTAAAAAGACCTAGACCAGTTTCCAAAGTTAGAAACTGACTACTAAAAAGACGCTCACGGATCTGGATACCCTGGCGATGGCTGTAACATTGCATAGACCAGCAAAGCTGGTAACGGGTGTCGGACACGGGAGATTTGCTGCTCTTCTTCACCGTGGACTCTGTGGCGGCCGAGGCACTGTAATAAAAGGCAGGCTAACAAGAGAAAGCGGTGCATTTAAAACCAGAGACATGAGTTTCATGTGATGTAGGGCTCTCAGGAGTGAAGACACAAGGAAACCTCCATATTCTTTTTTTTTTTTTTTTTGGTTTTTTGAGACAGGGTTTCTCTGTGTAGCTTTGCGCCTTTCCTGGAGCTCACTTGGTAGCCCAGGTTGGCCTCGAACTCACAGAGATCCGCCTGGCTCTGCCTCCCGAGTGCTGGGATTAAAGGCGTGCGCCACCACCGCCCGGCTTTTTTTTTTTTTTTGAAACCTCCATATTCTTTTTCCGCTCTTGTTGAAGAGGTGAAAAGTTGTGGAGGAATACAGTGAGACACAGAGGGCGCTGTGTCTTGTCCACTGTCATAAACCAGGGGGACTTAGCAAGGCCAGTTCTTCCAGATCCTTCTGTGTGTCCCTGTCTCCAGAGAGGAGGACGTCTCTTTCATCAAGGTGTGGTGAGGGGAGTTCTCCCACGAGGGCTTTATGATGTACTTCAGAGGGGAGCCAGAGAATTCTTTCTAGGTGTCAGGGCCTGCATCAGGGCAGGGGCAGAAGGCCAAAGTGATCTTCCTGTGTATGTTGAGTTTCCAATTGCCACAGTGCCATAGTTTGGACTGCTAAATCCTAAACCTCATTGCAATCTGAATATCTGCCCATGTGAGGTAGATTAGATGAAAGGATATTCATGCAGCACACAGTAGGTTATTATAACCAATAAAAATATTGATGATCTACATACAGAAACAAAGAAAAGTCCTCCTGATGGATTTAAGGGAACATGTGTCAGTCACAGAAAAGGCACCTGATAGGTTGATGCTGCAAAACCAAAATAATGCTAGTTATAATCATTCATGTTTGTAAAGAAAAGGGAGATACATGCATAGCTTTCTTTGGGTGTCGGGATTCCAGCACCTTTTTTTTTTTTTTTTTTTTTTTTAAATAGATTTCTCTTTTAAAGATATAAATGACCTTTAAAGTCAGGGAAGCATTTCTTTAGGAAGAAAACCATGTAGTCTGGCACAGAATTTAAGGATTCCCGTAAATGTGGCTTAACATATCAGTGGATAATATCTTTATCTCAAATACTTTCAGATGGTGTGAACTTTAAGAAAATCCACTTATAGCTTAAATCTGGCTTTCCCAAGTTAAAGAGAGCCACAAAAGGCTTACTGTCTCAAGGACCGAAGGGAACAGACATTTGAAGCTTCATTTCCATTAGGATGCAAATTGGAATTAAGGTTATCCATATGGCGGTGTGTCTAACTTCCCCCGGTCTCTTTCCAACCCAAATAAGAGATGGTTTCTATTTCTAAATTCTTGAATGATGTCATCCTTCATAATGATAAGTATACGTGAAAAGTTCTATTTTTCTATCAGTAGATAAGTGCGTCTGATCCCTCATTCGGCCATATGGCGTGACGAGACACTAATCTAGAAAGTTGCATTTCCCCAGAACACATTCTGTCCTCAGCCGTCCACGTCCAGCCGCCCAGCTTTTCAGAAGATGACTCTCAGGCACTGACAAAGTTTTAAAGAAGTTCAAAACATGCAAAGCACACAGGAGACAAGAAATATTAGGGGAGTAAGTAGGAAAGTCAGAGCAGAGATGGGCTGGAAGGTTCCACAGAGACAATGTACCCCAGCAGCCCAGAAAAGGAAGCAGAGCAAAACATATCAGAACCAGAGTTCTTGTATAATGTGTAAAAACAGTACTGATTTATTTTTTAAACAGGAAGGGAAAAAGAATGAAAAACCAATCAAATAAACCAAAAAAAAAAAAAAAAAAAAAAAAAAACAAAAAACAAAAAAAAACCAAGGAAAAGCGAACACATTGACTCTCTGTGACCGAAGCAAACAATGTCTTAACTTCAGGAGCCCTGATAGCTTTTTTTAATGTGAAAATAATTAGAATCCCTAGAAATACCATATTTATTATATAACAAACCTTTATTACTTCTTTTTCCAACATGAAGAAATTGAAACTTGGATCTTGAGTGTTAAGAATATAGATTTGGGGGCTGTAGAGATGGCTCAGTGCTTAAGAGCACTGGCTGCTTTTCCAAAGGACCTGGGTTCAATTCCCAGCACCCACATGGCATCTCACAACAGTCTGTAACTCCAGTTCTGAGAGATCTGACACCTCACACAGACATACATGCATGCACAACACTAATGTACATACGATAAAAATAAATCAGTCTTTTTTTTTTTTTTAAGTCCAGATTTGATCCTAGGCCTCTTGATGAAAATCTGGTGCCATCAAGGATTTCCACCTCCTAACTTAAGACTGACTGATAAAAATAGCCAAGAAAGCTGTTAGAGGGTAGAAGAAAAGCTATAGGTGAGCCACTGCGGTGGTTTGAATAAGAATGGCCCCATAGGCTCACAGATTTGATGCTTGGTCATCAGGGAGGGGCATGGCTTGAAAGGGATTATGGCCTTGTTGTGGCCTTGATGGAGGAAGTGTGTCACTGGGGGTGGGCTTTGGGGTTTCAGAAGCTCAAGCCAGGCTCAGTGTCTCTTCTCTTGTTGCTGCCTCTTGTGGATCTGGGTGTAGGACTCTCAGCTACCCCTCCAATTCCATGTCTGCCTGCATGCCACCAAGCTTCCTGCCGTGATCATAGTGGACCAAACCTCCGACACTGTAAGCCAGCCCTAATTGAATTATTTCTTTTATAAGAGTTGCTGTGGTCATGGTGTCTCTTCACAGCAATAGAACGTTGACTAAGACAGCCACACAGTTTACAAATAACATACATTTCCCCCATTACATTAGACCTTCGGCTGGTTGGTTTGTTGTATTCAGCAAATTGTATAGAAAGGCTACAGAACTGAAGAGCGCGGATCTGGCTCCTGCATACTGAGAGTTACATTAGCATAAGGTGAGCCAATCCAGTGAGTGTATACTGCATCCTGCAATGATAAAGGCACGTGGTAAGACGCATCCCATTCACACTCATTGCTACTATGCAGAGTTTTGGTGGTGGTAGTGGGGACCAAGCAGGTGGTACAGGGCAATTCAGTGACAAAGAACTCTTACATGTAGGCAAGAATGTGTGGAAATGTTATATTTAAAAACACATGTAAAGTAAGTGATATTTAGCACTTGCTAATGTGCAATCGCTTATCCATTTATTGAGCTAAAAAATAAGAGTAGGTGAGAAGAGCAGTTGCTGTGCCGCTTTGCACACAAGGAAAATGATTCCCACGGGGCGGGTGGCTGTGTCTAACCAACAGGAATATGATCTTACCTCTTTTGGTCTTAGGTGTTTCTGCTGTTTGTTTTAAGGCTTTATTTGGACAAGTTCATCCTCTTGTTTTAATAGAGGTAGAATCATGTCTCTGCCAAAATAGACGAGTAAATTAATAACTACCTTGTCAGAGTCTCCTTTCCTAGAATGAATGTAGCAAGTTATAACATGTAGTGTTATAGCCAAGGCATGATTACCTCTGAGCAGTCCTGTTGTGCCTGAGGATGCAGTACCTGATTGGTACGACATGGGGGATGCACACTTCATCAACTTGCATGAAAACCATACAAGTAGCCCAAAGAATTGTGTCCATTTTGATCCTTGATAATGGGTGCACACTGAACAGCAGAAAGAGAACCCAGACACACCGGCCCAGTAGGTGAATACCTTTTAGAAAGTAGAGTGCTGTGATGTTAGAGGTCTAGGAAGGGGCTGTCAGAAGTGAGCAATCAGAACAGATCCCACAGTACACATCCCTGAGCTGGCTCCACATCATTTGTAACCTGCCATGGATGTTGACAAGGAAGAGGAAAAGCAAGGCTGGGCTGGGGATCACCTGGGAGGATGTGGAGGCCAGCTGAGACCGCTCAGGTGCTTCCTGTAAGCTGGTCACTCTTCAGGAGTGATCAATAGAGGTGAAACTACTAGAGAGGAAGCAGATCAATGGCGGCTGGATATTAATGACAACACCCCTGGTACTCTGCCTCTTGACTGTCATTTCATATTTAAAAAAAAATTTACTTATCTCATTTCTAGAGCTTAAGTTCCAGGATAAATGAGACTTGTGATTCATTTTGCTTCATAACTCTTTCGTGATAAAGGCTTAAGACTATCAAGGCCACTTGTCTTGGTGGCCTTGCTACCCATTCAGTCAAGGCTGAGGACGGACTGTATGTGCCCGGGCTGTGCTGGGCACTGGCCCTCTGTGGGTCTACAGCCGAAGAGAGATAGGAAGACACACAAACGGCACACCAATCTGTCCTGAAACTGTCAGAAGGTCTCCGCTCAATGCAAAGATCTCTTGTAGGAATTAGGGGAAGAAGGTGCTTCGTGACGTTGAGTGGCAACAAGAAGAGGAGCCATTTTAGATGAGAGTCATCATCAAAGAGGAGGAGCCTCTTCCCATGGGCAGGAAGCTCTCTTGTTTGGTTCAAAAGGAGTCGAGGGAAGCTAATAGCAGATCCAAGACAGATGGGTAAGCTAGAGCCAAACTGTGACTAGTTTCAGCGTCTGGCTAAGTGACTGACAGTGGGGAGCCAAGGAAGGAGCAGCTGAGGACACCTGCAGATGTGCCTGTGTTTTGGAGTGATTGATCCAGCTGCTGTGTACTGGGTGGACTCAAGTGGAGAAATTGCTGCAGCGAGAAAGGCACATTAAGCAGGGAGGCTGTTGTAAATGGACCAGATGAAAGATGTTAGAGTCCTGAGCTAACGAGGGTGACACACAGGCTGTGAGCTCTTCTGAAATCAACACCAGGCTAGTTGTGGACTTTGAGAGAGAATGAAGAGTCATGGATCCTTCGAAACAAAGGGTTCATGTTTAACAGAAGATGAGGTGATGTCAGCTTTGTTGTGGAATATCGCAATAACTATGGAAAGATGTGTTACATTTGTTTATGTTGCAGATTGTTACTTTAGCTGTGTAAAGGCATGTTGCATTTGTTCATGCTGCATTTATTTAACTATGAAAAGATGTGTTACATTTGTTTCACCTTGCCTGCCTAAGGCACCTGATTGGTCTAATAAAAAGCTGAACAGCCAATAGCTAGGCAGAAGAGGGCTAGGCAGGGCTGGCAGGCAGAGAGAAGAAGTAGGAGGAGGACTCCAGACTTGAGGGAGAAAGAGAGGGAGACACTTGGGGCCAGCCATCCAGGCAGCTGCCAGCCAGACAGAAAGGAAGCAAGAAAGCAGGACATACAGAAGGAAAGAAAGGTAAAAAGCCCCAAGGCAAAATGTAGATGAAGAGAAACAGGTTAATTTAAGTTAAAAAAAAAAAAAAGCTAGCCAGAAACAAGCCTAAACTAAGGCCAAACATTCATAACTAATAATATGATGATTTGGGGTCTGGCGGTCTGAGAAAGCCTGCTACACAGGTTGGGGTGTGTAATAGTTTGCTTGGACTATCATAGCAGAATATCACTTTCTGTGCAGCTCAAGCAACGGAAGATTATTTGATTACTGTTCTGGAGGCTCCAAGTTCAAGATCAAGGTGCTGAGTGAAGCTAGTTTTTTTCTAGGGCCTCTCTCTCCTCATGGCTTGTGAGTGGCAGCCGACTTGCCTTCCCCTTGTGTGAGGTTTCCATAGCGTGCACACACTGCCTATGTCACCCTGGGCCTCACTTCCTCTTCAGGCCATCAGTCAGCTTGATTAGGGACCTGTCTCCAAATACAGCTCCCTTCTGAGATGAGGCTTTGACCTATGGACGGAACGGGGAACGACAGTTCAGCCTACAATAAGACATGTGGCGTTTGAGGTCCTGTGGACACAGCAGAGAAGATGTCATTGGAGGGAGCACAGAGGAGAGGCCAGGACTAGAGGTGGGAAGCTCAGCATCAGGAAGCAGGCACATGAGCTGCAGTCAGGAGGGAAGATGAGCTAAACCTCGGGTCACAGTGAAAGACAATAAGAAGGCAGTAATGGCTGTCGTGTGGTTGATCTCACTATGTATCAGTTCCAGGCTATTGATCTGACCCTGTGCAGCCTTGGATCGACAGCTCTGAAAGAGTGATCTATTGGTTAAAATAGTAAGGCATCTCCACGTAGTTAAAAGGGAGGTTTATTTTGTGGGGTAACTTACAAGTGAAGGGATAGGTAACAGGGTCTGGGAAAGGTGTGGCGCAGTCCGGCCGTGTTCTCTGGAGAACTCTGCTCCGTCTACCTCCAGCGTCCAGGGTCCAGGAACCAAGAGAGCCAGCCCATCTGGATCTTGGGTCTTCAGGGATGCTCTCCACCTTGTAGGGGTGACAATTACTGAAGCCTCAATGGGGGTGGCACTTCCAGGTCAAAGCTGGACCGGCTACCCACTACATCGATCCTTATTGATACTCTCAATATCATTTACCTTGATTTTATAGAAAGGAGCGAAGAAGTTTGGAAAGACAGAGTGACTTTCTAAAGGTTTAGTAGTTCAGAGTAGAAGAAGCAGAACATATAATTGAAGCATGTCAGACGACAAAGACATTGTCTGAGCCTTGAGACACACTGACTCCAGGAAAGCAAGCAAAAGGGAAAGGAATGGGAGCAGGGATAGAACGCACATTTGGAGAGGAGGCAGAGCACGCCTGGGTGACAGAGGAAGGGTTGGGAAAAAAGCCAGGAAGCCAGAGAGGGCTGGAGTGAAAGGTGACCGTGGGGGCACAGGCAGCGAGGCTGTGTGCACAGCAGAAGACGACGAATTAAAAATACACCCGTGGGCGGGGTGGCAGGGAGGCTGCCGGTAACCTTTCCGAGAGCTGGTGTTCTGGAGAGCTGCAGGCAGATGGCAGATGGCAATGTGTAGAGAGAAGAGAGTAAGAAGAGGAGGTGGAGAGCTTCGTCATGGGAAGGACAGAGCGAGCTGTGGTTGGAAGGGGGAGCTGAATCAAGGGGAATTTATTTCCGGAAGAGGACAGGAAAAAAAAAAATCAACAATACCGGCTGGTAGGGAAGAGCAAACCTAAGTTCTGAAGGTCAGAGAGAGGAGACAGTGGAACGAAGCCTTGGCAGAGGCGAGGAGGTAGGAGCTCAGGATGAAATGGCTTTTCAAACGGAACTCTTCTCTGAGATGAGAGGAAATTAACTAAGGAAAGGTGATACTGGATGAGGCAGGGGGTGAGCTGATGGGAACCAAGAGTTGTCCCACAGCCAGTGGAGACTCCTGAGAAAGTTAGAAGAATTGGATGAGCATGAAGAATGCCGGAAGCAAATGCTGTCTCGATCCATAGACGGTTTGTTTCCTCAGTCAAGGCTTGGGCTGGGTAAGACCTGGGACAAACCCAGGCCTGAGGATGGATTCAAGTGGATTTAGTGGGCGGGACATTGGGCTTTCTGGGACCTCTTTATATGCTTGAATGTACAGACTGAAAACCATTTCCAGTCAGACAATATTTAGGGAATGTCTTCTACATAAAGAGCGCCGGCAACTCTTAGGAGACAGATATTGTAAAGATTTTCTAGTTTGTCTTCATGCAATCTCACCTTTAACCTATGACATAAATACAAGTGTGTATAGAACCCGGACTGGAAATGGTTAAGTGCTGGTCCCGGCCTTCCCACATTGATTTTGCAGATGATTGTAATTCCTTAGAGTTAGACTGGGCAATAACTAAATCATACAATCAAGGGACTCAGCCTCTAGCAATCTGGCTTGGTAACACTGAGAGCCAATTAATTAGAAGGTAATTGAATAACATTGCCTCTAAATCATCCACATGATAGAGTTGAGAATGCTGGGCTTTGGGACGTCACAGTCATTGTCCAGGGCAAACCCAGGTATGAGTGTATTACCGCGTGGGAGGAGAACACAGACACACAGCTGTTCTCTGAACCTCACCCCGCCTCCTGAGAGCATTGCCCAATGACCCAGTGATACTCTGTGTTTGGATGCTGGGGCAGATTATTCCAAGGGAGTCCAGTTCCGTAAAAGGAGAGTTTGGCCTAAGAGTTTGAATCTAGTGTGAAGTAGATGTTGAAGCAGGAAAAGAGAAGCGGGTTGCTAGGTGCTACAAGGTTGTGTGCACCAGAAAAAAAAAAGCCAAAGGGAACTGGGATCTCGAGGCCACGGTCTGTCCCAGGGCCTGGCAGTATCTCTCGGCTGTTTTTCTCCTTTAAGGGATATGCGGGTTGGCTTCTCATGTATTGAAAATCAATTAGTGCTGCTGAAATTGTTAAAGGATTTCCTTGGGTCTAGTACTGTAGACAGGACCATGGTTTATCCAGGAGAATTTGCAGACAGTATCTGAGTTTACAGAGGCCATGGTCAAACCTGGCTTGCAGAATCTTCAGACACAGCAACTCTCTGGCATCCTATTTTAAGATGACAAGTGCAATACCATAAATTTGAACATTTTTTTTTTAATGTTGCTAATAAAAATGCAGCATGGTTTCTCTGAGGCAGAGTGGAGATGTAAGTGCCTGGCAACACATGCACCAAACCAAGATCCTTTAAGGCTGTTCCATGGATGCAAGAACAACTCAAAAGTCAAGTTCCATTGTTTTCAAATGGAAACACTGGAATAGAGGAGATATTTAGAGGCCATTTAGTCTGTGTGCAGTAAAAAGAAAGAAGGAACTTACAATACAACCCAATTGTCCTTCCTTCCAGGCCAGCCAGGGCCTGCACAGAGGAGCTCTCTCAGTGGTTGCCAAACGAATAAGTAAACACGTCTCTGGCCTCCCTTCTGCCCAAGAGCTCAAAGACTTATTTAATATTCGCTACTTAGTAAACACTTTCAAAATAAAGACTCAATATATCTGATCGACGCCTAAATGCAAATGAAAACCCCAGAGAAGATCTACACAGGGTGGGGTCTAGTGGTATATATGAGTGATAATCATAACAGAAACTGAGACTTGGGGGATGCCACTGTCTTAACACCAAGTGTCTCTGACTTCCTTGTCTGTCAGAGCTAAAAGGAAAGAAGAGAGAGAGAGAGAAAAAAAAAGCAGAACTACAACAAAAACTACACAAGAAATGCTGAATTCACGACTATTCATTTTGAAAACTTGTATTTTTCAAGGAGGGGGTGCGTTAAGTACTGAGAGGAAGCTGTTGGATGCGCTATGACATGATAGTTGCATCAGTTATTTTTGCGTTGCTGTGACCACAATGTCTGATGGCGACAACTCCAGAGAGGAAAGCTTTATTTTGGTGCACAGTTTCGTTCCATCACGACAGGGAAGACATGGGGCAGCCACTCGGCTCACGATGGGGAGTGCCTGGCAGAGGCTGTTCCGATCAGGAAGACCAGGAAGCAGAGCCTGACTGGAAACACCCTGTGATAACAGACCCCCAGTGCCTGCTCCTAGGGACTTACTTCTGCAACCTAGGTCCCGCCTCCTGTTGGCTTCACAGCCTCCCCAGGTAGCACTGCTAGCTGGGGAGCCAGCATTCATAACCATTGAGAATTATTCATATTTAAACTGTAACAGTGGGTATAGGGACAGTTTGCTATAATTATTGCTGTTTCTTATATCAACTCTTAAAACACTGAACACGATCCGCAGTCATATTGGGGTAAAAGAATTCTGAGGAGAACTTGATGTCTAGAAAAGTCTTCGTGGTTTGACTTGAAGGACTCACTGGCTTATCGCTTCTTCCCAAGTCCCCAGCTCGAGGTGACAGGCAGGACCCAAAGTCATATGATAGAGTGTAATGCAAGATGCTCATTTTACTCAAATGTGGGATTTGAATTTCAGTAGCTTAACTGGTACAGAGAGCGCTACGTGTTAAAAACGAGCCTGGATATATGAAGATGCGTGCTCTATAACCCAAAACAGAAGGGGTTGTTTGTTTGTTGATGGAGTAACTGAGGGGGTTTCTTCTCTCAGCAGGCTACTTCAGACTGTAACCCTAGACCCTGATGTAAATACATCTTTTATTATATTTTATCTGGGCTTTTTACCTCTTTTTTTTTTTTAAAAACCAGGAATTTAGATGACTGATAATTCAAAATTGGGTGTTTTTTTTTTTTTTTTTTTTTTTTTACATACTTGAATGACAGTCATTTTAGGCTGAGAGAATAACACTCTCTTTTATTCTTAGCAGGTAGGCATTTAAAAATGAGACTTCGCTCAAAAATGGATGGATCCTCCTTCACTACTCAGAAAGAGAGAAGGAGAAAGGGAGGGGGAGAGGAGGGAAGAGGGAGGGAGGGAGACAGAGAACATTGCTCCCAGCAAACACACAAACGCTGGTTCACAAGATACACCCAGACATGAGACACACAGATGTGAGCTTAGTTTAAGAATCCATGTAATTTAGCTAAGGGTTTTATAATTTGCTTGTAATTCTTGTTGCCATCGTTTTAACCTCTGCGTTAATTACCTTGTGTTGTTACCAGCATCAGAGAGCAGAGCTGGGATTACCAGCAGGGTGAAGACTTCTGCTGTTTAGAGAATAAAGTTCAATTGCATTCAGGGACATGGAGGCAGTAGACCTTGCGATTCAAACTGCTGCGGTCCTAAGTCTTCAGGATAATTCAGGTTGTGAAAGCTCCTTGTGTCTCTACCCCACGCTTGCTGATGATGACATCTTTGTATAGTTTCCTTTCCTTTTCCATTTCCAGTGGTTTCCACAGTCCCGACTACAGAAACCCTCAGGGTCCTAGGAGATCTGTACCCTTTCTCATCAGGACTTCCCGGGAAGACGTGAACAAATGCCTATTCACTTCAGAGAGGGCACAGATGACGAAGCAAAGCAATGATTCCATTCAAGTCCAGCTGGCTGAACCAGTGAGTTTATTGGGGTTACTTACAGAGCATGGGTAAGAATTTAGAGGCTCATGGGTGACTCAAAGACAGCTGTGTCACCCAAAAGCCCAACCCAGCATGGGTGGTGACTTAGGCAAGGTGCATCTCTGGAGCTCCCTGTGTAGCTTGTACATGGCTTGGCTGGTCTGGTGCAAGCCTCTGCCCTCAACAACTGTACTTCTTCTGTAACCTTGTGGAGGGTCCTCTCTAGGTCAGTGGCTAATGGTGTGGGTGGCCAAGTTCACGCTCGCCTCCGGCGTGACTTCCATCAATCTGTCCCAGGTATCAGCCATCCCAGCCTCTGGTCCTCAAGTGTGTATTGTTTTCAGCTCTTCACTGTGGCCTTCTCTGACATGTCACCCCGTCATCTAGCCAGGCTTCTTTAGCAGCACACTCTCAACTAACATCGTATGCCACAACGGCTAGGCATTTGATAATTGGATTTATTGTCCGTCTTCCTCGACTAGAATGCAAACTCCAGGAGGGAAGATGCCTGCTTCGCTCACTCCTGTCTTCTGACAGTCTAAAACAGTACCTGACTCAGAGCACGTGCGTGGTCTTTTTTTTTTTCTTGAGAGAGAGAACAGATTAATATTTAACATCTTGTTCATGTGTAGAAGATCGATGAATTGAAAGAGGCTTATGTATAAAGACTTGTGGCCAGCCAGTGTCATGTGACCAGAAAAGCATATATACGTATAGTGGGTAGAAGCAAGGGAAGGGGAATTGAAATACTTTTCAATCTCCTCCCAAGGAAGAAAATTCTAGAGGATGGGGTCTTTATGCAGAATTCTAGAAATGTAATATGGTAGCACCAAAACATGTTTTGGGAAATGGTTTCTGGACTATCCACCATCACAGATCTCCTTTTCAAATTTCTTTTATACATTTTGTAATGTCATTCTATTAAAACCTTTAACATTTTCGTCATAATTCATTGAATTTTTTCCTGTTTTGCTCATTAAATTCATATGTAACTGCCAATTAGAACATTGGATCAACACTGAAAAGCTCAGAGCATCATGAGATGATGAGATAATTCCTTCCAACAGAGGCAGAGATTATACAGCCTCAGTTTCAATAATTAGATTCTCCTGCTGGACTTCCAAGACTTCAAAAATAGCTCAAGGGTCCCCATTAGCTTTGAAAATGCTGGGACTTGCCCAGGACCACATAACAAATCATTAACAATATTGGACCGGGCCCCTGGTCTTGTGATTCAGTTGGTGCAATGGGATCAATTTCCCTGGGGAGTCTATCCAGGTGCAAGCTCTGCTTGAATTGTGTACTTAGATGCCAGTGGTAACAACAGCTATTGTTTATGAAATGCAGATTATGTCTGTGCTAGGTGATTTTTTTTTCCCTGTTTGACTTGATTCTCAAGGTGACCTTTATAAGACATAGCTTTACCCTCATTTTCAATAGGAAGAGACGCAAAGAAGGCTCACAGATAGCAAAGAGGCGGAGCCAGGATTTGAAGCAGGTTTGTCTGTGTCAAAGCTCATTACGTTTCTCCTTAAATCTTACCGCCCTGAACCTAATGCCAGGTTCCTGTGCTTGACCATTTCCTGATTCCTGTTTAATTATTTCGATGATAGAACCCTTCCTTCCAAGTTAATAAGAATCAACTGCCTCTTTAATTCACTGTGTTCTGAAGCACAGGGAGGGGAGGAGATAATTGTAGGAAATATGTCTAGGAAGGTGGGTGGAGAGGATTTCGGGGCCGGATGCACTCCGAAACAGCATTCATTTCTGGAGTCACCCAAATCCTCTTCATTTCCCCCAGCTTTCTCCACCTCCTCCCTCAGCTCATCCTCTGATACATGCACAATGCATTATTTGTGTCGCCATGACTGTGGAGACTTGCTGTCTGGGAAACACATTTTCCGGCTGTTTGGAGGACTCCTTGTCCACAAGCGCCGCCTCTGTGAGCTCCAGCAGATGCTGGCCACGCAAGCAGTGGTCACAAGGCTCCAGAGAGCTGTGAAGGTCGCACTGGTTGCCTAATGAACATTTGGTTTCTGATAATGGACTTGTGACAGACACCTGTCATTCCAACAGCAATTACAATGATTTATAGTTAATCCTCATTGGCTGCCTCACCAGATGATGTTCTCGAAAGTCCCTGGTGGGTGAGAGACACAGAATCGTGTCTGGCGTGGCGAAGCTGAAAGGCAGCAGCACACTTTGTTCTCCTGGCGAGCTCCCACTTCACTGACAAATCTGTTGAGGAATGATTTAATTCCCGTGACAGTCTAAATATGATATTTCCAAGGCGGGCTAGGAGATGTCTGATCTTTCCTTCCCCTCGCCGAAAGAAGAAAGTTCAGGCTGGTGGGAAATACATGCATTTTTGATAAACAAACAGACCTGGATTTTTAACCCCTTTGTTGCTGTTCGTTATTGTGAGTAGCAGCAACAGATCACGCAGTTTACTTTGCACCTCTAAGCAGTATGCTGAACGCTTGTCTGAAACGCTTCCGTCTTCATGAGCATTCCATGGTGTATTACTCCGAAGCTTCGTCATTAGTCATCCCTGTTTTACAGGTGAGGGGCTTGGGGCTGAAAGCATCTGTCAGTCACGGGCTCGAGAGGTAGCCGTTGAATTCAGATGGGTCTAACCTGGTGACTTTAATGAAAGGAAACCTCACAGAGGTGGGATGGTGGTATGAGGATTAGCTGTGTAGGCGAGGGTACCCAGCGAGAAGAGCCTTGGTAAACTGTCAGCATCCCGAGCTGAATGGAGAAGGAGCGATGTGGTAAGTGCTTGTGTGTGAATATGGCTTGCCTGGAAGGAATGGGTATCTCAAGTGTACAGGTCAGTACCAGGCCTGCTAAGAACTTTTTTGAAAATTAAAAACAACAACAACAACAAAATAACATTACCCCCCCCCCCACAAACACAAAAAAAAAAAAACCTCAAAAGCTAAAACAAACAAACAAGCAAACAAACAAAATCAACCCTGGCAGGTAGTGGTCCTGTTGTGGATAGGAGTAGGTACCAGCCAAGCCAAGCAGAAAGCTTAACCTGAGTCTTTTTCTTCCTGTCTTTTAAACCAGAAAATGCCATCCACCACAGGCCAAAACAGGATAGGTGGCAGCCACTGGAACTGGAAATGAGGTGCCAAGATAATGGATGGAGGGACCCACAGGCCAGCTCTGAGGGAGGGGCTCCCTCACAGGCCCCATTGTGTTTCCGGTAATGAACAGACTGTAAAACGCGAGGCCCCCATTACCACTTTGATTCCCTGGATTTTATTCATCTTCTTCTCGTGCATGGGCCTTTGCGCAACTGCTTTTGATGAAGCCCGCGTGTTTATGATGACTGGACAGGGCTGGTTCACCCACACCCGGGGCTTCACACCAAGTAACATGGGAAATGGTAGTTCTGCATAGGACAATTCTCCAAGACTCTGGGAAATTCCCAAACTAGCTGGTTGGCACGGGTAGCCCCCAGTGAACTGGATTTGTAATAGTTAGAGGAAGTCAAGTCAGGCTTTGTGAGTCAGAAAGCTGTAGATTCTTTAACGATCACCTGGCTTTAAAAGGCAGAATTATGAGGCCGGTTGAGTGGATGTTGGGTCCTGTCGACCACTCTTGTCTTCCTTCCATGGGAGGATACCTTTGGCGCCTCATTCCATTACAGGATGAAGGGGGCTGAGTCTTGAGCATTAGATCCCTGCTTCAGACTATCCCCTCTCACAACCTCTGACCTTTCTGTATCCACAACTGCTTCGCACACCAGAACCCAAACTTCCTATCACTTGGGCTGGCTCAGTGAGGGGTTTCTAAGTCGAGGACAATTCCGGAGTTAGGGGTTTTGCACCTTCTGATAGTGGTCTATTTCCTAAGGCAGGCAACGGAGACTTCTGCACTTTCTCGCCTGTGATCAGAAGCTAAGCAGAGTGGAGAGGATTTCAGTCTTCATGAAAGAGCTTGCTTGGGAACTTGTGGGTGAACAGGAAGCATCTTTCCATTCCCAGTCCATCAAAATATGCCACAAGGGCCTGGGGTTAGGCAGTATGCCTCCATGAAAGAAGAATGGGGATGATTCTTATTATGAGGCAATGCTTTGAGAGCGTTTCATCTAGCTAGTTGGAATTCCAGGAATCTGTCCCACAGAAAGAAAATCAGAGACACAGACAATATTTGTGTTGATGATGTTGCTTGCATCTCCTAGCTGCTAGAATACTTATCATGAGAACTGGTCACAGAACCCCAATAGAGGGACAACAGCCTTATATTAGAGTGTCAACCTCTGGAGTGGCTGGTTTTTTTTTTATTTTTATTATTATTATTATTAAATTTACTAAGAAGAAAGATTGGAAGGACGACGCACCTCAGCTCCTTTCTGTATGAATTCAGTTTTATCTTCACACATTATTGTACTTTAATGGGCACTGGAAAATATAAGTAGTGCAAAGCAGCCACTTTCAGAGGGTCTCCTTCCCGGTGACAGTGGGTTTCTCCCTTTCTCCTCACGGCTGTTCCATACTCTAGAAATAGGTCCTTCTTTTGTAATCAGTGTAAGTAGAAGAGAAACAAAAGAAACCAGAACTGTGGATGAAGACCTGTGTTCAGATGTACCCTGGACTTCTAGTCGAGTACCTTCTGTCAATCTTGATCAACATGGTTGATCTTTCTTTCTCCTATGGGAACATGATGCCTCTGTCCCAAGGAAAACAACAATAAGGAAACTTGGTGAATAAGAAGCTATAAAACTGCAGTTCCAAGCTTGGCGTTTGTGGGTCTTAGTTTCTTTCCAGAACTCTGTGGCCTACCCCGGGGGGGGGGGGGGTGATGGTGGGGGAATCCAGGAGACAGTGCTTGATTCAGCCTGAATCCTGCAGCAAGTCAGACAATGAGGGCTTTTCCTTCCTGTAAATGAAAGGACTATGTGAACCCAAGGTTCGTCCCCCCACTAAAATGCACCTCTTGGCTACCAGGCAGGAGGAGTACCTCCTATTAACGCCTGCAGGGTTGGGCCAGGACGTTTTTCTAGGGCATCCTCAACCACCTGGTACAACAGTGGCATTCTTCAGGCCCATTCGTGACCTTTCTGAGTAACAGACAGGAGTAATTCTAAATCACAAAGCAAACAAGGATGTGCTTCTGAAATGCTGAACGGGTTTGTAAAAGAATATGTGATCTAATTAGCAAACAGAAAAATGGATAACATGAACTCAATACATACGGATAAGTATCTTCTTCCCGCCCACAATAACACAGTCCTAGAGAAAGCTGCCTTGGTCCTGCAAGCACAGTGAATGATGCCAGAGAGCTGCTGAGTTCAGGAGCATTTGGGAAGACTATAATTCAGGGCAATTAGAGGGTTAATAAAAGAGCTCATGTGACCCTTGCTTTTTTTTTTTCTTTTCTTTTTTGTTTTTTAATAGGAGTGCCATGTGTTTGGAAGCCTGGTGGGTGCTGGCTGAGATGGAGCCTTAGAGATGAGCCCCTCAGTGAGCAGCACAGTGCCTGGGAATAAAGCAAGAGCCCCGTGGGATCAAAGTTCCTAATGATTCCACTTTAATAAATTCTCATTTTTTTTTTTAATCTAAGGACTAGGGAGAAGGCTCAGTTGGTAAAGTGTTTATCTTGAAATCTTGAAGAGTTTATTCTGGTCCTTAGAACCTATTAAGCCCACCAGGCAAGTGTAAAAGACCACCAACCCAAACAGCCAAATTGGAACAAGATTTGTTTTTTGTTTTTTGTTTTTTTTTTAAATTGTGCACAGCAGAACACAGCCTGTCTGGTCACTGTCTCTCCAATGAGGATTTCAGAGAATGGCCATGGGTATTAAAAAAATAATAGGCCAGGCGGTGGTGGTGCACGCCTTTAATCCCAGCACTCGGGAGGCAGAGGCAGGCGGATCTCTGTGAGTTCGAGGCCAGCCTGGGCTACCAAGTGAGCTCCAGGAAAGGCACAAAACTACGCAGAGAAACCCTGTCTCGAAAAACCAAAAAAAAAAAAAAAAAAAAAAAAAAAAAAAAAAAAAAAAAAAAAATAAGGTTTTCGTGGCTCTGGAGTAGGGGGTTCCCAAAGGGAATTTTGACAGGCAAGCAAGTGGGGTTACAGAAGCAGAGTGTAAGCATATCAAGGTTGTCATAACAACCCAAAACAAAGGCATGGTTGCCGTTTCCTGTAACAAGCCATGTAGAACTATTTGTAGTTAAGGTTATAGATAGGACATAGTCCAATCCTTGAGAAACAGAGGTTTAACCATAAACAGGAACAAATCTAGTTTGGCTTTGCTCTAAGATGGCTTTGAAGCCCAAGATGGAGGCAAGTGGATTCATCAAACCCATATTAAAAAAGTTGAGTGTGACCCAGCTGGGGCACACCTTTAATCCCAGCATGGGGAGGCAGAGATAGGCGGATCTCTGAGTTCAGGGGCCATCCTGGTCTACAAAGGGAGTTCCAGGACAACCAGAGCTGTTCCACAGAGAAACCCTGTCTCAAAAAATAAAACAAAGAAAGAAACAAACCAAACCAAACAAACAAACAAAGGTGAGTGTGGTGCTGTAATCACCAAGGAGGTACAGACCAGGCAGTCTCTGGGGCTCCATGGCCAGACAGCTCAGCCTCCTTGGTGAACTCTAGGCCACTGAGAGAAGGCAGAAAATAACTGAAGAACACCATCACCACCAACACACACCATTTCAATCACACACTTTTTGAAGACATCTTTATTTGTCAGAGGGATTCTTGCTATGTTACCCAGCCTGCTGCTGAACTCATGGGCTTGAATGGTCCTGCCTCAGCCTGCAGAGTGCTGGGACCGACTTTGAGTTTACACTTGGCTGAGAAAAGAAGAAGCAGGGCTCATCTCTTTCTCCCAGTTTTAGACAGACCTTCCACTTTACAGACGCAGAATGTTACCGTTTTGTTGAGACGGACAGACCTACAGCTCAGCTCTCTGACTTTCTTCTTAACGGCCTTGACCCTGGCTAAACACAAACGAGGCCATTTGTTGACTTCTTTACCCTTGTCTGGGTCCTCAGCCTCGACAGATGGTGGTCAACCTGGTGTCCAGCTCTCCCGGGGGGTCTGCCAGGCGGGTTTTTCCTCATTCTGTGTCTCTGTGGCTTGTGTTGTGGACCTCAGCTGTGCACTGACTCAGACAGGCAGCTGGGGAGGAGGAGCTGTTGGCAGAGGGCGAGGAAGACAAGGCCGTCCTGCCTCCCCCATGTCCTTGCCCTTCACACCCCATGCTGCCCTGTTACCACCTGCTTTCCCCTTCCAGGCCGTCTGTGATGTCAGTTCTCACCGGTTTGCAATTGGATGAGAGAAGGAGGTCGGTTCCTGTAACCTGGGCTCGGAGTCAGACGTGTAGGAAAAGATCACGTGGAGCGGAGCATTAGCAGTACTTTTAATGACTCTCATTACTTTCCAGATACTGACATAAGTACTTTATATGTAAATTTTTGGAGAATCTAATGTAATAGAATATGCAAATATAACTGCATTATTCATTTCTGCAGCTTAGAAAAAACAAGCTCTTTGTTGCGGGGGGAAGGGTGTGGAGGGGAGAGGGGGTGGAAGGGAGGGGAGGAATAGGAACCAGTGCTACTTTGCTGTGGGCCTGAGTCTTCCTTCTCTTCGAAAAGATAAGCCAAGTCCTCCACAGTGGCTTCAAAAATCACCTAGTGTTCCTTAGAAAACACTCCCTCTCCTTCATGCAAGCAAAGGATAGATAGGCATATCTCTTTTTTCCCTCAGGGCTAAGAGGCAGAAGGAGAAAAGAGCTGCCTAGAAGTTAGGCCAAGGAAAGACAGATAGCTTCCAAGAGTGGTAACACATTGTGTGTCTCCACACTAGAGGGGCATGGAGGCATTTTAGTCACCAGCAGGGCCCCCTGCCTCTCAAGACTGTCTGGGTCTGTAGCCCTAGCTGTCCTGAGACTTGTGCTATAGACCAGACTGGTCTTGAACTCAGAGATCGGCTTGCCTCTGCCTTCGGAGTGTGAGTGATGGGACTATAGGGGTGTGCCATCCACTACTCGGTTTCAGAGGCAATTTTCAAACATGCTTGTCCTTAGAAGAAGGGATAGTCAAATATATTTGACGATGGTGTGAAAATTAAAGAGCCATATAAAAGAAAATCGAGGGGGAATCATCAGCTTTGCGTTACAATAATGAAACACTTGAGGGAAGAAACAGATAAAGAGCAAAGGTTATGTTGGCTCATGGTTTTGGAGGCTCCAGCTTTGAGTGCTTTGAGCCTCTGGCAGGCATTTAGGCGACATAAGGACAGAGCATGTGCAAAACCAAACTGGTTACATTTGGCCAGAAAGCAAAAGGGAAAGAGGACAGGTGAAGGCCCCACGACCCTCTTTATGCCATGCCCAAATGACCTCAGAAATGCCCATAAGGCAGTGGCCAAAAGGTCCACAGCACTTCCCAGTGGTGCCACCCTGAGGAGTAAGACAACGACACACAGATCTTTGGTAGACCCTGCCCATCTTCCAACCAATCACAGACTTGGATCCTATGATGTCACACAAGTCCATATTATTTGACAAGTAGTTTAAAGCAGTCATCATAAAAATTCTTCAACAGAATTTGACTGTGAATGTGCTCAAAGGGAAAAAAAAGTGCCAGAAAGAAACTAGAAGTGTAAGAGGAGGACCAAGTTAAAATCTTAGACATGAAAAATACAACAACCAAATAAAGAAACAGTAGATGAGGTTACCAGAAGAACAGAGTGGTCAGAGGGAAGAACCTCTAAATTCCAAGACAGAAAAATAGACTTCACTTAATCTGAGCAACAGAGATTTAAAAAAGCAAAAACAAAAAAACCAAAACCAGTGAACAAAATCACTCTGACCAGGGCAGACAATGAGAGTAGACCTAGTCCTGCCTCTGGAGAGAACAATGGCGCTGAAAAGATCCCAATTGGGGCAAAACCATGACGCCTACATTCTCAAGAAGTGGGGAGGCTAGCCCGAAGAAGCCAGACCCAGACACAAGGCAACGAACTTCAGAAAACTAAAGAAAAACCCAAAAAAACCATCTTGAAAGCAGAGAGGGAAAGAAGTAGCTTCCCCCACAATGTAAAATGTGCTCAAACAACAGTGACGCCTTCATCAGAAATCAGGAAGGCCAGAACCAAGAGGCACGGCGTGTCTTCGAAGCCGGAAGAAAATGACCGCCAGTTCGGAAGTCTGTATCCTGTGAAGCTATCCTTGGGGAGGGCCAGTCCAGACTTCTCAGATGGAGGCAAAGCAAGAGTCTTTGTTGCTGGCAGCACCCCCACCCCAAAAGGATGGCAAATGGGGGAGGGGGGCTCTTGAAACAGAAAGGAAGTGACAAAGAAAGAATCTTAGAATGTCTGGGATGGAAGGAAAAAAGATGAGGGAGTGAGTAAAAATAGGAGAGCACACAGCCAACTTTCCTTCTACTCGGGCTTTCTAAATTATGTTTGACAGTCATCGCGAAAAGCATAGCATGCCTAAAGTTGAGTTCGCTGTGAGGAGGCTCACAGAAAGTGTTGGTGAGTCTGGGCGAGCAAAGGGACTCAATGGACAGAAGTACCTGTACTTCCCTCCAAGTGGTAGGATGTGGACACTAATAGGTCTCGGTGTGGGCCATAATTTGATTTTGATGGTTACTGGAGTCTGAACACATAATAAAATGGAGCGGAGCTAAACGCGTACACCACACTGGTGTCAGTTTCCTGGGTTCAATACCATCTCATAGCTATGCGGGATGTGACTTGGGAAGACACGGTGAGAGCTACATGAGAACGCTCTATGCCTTCCTGTAAATCTAAAATCATTTCAGAATTAAAAAAGAACGGGGAGACTAGAGAGAGGGAGAGGGGGATCAAGGGATTGATGGATCGAGGGGTTGGGGGAGGGGGGAGGAAGCACACAGGCACAAACACTATGCCTCTATCTTTCCTTGTGTAGCCAATTGGCTTTAGGGCATGTAGGTAAACCCCAAGTGGTTTTTAAGATGTCTGAGTTAAGTTCTGACTAGGTAGAAACTACACTGATTGAATTGAGGCGTCTGCGGTTCAGCCAGAAAGAAGACGATCTTGTGTCTGGAACATATCTTGCCTTCCTGTGCCCTTTCAAGGGAATCAATACATTGATTTTTCACTTACCTAGCCATATGAGGGCAGAACAAGGTCTACGGAGAAGTGTTGCCTCTCTCTATGCATCAAAAGACAATAAGGCTGGTTAAGAGGTCTACAAAGACAGCTTTCCTACATAGGACCAAGTCGCCAAATTGCCTCTCCTTTGAAATTCTTCTTTTCCTTCTGGTTTGATCCAAGTCCATGGCTTGTCCTGGTAATGTGCTTAAGATGTAAACCTGGACCCTTTACAAGGGCCCTCAGCTTCACCCGCAAACCAGCGTTCAGTTTTCTTGCTCCTGTTTGGATCCATCGATACCTTCCTTTCCGGTATTACCTTCATTGCTATGTGGTTACTTAGTTCTTGCCCTCTTCTTGTTCCTATCTTCTTCCTTAAAACTCGTTCTCCATACAGCAGTCATGCAGTCATCTAACAGCACATCAGATTCTGTCCCATGCCTACATAGGATGCTTCATGGGTCCCCTCGCTCTTGAAATCAAATATGTCTGATCTACCTTCTGGCTATTTCTCTGACCTCACTTTTGATAATTCACCATGTCGTAGGTACACTGCTAAGCTTTGTTCCTTCCTCATCCAAGTTACTTCATGCCTAGAGTGTCACCTTCCTCAGATGGGCCTCCTGCTGCTCTGAGTGCAGTTGGGTTTTATTCTTTATCCTACCTCGGAGTGGCTTTCTTTGTTGAGACCCTGTCTAAAGTAGTTTTAACCCATTCTATTGGCCTACTTAATATCTCTGTAACATTTATTATACTTGCTTATTATTCTGTTTTGTAATTCATTTCTTATCAGCCTCAAACTCCACAAGAGCAAGAATTTTGTTTCTTGCTCTGTGCAAAAGACTTGATATTTATTCATTGAATGGATGATGAGATATAGATTACTGGAGCTGACAGGGACCTTTTTGCATCATGAAAAGGTATTCCCTGAGGACTTCTGGAGGGTCATGAGGAGAGAAGATAACAATAATTAACGGGCACATATCTAGCACCTTCCAGTTTGCAGAACAATTTGAACACCACACCTGTAGCTAGGTGAAGTAGCTAAGACATCATTATTTCCATTCGCAAGAGAAGTCAAAGATCCCTAAAAAGCACTGAGGAGGATGACTTCCACCCAGGCCGGTCCAGCGTCTCAGTCCACAGACGCCTGGCAGAGCACTTTGGACCAAAATGTCCCATCATGTCCCAGTATACCATCAGCTGTTCAACCATTCCTGTTACCCAGCAGCCGAAGCTTCTGGTGGTCCCGTCACCAGAATATACGGCCAAGATAAGAGGGACAATTCTTCACGAAGGGAGAAGACTTCAGGAGACCATAGGGACACACTGGTGTGGGGCTCACGGGGGGCTGGGGGGGGGGTCAGAGGCAAGAAGGTAGATGGGAAATACAAGCATGGAGGAGCTGAGCTTGTCCTCACTCGTCAGAACTTGGCACCTCTCATCCACCCCAGAGGGTGGTGGGAGCAGCCCCTGCCTCCTGCTCCCCCCTCAGCTTCACGCCGCCTCTGTACTCTCAGCCCAGAGGACAGAGGTTCACCGTGAAAAGTAGCTGCCAGGCTACTCATTTCTGGTCTTCGTGGCTCTGCAGTCCCTGTCCTCTTCAAAGTATTGAGATTAGAATGAAGGAATCCCCCGCCCTCAGCACCTCTGTTCTTCCCTCCTCCTGTTTCTAAAGAGTTCCAGTACTGCAGTGACTCTGTTTCTGAAGAGTTCCACTTGGATGCCCATGTTACCCCAGAAATTCTTCTGCACACACCTTTAATCATGTGGCAAATTACCTTATTAACCACCAGGGACTCTAGTCTCATTACTTAATTAAACCATCTCTTTCTTTTCTTCTTATTAAAACCACGTGGGATTGAACTTCTGTGTGGTTTTTTTATTCTTTTCCCCTCTCTTGGAGTGTCTGTAGAATACTAACTTCGAGAAGAATGTCTGTTATTCTGTGTGGCTGACTAAAGGGTTACAACATTAAATACAAGGAGAGGGAAGGGATTGTCTGGATAGGCTCACACTGGCCAGTGACGTAACAGCTACTTGGGTGGTATGAAGGCCTGAGATGTATATGGTTGCTTACTGCTTTCTCTCGCCAAAACATCTGGAATACAAAATCCTGTCATTAGACAGCTCACATGTTTAAAAAAAAAACAAAAGGACAGGAAAAAAGAACCAGTCCCCTCAAATGGCTGCATGGAGACTCATTATTGCTGGTAGGAAATTAGACATTTAAGGTCATACTTCAAAGCAACTATTTTTATTACAAGAGGCTCAACATTTTGATTTATTGGGCAGCAGAACAAGATTGTGACAAATATTTCCACCTCAAAGAGAAGGCAGATCAGGCCTCTAAGAAGTCATATATTAAGTAACTTAAAAATAAAATCTCTTGTAACAATAGATAAAGTGTGTTTCTACTCTTGGATCCAAATAGATGACCGCTCTGGGTCTCAGGCATAGAAGAGGCGATTTAATCTTGTGGGAACTCACCTCTAATCACGGGAGAGCAACTAAAATTGTTTGAAAGTCTGGGATACCTTTCAACCAAGGTCAGCGCTGCACAGCTGCCCAGGATCTGGGTGTCGTCCTCCCACATCTCAGCCTGGGCCACCCTTTTAAGTGGGATGCTCAGAACATCACCTAGGTTTGGGGGAGTCTGTTAATATAATTGAAGAACAAAGAACAGGGCTTTGAGATAAAGTTGAAAGAATTTAGCCTAGCAAAAATATTTTTTTTAATGAAAACTCAACAATAAACCTAGAATGGTGGGTTATTAAGCCACTTCAGGCAGCAGCATCTGCATGTTGTATGGTGTGGGGATCACTTTGACTCATCTTCAGCAGATGTGACCTTCCTGCTGTATGGTGGATGATTCTGATTAGATTAAGCCAGAAAAGGGTTATGATAGGTGGCACAATAATAAATCTAGAAAGGTTCCCCCTCCCCACCCCCCAAACAAACTGTGAGGTTGCCTTCTCTGGAGGGCTCTGGAGATGAAAAAACCTTGTCTTAAGGGAGGGCACTGGGACAGATGGAGTGGGAAGACCGGAGGCGGAGACATGAAGATCGCAGCCTGGGTTCTGGTGCCAGCTCCACCACTAGCAAATTCTCTGACTTGGGCTAACACACCTACTGTCTGAGGGGCATTAGTTTATTATCCATAAAGTGAGAATAGACTAGGCTGGCTAAAAACCATGCATCATGCCAGACTTGGAAGGCAGAATGAGTGTAGGATGGTCAGGAGGGTCCTTTTGTCTTATGTTTATAAACCTGCTACTGGGGAAGGGAAGTCGCTATACACCTTGGAGTATCAGCATAGAGGAGTGTGTGTGTGTGTGTGTGTGTGTGTGTGTGTGTGTGTGTGTGTGTGTGTGTGTGTTTGCCTGCGCTTATACTGAAGGAAGGCAATGGGGAACTCTGCATGCACCACAAGTGTGTTCATAAAACTGTTGGTGTAGCTAGAATTATGTAAATTATCTTCATCTTTGGATGAATACAAAGAAATTCTAATGATAAATTCTTTGTAAATTGAGTAATTCCTGCCATTTAAATCTATTTAGTAAGCACATCTTTTTATTAGAGGCCTGCTGCAATATGAATGACAGGTTGTATCTCCTCTCCTCTCTCTCTCTCTCTCTCTCTCTCTCTCTCTCTCTCTCTCTCTCTCTCTCTTTCTTTGTGTGTGTGTGTCTCTCTGTCTCTCTGTCTCTCTGTCTCTCTCTCTGTGTCTCTCTCTGTGTCTCTCTCTGTGTCTCTCTCTGTGTCTCTCTCTCTCTCTCTCTCTGTGTGTGTGTGTGTGTGTGTGTGTGTGTGTGTGTGTGTGTGTGAACTTCTAAGATAATCCAGCATTGAATTCTTCTACCCCCTATGCCAAGAACAGGGAGAATGGACAACCAACCAAATGCACCAGAAATGCTGAACAACAGAAATGCTGAATAGACTTTCTGAATCACCAAAATAGAAACAGTGCCTACCCAGGCTACCTTTAAAAATTAAACGTGCTTTGCTGAGTTCTGACTTTCAATGGGTAGGGTGTAGTCAATGCGGTTTTGTTCATTGTTTGGACAGTATGTGAGATAAATGTCTACTAACTAGAAAACTGAACTTACTAGAATATTCTGGGTCTCTCAGGCTCGTTGACTCTTGTGTGATAATGAATCAAAGGGATGGAGCCATGGGAACTGTTCTAGAAGCCAGCGGGCTGATGGTTATGACAATAGCCTGCTTTCAGACAGTGCCCTGTGAGAACTGTGCCCATCTGAGAGAACTAGAATGAGCCAAGGTCATGGAGCAAGAGAGACGAGATTCTGGTGGGTGGGAAGATAAGAAAAAACGAGGGTGGTGCTCACATTCTCCTTCAAGAGAGCCCTAGCTTTTATCAGTTGACAGTGACTGGACTGTCAGCCTTGGAATGTTTCAAAACATTTCGAAAATGTCCTCAAACATGTTCAGAATCTCCTGGTGTTAGTACAACAGTTTTCTGAGATAACCAAACAGAGAATGGCAGAGGCTTTGTTGGAACAAGTGTGTGTTAGTGATTTCTTTTCCTGAGGTGAACTTTTCTACTAGAAGTCTTAGTCATTGCTCTGAGGGAATGTCGCCTCTTAACTTTGGAAAACACCCTAAATTTTACTCAGCTCTCTCAACTCTATTGATGACAGCCCCTGACTGACCCTGTGGTGAGAATGTGAATGAGAGATGGCTTTACTTATGCCAGAGTTGAGGAGAATTCAGAAGGAGACAAAGGGATTCTTACTTTGATCCTCGCTAATGTGGGGAGGATTCTGGAGGGTTTCTGCCTATGAGGAATCCTGCAGCCGTCTCTGGGAGGTGAGTAGGTCCATCCTCTAACAAACTAGCTGGTTCCAGAAGAGTGAGAATGGGGTGGAAGATGCCACTGGCTGGTTTATATTAATCGTCACCATTAACAGTTCAAAGCTTGAAAGGAAAGATTGGCCGGCAACCAAATTAGTTTATTATACTGGGCACAATAGAAATTAGACTAGCTCCCTCCCGCTTGTGCCAATTAAGGGATTTCCTAAGGCCACTGGAAACACCATGCCTGGGCTTTGAGGGTGGCCTTCAAGGCTGAAGGGAATGACCACCGGAGGAATGGTGCCTGGCCAGCCCTCCAGCTCTTTCTTGGGCCTTTTGTCTACCAGTTTCAAAGGCATTCCTTCGGGAGAGGGCATTGGTTGGTGCAAATAGCTTTGAAACTGAGAACTTGGAACTCCTCTCTGGGGCGCTTGGAAGGCCTGGTGTTTTTCTTCGAGGAAATGGGAACAATGGGAAGAAATTTATTTTAGCTGCAAGCGGGGCTACTGATAAGGGTCAACCTCAGAGCTGGTCTCTGTGTGACTAGTTAATGACCAAATATGGGGAGGAGCAAGAACATCAGAGTTGCTTTAGAATGAGATGGCTGACATTCCTGCAGCACCCCCCGACTCTCACATTCCAATAAGCAAGACTCAAGTTCACTCGCTTGTGAAGAGGACCCACGACAGCCCTTATTTCTTTTGTTTCCTTGACTTTCAGCCTATCGTGATGACTGACCTCTCTTCAACTAGAAAGTAATGACTGCTGATTTGACCATCGTCCCCTGAGGCTAAATGTCAGGGGTCAAGATCCATAGCTACAGAGAATTCAGCTTTCACGAAAAAGCTGGAAGGCGGCTTCGTTCATGTGGCTAAATGTTTAGACATCCGAAGGCGGTGGTTATGCCAAGGCAAACTGAAAGGAAGTCATCAAAGCTAGGGAGACTCCTAACTGCCTCACTAGAGTGCTGAGGAATTCTGGGAGTGACGGCTACACACAAACTCTTATATCCAGAACCTTCTCAGGGCCCCCACAGCAGGACACACAGAGTAATGATATCCATCAATTGGGCTTTGAAATCTCCTCCCCGGGCTGCCCAGCAGTATAATCCTCTTCATGATCCTCGGCCATGCTGATGGAAGATCTCTGCTCTGTGTTTTCTAAGATTTGAGGAAATTGGGCAAAGAGAAAGGATTAAAAATTCAGAGACCGGTTCAAAACGTTAAAAGTCAGGTTATTTGTAGAAACTATTAGGGTTTCAACAATAGTAAAAATAAGTACAAGCAAGATGACCTTCTTGGATCTCTGTGAGTTCGAGGCCAAGGTAGTTTACAAAGTTAGGTCCAGGACAGCCAGGACTGTTACACAGAGAAACCCTGTCTTAACACCCCCCCACCCAAGAAGGTTTCCTTCTTGTAGACACTGAATTAATTAGTGGAAAATGATTGTTACATGTCTGTGTCAACAAAGATTCTTAATTCCATTTGGGTCAATACCCAGCGATGGGACTTCTGGGTAATATGTTTGTAGATATCTAATTTTGTGTAACTTTGAGAAACCGCAGACTGTTTTCTAAAGTGGCACTGCCATTTGGTATTCCCAGCAGCGATATGTGACAATTATGGATGTCCCACATCTTTAACACTTGATATTATAGGCTTTCGTTTCAGCCAGTCTAATAACTAGTTTGTGATAGCTTACCAGTTTTAATTCACATTACACAGTAACTAACAACATGGTTCATCTTTGCATACATAGACTTGTTTTTCCTTAACAAAGTATCCACCCATTTCTATTTATTATTTTCTTTTACTTTGGGATCAAGGTCTTATGCATCACAGGCGAGACTCACGTTGTGGATCCCAGGATGGCCTTGAACTTCTGACTATGCTGTCTGCCTCTGCCTCTGCCTCTTGAATGCTAGGACTACAGACATGCATTACTCTGTTCAGTTTATTGCATGCTCTGACTGAACTCAGGAGTCTGTGTGTGCTC
This sequence comes from Peromyscus leucopus, assembly GCF_004664715.2. Lineage (NCBI taxonomy): Eukaryota > Metazoa > Chordata > Mammalia > Rodentia > Cricetidae > Peromyscus > Peromyscus leucopus. Next base: position 51,099,245 of record NC_051072.1, on the reverse strand, counting down.
GGCAAGCAGTATACCTAAACTGACTACATCACAGCCCTTCATTATTTCTTTTGTTTTGCTCATTTATTTTTATTGTATCGATTATCTCACTATTCAATTCTAACAGTTCCCCCAGCCCCCTTAGGAACATGTTTTGTAAATACTCTGTGACAGTCCATAGCTTGCATTTTCATTTTTTTGAAGTCTTTGAACAAAAGTCTTAGTTTTGATGAATTATAATTTATGACCTTATATTTTGTATAGTCCCGGCTCTTCACATTGTCTTTAGGAAAAATTCCCCTAGCCATAGTCACAGTGACCCTCTAGTATCTTTTCTTATCTTATCTAGTATCTTATATGCTGTGGTTTAAGTTAATCTTTATGCATGGTAAAGACTGAGCTCTCCCTCCTCCTAAATATTCTGCTCTTTCAGCAACATTTGTTGAAAAACTGTTTTCTTCATTAAATTTCCTGGTGCTTTCGTCAGATTCATTTCAAATCCCAACTGACACTTTAAAAAAAAAATAATAGTAATTATCTAGATGGCTCAAAAATGCATATGGATGTGTAACAGATCTAAACTATCCAAACAATTATAGAAGAAAAGACTTGACAGCCAAGTCTTTGGCGTCTGTCTATAATCGCAGCGCTAAGGAGGGGCTCCAGGAGCCCCACAGTTCGAGACCCAACCAGGCTGCACAATGAGACTCTTTCTCAAAATCGAACAAACAATAAAACAAAACAAAGCAAACGCTTCTAAAAGTACATTTTTTTAGTTTTATTATATAGCTATAGTTGGCCTGGAACTCGCTGTGTAGACCAGGCTGGCTTCGAACTCACAGAGATCCACCTGCCTCTGCCTCCCGAGTGCTGGGATTAAAGGCGCGCACCAGCACGAGCCATCCTCAAACATTTTTTGAGGTTATATTTTATACGATTTTAAGACTTGGCTGCAATAAACCTGTAAGATATTGGTATTAATCTAGACAGACAGAGAGGGGAGAGAGAGAGAGAGAGAGAGAGAGAGAGAGAGAGAGAGAGAGAGAGAGAGAGAGAGAGAAGAGGAGGAGGAGGAGGAGGAGGAGGAGGAGGAGAAGAAGAAGAAGAAGAAGAAGAAGAAGAAGAAGAAGAAGAAAAAGGAGGAGAAGGAGGAGGAGGAGAAGGAGGGAGGGAGGGAGGGAGGGAGACAGAGAGAGGGAGAATGCAAAAATAGATCCATTCAGTTGTGGTTGACCAGTTTCTGCCTTTTTGTTTTGTTTTTTAATTTAATATTTAAAGGATTTGGGGTGAAAGTATGCATGTGTGCTAGTTCATGTGTATGTGGGTACTGTGAACATCCCACACCTGTTTTTTTCTGTGTGGCTTCTAAGGGATTTTCCTGCTTGCGTGGCAAGCTCTTTTCTGATGGAGACACTCCCCCACCCCTTTAAAGCAGTTTTTATTCATAATTTTTTGTAGGTACCCCTGACGTCACAGCGATGTCAGCCATACTGAAGTTTCCTCACACTTTAACAAGGTTTCCAGTTTTTGCATCTTCTCACCTATCTGTAAGTGTCTTTCTCCTAGGTATTGTCTGACGCTTCTTGCAAGCAGATGTGAGCCCTGGTCCCTGCCTCCGTGTAGCCTAGGACTTCCACCCTGTTACATCTCCGCTTTCAGCTTACTGGCCTTCTGACTGATATCGCTACAAGAAAACGTCAGGTTCGGCCAGTGTGTTCAGCCAGGGTTCCCTGTGTCTTCAGTCACCATGTGAAGATACTGTGCTCACCCACAGAGTTACTCCTTTATCTTCAGTGTTCCTATGCATTTTTGAGATATTCGGGGTGTGGACAGCAGGTTTCATGTAGTAAGAAGCTGGCTTTCCTTCCCACTGAATATCTCTAAGGCCTCAAAGCATTGTGGTTTTGTCCGAGTCTCATAAACTCTGTATGAGATCCAACGTCTCCAATTTCCCCTAACTCAAGATCAGCCTAAGAGATGGGCTGGGAACTGCTAACAGCCTGTCTCCCAGCTCTCAATTTGTCTCTTTAGACTCTCAAATAAATGTACAACAGCCTCTAGCTTTCTTCCTTAGACTTTCAAATAAGTGGACAATGGCCCCCAGCTGTTTCCTTCCATGCCCATCATCTCAAAAGAAAAAGATGCTAAAAATGGCAGTTACCATTAACATTATTGGGTATTTCTTAACAACAGCACCTCCAGTCTAACAATAATGGACACTGAGTGGTGATTTAGGAGCCTAAATGGATCTCTCCACTTATCATTTTACAGCCATGAAAACTGAGACAGGAAGCGATTTTATCTGTGGTCATGTAACAAGGAAGTGGTTCCTGGACCGAGATACTGTGACCTGGAGGTCATTGTCATACAAGCTCAAGTGATTTGCTGATTCAGTGTCTGTCCATCTACTCATTTAGTCAGAGGAGAAATCGCTTCAGGAAAGCAAACATTGGTCTCGCCTGGTATGTCAACGAATCGCCGGTGGTTCTCAACAGAGTCTGTATTCTAAGAGACATGTCCATGGTCTCTGTGGAGTGTTTATTACTATGTAGTAATTTTGTGGCTCTGAGGCAAGATTTTTAGCAAGAGTCTGTCATAGAATACTAGAGAGACCTCAAGGAAACAATTTCAGGGGTGACTGGGAAAGTATATGTATTTAGTTTAGTCCCCAGGAGCCCGGTGTGTGTGGTAGGGGGTGTGCAAGCCATCAAATCAAAACAATCAAAAGCATAATGTGAAGAAATATAATCAGAACTTGTACTTACTTTTAGAGTCCAGACCTTACCCTTGTGACCTGCCACTTGAAACTCAAACGAAAAGGCAAGCGAATCTGATGTGTTTCAGATTAAGCAGCGATGGTTTATGAGCATGATGTTAATGGGGGGGGGGGGGGTCCTTGGGGAAGACTCAGTTGCAGGCCTGAAGAGCTCCACTGAGTAAACCACTCGGAGGATTACAGTATCCAGACCTGTGTCCTGCTTGCCTAACTGTATGACTGGCTTCCAGAAACAGAAGAACCCATCAATAGTGAGCAGCAACTGGACTCACTAAAGCTGTACTCCTTGTTGATTACACTTCCGTATCATTCACATATTTTATTTCCTGTCCTTTAGTGAACACTGTGTGTGTGTGTGTGTGTGTGTGTGTGTGTGTGTACGTGTACATGCTACATATTATATGTACCAGGAATTGATCCTCAAGAGGACCTTGCACACGCTAGGCCAAGTGTTCTAACACCAAATTGTATCTCCAACTGCTTTTAATTTTGAGATGAGGCCTAAGTTGCCCAAGCAAGTCTTCAACTTGTAATTCTCCTGCTCAGTGTCTGGGTTTCTAGAATTATATGGCTTTAACGACAGGCCCAGCCAAATCCAAATACTGTTGTCTTCTTTTCCTCCTCCTCCTCCTCCTCCTCCTCCTCCTCCTCCTCCTCCTCCTCCTCCTCCATCTCCTTTGGTTGTTTTTTGACACAGGATCTCACTATGTAGCTCTGCCTGTTCTGGAACTCACTATGTACACTAGGCTGGCCCTGAACTCACAGAAGTCCACCTGCCTCTGCCTCCCAACCTTTGGGATTAAAGACGTGCACCACCAAGTCCAGTTTCAAGTACTGTATTCTTAAGAGAACAAACTCGGCTGAACCTCAGGGTGCCTTCTCGCCTAGGCCATTTTTCTATTCTGGGAAAGATCTGACGCAGTGAGAAGCATGGTTTTTCATATTTTAGGAATCAGATCTCAGAACTCATCATAACTCGGAAACAGACTCAGGGACAAGATAGCGTCATGGCTGTGAGAGGGGTCATGAGATCACATCCATTGACTCTGTGATGAATTGTCATAAAACCTGATGCCACTGTGCCTTCTGGGTACTGGGTACCTCAAATACAATCCTGCATGTTCCAGGCCATTGTGTCAGGAAGGATCCATGCCCAACATGACGTGAAGGTAAGGGAGCCGTGAGAATGTCCAGAGGGTCTGGCATGGAGAACACATACAAAGTGGAGAGCTGTGTCTTGTGGACTGTGAGCTCTAGGCATCATGGACACAGGCTGGAAAAGTCAGAGAAGGGCCAAGAGCGCAGGAGCCGTAATGCTGCTCCCAAGGCCACGGTGGTCATGCACACAGTTTTACCCAAGGAGGCAGTCAACAGTATTCAAATGGCCGTCTGCCAGATGGAACGGCACCAACTCAGGTGGCCCCTGGCTGGTGCTGCTACCACCATAACAGAGGTGATGCTCCCGACCATCACACATCTGTGGAAGCTGATCATCCCAAGATAGACTCTCTCCTGTCAGACCTAGACATATGGAAGACCAGGAAGTAACTCCAGAGCAATGCGTGCCTGCTTGTGTGAGATAAGCACTTTCTAATGACCAAACAGTTATTTCTCCTTTCTGTACATACTTTCATACTTTCTGCTCTGCACCCAACACATGGATGCACAGATAAATGAAGATGCCATGGGAATAGGGAGATGCAGAATGCTAGAGAGGTCCCCAGGAATCCACAAAGATGATTCCACCATAGACTACTGGCAATGGTCGAGAGGGTGCCTGAGCTGACCTACTCTGGTGATCGGATGGCAGAACACCCTAACTGTCATGATAGAACCCTCATCCAGTGACTGATGGAAGCAGATGCAGAGATCCACGTCTGGGTCCCAGGCAGAGCTCTAGGAGTCCAATTGACAAGAGAGAAGAGGGATTCTATGAGCAAGAGATATGGAGACCATGATTGGAAAAAGTACAGAGACAACTAGCCAAACTAGTGGAAACACATGAACTGTGGACATGTGGACATGTGGAAATACATGAACTCCTCCAATAGCTGAGGAGCCCCCATGGTACTGGACTAGGCCCTCTGGATAAGTGAGACAGTTGATTAGCTTGAACTATTTAGGGGGCCCCCAGGCAGTGGTTCTGGGACTTGTCCCTAGTGCATGAGCCAGCTTTTTGGAACCTAGTGCCTATGGTGAGACATAGCCTTGCTTGTCTTTGCACAGCCTTGATGCAGGAGGAGGGGCTTGGACCAGCCTCAGCTGAATGTACCAGGCTCTGCTGACTCCCTATGGGAGACCTTGCCTTGGAGGAGGTGGGAATAGGGGGTGGGTTGGGGGGAAGGCTGGGGGGGTGGGAAGAGGGAGGACAGGGGAATCTGAGGTTGATATGTAAAATGAATAGAAAATCTCTAAATTAAAAAAATTCCTAATACCTGTATGGAATCAGACAAAGTGTTCTAAATAGATTCTCACAATGAACTCATTTCAGCTCCTACCTCAGGTGTATAAGACCAATGAACCCTGTCTCCAAGTCAGCCTCCTTTTCCTCTTCCAGCCTATCAGGATACAGGTATTCATATTACTGTGTGGTGATATTGTGTTCCCCAAAATATTGTGCATCCTAATAAACTTATCTGGGGTCAGAGAACAGAACAGCCACTAGATATAGAGGCCAGAAAATGGTGGCACACACACCTTTAATCCTATCACTTGGGAGGCAGAGATCCTCTGGATCTTTGTGAGTTCAAGGCCACACTGGAAACAGCCAGGCATGGTTACTCACACCTTTAATCCCAGGAAGTGATGGCAGAAAGCAGAAAGGTATTTAAGGCATGAGGACCAGGAACTAGAGCCTGGTTAAGCTTCAGGCTTTTGAGTAGCAGTTCAACTGAGATTCATTCTGGATGAGGACACAGAGGCTTCCAGTCTGAGGAAAAAGGATCACCTGAGGAATTGGCAAGGCGAGGTGGCTATGGCTTGTTCTGCTTCTCTGATCTTCCAGCATTCACCCCAATAAATGGCTTTGGATTTGATTTTATTAATAAGACCATTTAAGATTCATGCTACATTACAGTGCTTCTTCGTTGAAAGGACATCATTAATGTATTTATGATATAAACAGTATTCTTCTTCAAAGGATCTCTCTTGGATGTTGTGTATTGATAAGTCCTAAAGTCCTTTCTCTGCCTCCCTACTCAGACCTGTCCTTCTGACTTACCCATACCACTCCATTTCCCCATTAGCATTTTTTAATTTGCTGAGTAGAGCTGTTCACTATGACTTCTCCATAAATGACCAAGGTGGCAATAGAGAGAGGCTGTGGTCACTAAGAAACTTCCCAAACAGTTTCTAAGCTAATCTCCACCCCTCATCCAACTCCCCCAACCCCCACACCAAGAACCTAAATACAGCGTGTGATGGGTAATCTGGGTTATCAACGAGACACACTTGGAAAAAAGAGAACCTCAGATGAGGAATTGTGTTGTTAGAGTTTTCCTGCCTTGCCCACAGTCAGGACAAATCTTTGTCACCCACCAGTCCCACAGCCACTCAGACACAACCAAGTAAACAAAGAGACTTATATTGCTTACAAACTGTATGGCCATGGCAGACTTCTTGCTAACTGTTCATATATCTTAAATTAATCCATTTCCATAAATCTATACCTTGCCACGTGGCTGGTGGCTTACCGGTGTCTTCACATGCTGCTGGTCATGGCAGCAGCTGGCAGTGTCTCTCCGCCTCAGCCTTCTGCTTCCCAGAATTCTCCTCTCTCCTTATCCCACCTACTTCCTGCCTCGCCACTGGCCAATCAGTGTTTTATTTATTGACCAATCAGAGCAATTTGACATACAGACCATCCCACAGCAGAATTGTCTCCATCTGATCTACCCATGGGGCATTTTCTTCACTGCCACATTGCTAATTGATAGAGAAGTGTTCAGCCTACTGTGGGAGGCACCATCCTTAGGCAAGTGAACCTGGGCTGTATAAAAAACTTAGGGATGGAGAGATATTTCAGCAGTTAAGAGCGCACTTGTTTTTGCAGAAGACAGAGGGTAGAAGTGTGAGGAGGTGAAGGGAGTTCGGTTCCCAACACCCACATGACAGCTCACAACTGTCTATGATTTCAGTTGAAGGGGGATCTGATGCCCTCTTCTGGCCTTTAAAGGCACTGTACACATGTGGTACACATACACACATGTAGGCAAAACTCCCTTACTCATACAAAAATAAATGGATCTTTTAAAAAGTGTTAAAAGAAAGACAGCAGAAGTTGAGCCTGGGTGCAATCTAGTAAGCAATGCCCCTCCATGGTCTCTCTGTTTCAGCTCCTGCCTCCAGGCTCCTGCCTCAGCATCCCATTGACAGTGGATTGAGTAATCTGCAGGCTGACTTAAACTCTTTCCTAAATTGCTTTTGGTCATGGTGTTTATCACAGCAATCGAAAGCTAACTAGGACACAGTGTTTACCAATTATTAAGATGGGTTAGGGATTGGGGGACATGACAGCTTCCTGAAGCCAGCCCTATCCAGGGACACTGTCTGTAACTAGAGTTTTCCTGCCTTGCCCACAGTCAGGACAAATCTCTGTCACCCGCCAGTCCCACAGCCTCTCAGACCCAACCAAGTAAACACAAAGACTTATACTGCTTACAAACTGTATGGCCGTGGCAGGCTTCTTGCTAACTGTTCTTATAGCTTAAATTAATCCATTTCCATAAATCTGTACCTTGCCACATGGCTCATGGCTTACCGGCATCTTCACATGCTGCTTATCCTGGCGGTGGCTGACAGTGACTCCTTCTGCCTTCCTGTTCTTTCTTTTCTCCTCTCTGTTAGTCCCGCCTATACTTCCTGCCTAGTCACTGGCCAATCAGTGTTTTATTTATTGACCAATCAGAGTAATTTGACATACAGACCATCCCACAGCACTGTCACCTTATTATGTTTCTCACATTCAGACTCTTCCTTGTGCCAAGTATTGTTCCTCTAAAATTTAAACGAGGCATCAGGACATTGTGTCAGAAACTTTGAGGCAAGTCTCTTCTCAAAAGTGTGCTACTAACTGTAGTTACCAGAAGTCGCTCTCTAAGTAGCAAAGTAAGAGACTTAGGAAGAAGGGAAGAAAACAACAACATGAACACCTACCTCACCCACTACTGTGGATTAGAAGACGAGGGACTTTGTGATACCAGGTCTGGACTGAATGCCGCAGAGCTCGGGGCGAGCGGGAGGCTGAGCTGGCCTCTCTCCCCACCATGAGCAGCCCCCAACCCCGACCCTGATCCAGGAAGAAGCAATGCACAATTATTATGGCAGCCTCACTAGGAGGAGATTTCTATTAAGTCGGAGGGGTTTCTGAGAAGTCCCGTTGGTCAGTGCCACTTGAGAAGCACCAGGGGCCGCCCTGAAAGACATTGTCATTCAGCAGATTTAGGCCGACCCCACTTAAATGCCAACTTGTGGATTTTGCCCATGAATTCTGACAGAGTCCATCAAGCTCTCAAAAAAGTCCTTCTTTTGACCCTTCATGCCGTGTAGTTGAGAGCACTGAGGTCTGAATCTCAAATATCCCTTGCAAGCCCATGTTTTGAACGTGTTCTCAGAATATGCTCTGTCTTGAGAGACCCCGAAATTTTACAGAATGGGAGCTATTTGTGAGGTGCCTTCACAGTGGGCAGAACTAGGTTATTTAGGGTCTACCTTTCTTCTTTATTTTTAAAATTACTATGTGTGCACGTGTGTGTGTTTGTGTGTGTGTGTGTGTGTGTCTGTCTGTCTGTCTGTCTGTCTGTCATCAGTAGGTAATAAATCCTCACTAAGCCTCATAAGTTTACACAGGTTGTTTTTACCTGGTTACCCCACTGTCTACATCCTCCTCCATCTACACTAAAAATCATTTCACCTCCATTTTACTAGTATTATACATTTCCCCCCAAAACACAAATATTTCACTTCCCAAATATAATTTGGATTCCTCCTTTTTATTTATTTTTAATTTCAGACAGAGTCTCACTATGTAGCCCTGGTTGGCCTAGAACTCACTATATAGACCAGGCTGGCCTTAGACACAGAGGTCTGCCTGCCTCTGTTTCCTGAGGGCTGGGATTGAGGATGTGTGTCACCACACAAAACTCAGATGTTTTTTTTTAAATTGAAGCTTCCACAGTCTGAAGGAAAAAGAAAAAAAAAAAAAGTCGGTGACCTATGCCCTACCAGCCAAGCCCAGACCAGTTTGTTCTTGTTTAACCTACCTGGTAAGATTGGGTCTTATGTTTTCTAATGATTGAGGGGAAAAAAAAGTCCAAAGAGTGATAATTTATAACAATGTGAAAACTGCTTGAAAATTAAAATGTCATTGTCCCTAATTAAAGTTATTCAGCACATACCCACTTTGAGTTTCCTCAGTCTCGTGACTGCTTTTCACTTACAATAGCCAAGCTGGCCAGTGGCAACAAAGACCTGTGGCTGGCAGAACCCATCACTATCTGTCCGTTTTAGAAAAGTCTGCGGATGTCTGATGCAAACTGTATCCCATCCCCTGGGTCTCTCCCTCCTAAACAAGCTGCTCTTCCTTCCTTGATGACATAACAAGGATTATTCCATCTCAGAACCTCAGTTCCTCTCCTTCTTTGCCTTATAGCAGAGATTCCGAATCTTTTCTGATAAGGGCTAGGAAGAACTCTCATACTCCACTAATTGGGGTATAAATTGGCACAATCCTTTGGCCATTTCTCTATGATGCCCACTAGGCTAGACATGAATACGCCTTACCCCCGCAGAGGCTGTAGCTCAGGGGTACTCCCAACAGCACTTCTTACATGGGCACACAAGCAAAGGCACATACAGAAAAGGTCACTGTGGCATTGCCTGTAATAACCTTAAGTGGGAAAAGATTTAAAAGGTCAAGAGCACTAAAGTACGCTATAGTCTACTTCCCTAAAGAATGATGTAAATCTTACACAATAAAAAAGAACCAATGACTGTTGTGTACAGTACAAACCTCACACAGAATGACGAACAAAGAAGCTACCCCCGAAATATCCCACTCTGCGTGTTAGCATGAATTTCAAAACCACGTGACATTGTCTGTCATGTTAGGAGATAAGTTGGCGATATCATTTCCTGTGGTCTCTGGGAAGCAGAACTGGAGTACGGGAAGTTTATTAGGGCTGTAATCTGAGGTAAGCACCTGGAAGGGTGAAGGATATAGGCAGAAGGAGGTGAAGTCACAATCAGGGCCCTAGCTGGCCCGTGGAGCAGCTGTGCATGGACTCTGGCCTTCCAGGCTGGGGACTGGGCCTTCACAGCCCGGTTGTTTTCCTAGCAACTGGTCAGGAAGGATGCAGGACCTGGGGTAAGGCTCTCTTCATCCCTGGAGACTTGGAGAAGGACTGGGCTGAGAGCTTTGGGCTGCTGACTCTCGTGGCAGCTGGATGCTTCTTCAGTGCTGGAGGAGGGCAGGAAGGACGCTAAACCACTCATGCAAATGGTCTCTACTCAGAAGGGGAGTAACCGGAAGAGGGCTCCGAGCCAATGGCTGTCACAGGGGCTGGCGATGTCCTGCTTGTTCAAGAGGTAGCATGTTCATCTGGACACATTTATGCCCACGATTTTGCCCTTTTCCATGGATATTGATTTTTTAAAAAATGTGTATTTAAGATTATTTAGGTGAGAGAATGGAATCAGCCTGAGGGGGCAGGAGACTGGAGGGAAGGTAGTGGAGGAGGGGAACAAATGAAAACAAAGGGAGGTGAATATGTTTATAACGCTTATGAAAATAATAAAATCCGTTACTTGGTTTGCTACTCTAAAACACTAGAAAAAGAAATCGTGTGAGAAAAACAAAAGAAAGTGATGATAAGGATGAAAGTGAGGGAAAAGGAGGAGCCACAGGGCCGTTCTCTGCTCAGTGGGACTCTTTAGATGAATGAATGAATGAATGAATGAATGAATGAATGAATGAATGAATGAAGAAAGGCAGGGCCGGAGAGGCGGCTCAGTGGTCAAGAGCACTTGCTCCTCCTGCAGAAGACTCCGGTTCAGTTTTTAGCACTCACAGGGCATCTCGCAACCACCTGTAACTTGAGATGTCTGGGATTTACCTTCCTCTGGCTTCTGAGGGCTCTGGCATGTACACAGAGCACATAAACTCATGCCAGAGCACACACATACACATACAAATAATAAACAATTTATTTTGTTTTGAATAGAAAATAATTGAAGACCCAAGTGGAAGTATCCAGTGAAGAGGAAACCATTGAATATACTAGAAAATCAGGGATGGTTGATGGAGGGTCATTCCTAAGAAGGTGGAAAGAAATAAGTTTCGAGCGCAGCCTCATATGGGAATATGTCTAACCTGGATTGCATCAATCTATTGAGACCACTTCTTTGGTCCTTATCTGGTGCCTCCTGTTGATATGTCTTCATTTATATGAATGATTTTCATCTTTCAATAAAATCCTCTTGAGAGCCACAGCTAAGCGGCCCTGTCTTCCCACTGATTGCTCTGCCCAAGGCCTTGTAAGTGCAGGAATTCCACGGTTGTGCTCCTACGGTAGTAGATGTTGACAAGAGAGGAATTAAGATAAAGAGAGCAGATCCATGTGTTAGGCCTTGGTATGGAGCTTAAAGCAAAACGATTACACGAAACTGGACAGAGAATGTTCTTTGGACAAACTCCGACATTCTTCCATTGTCTGGTTTCGTTTCTACAGTTAGTGCCTCTGAAGAAGGGACAGAAAGTTCGGGGCAGTGACCAAAGTGGGGGCGTTCCAAGTTTCACAACCAAGACGCCACGTTCTGTTGGATCCTTCCTGAGGACTGTGACGGAGTCCTTTCCCACCCTTCAAAGCACTTCCCCGGTCTAGAGAAAGCGAGCTCAGAGGACTTGGGCAACTCCTCAACCCCATGACTATTGGCAGAAGCCCTCCAAGGGTCCATGTCTCTCTTGCCAGCAGCCCAGTGCCTGTCTGCCTGCCCTGGCCACGCGTTCCAGATGGACGGCACATGCTGCTAGGTGAACATGCCAGGCCTGGGAAACCTGACATGTGTGTTTGATCAGCGAACTCAAGGGCTTGGCCATTGGTGAGAATTCCCTTTTCCCTTGGACTTGTCCACCCAGACATGTTTGTGCTCTGATGACAATTGGTAATTACACAGTGTCTCGCGACCTCAAAAATCTTCAAAGTCCTTGTAGAGGGAGAATGTTCTCAGGCCTTCTGTTTGGCTGCCTGGGCCGGTCTACAGGCCTGAGTGTCACGGAGGTGGCGAGTTGTCCGACATCCACTGCTGAGGGTGGGTAGAGAGTTCAAAGCAGAAGCGAAGGCTGTGATCAGAAGTCTCCCTCCACAGATGGATTACAGATTGCAGGGAACTTCTCCCGCACTACTTAAAGCGAGGGATGCTACAATGAAGAGAACTATAAGAAGGGACCCTCAGTACTTCTCTGAGTTAACCCAAGGGCACGGCCCCTCTTGTCATGTAGACCTTTCCTGCCCGACTTGGCCTATTTTGGGCCTTTTGGTTTTAGAATCTAGGAAGGGGGATTAACAAGGAGTGCATGACAGTGGGGGACAGTGTGACATTTCGGGGGCAGAGGCTACTGATGTCTCTTCCAAATGCCATCCACCTGTCTAGCTCAGGGCTCATTTGCCTGCAGTAAAGACAGATGCCTCTGGCTGCAGATGGCTGTGGATGGCTTCTCACCCCAGGCGCCAGGGTCTCCAGCATCTCTCTGCTTGGGGGCTTTCTGTGCCCCCATGGGATCTACTCAACTCTTCCAGAGCAAGAAAGATGTTTTTTTGGGTTAACTATTCCCAGTGGGAATTCTTAACACCAAGATACAGGGCTCTACAGACCTGGTTTCCTGATCCAGGGGGAGGGGCAATTCTGTAATATGTTCTACATTATCTGCATGAGGTCCCAGAATGACGGACTGGGCTCCAGTTTGCCTCCAGAAGTGGCTTGTCACATTTTTTTTGCCCTCTTCCCTTCTCACTTTCTGCATTATTTCAGGCTTGTTTCCTAGACTCAACTATGAGTTAATGTTCCAGCTCATAGTTTATGTCTCAGCATATATCTGTTAGGATTCTGCCACTCACTCCAGCTATATGACCACGCATGCGCAGTTCAGTAGTTAAGCAAGGGGTCTTACGTCTTATGTCATCAGTGCGCTGCGTGATTGTGCAAATGCGTGCAGCACAGTCACACAACCAGCGCATGCGTGGCGTAGCTCCGTAAGCCCTCCTGTGCACGTGCACGTGTCTCTGCCCCAGGCCTGGCCACGCTCTCTTCTGTCCCCCCTCCCAATGCCTCCTAATAAAGCTCTGATACTGGGTTTTGTCGTGCCTCTGACCTTTCCTCGCACAGTAGCCAGCACCGCCGGTTTTTTATTTAAAACCAGCAATATTTTTTATATGGTTTCTATGCAAAGACACTCCCTAAGTCAGCGTGACCTACACTCTCAGTCATGAATTCAGTTGAGTGGGCACAGCCATTGCCAAACGTGCCCCGTTTCAGGATAGCATCATGAGCACTCGGTTCTTGGGTTCTGCACATGTGCATGCATACTGAATCATGGTCAAGATTTGTTTCTTCCTGTGGGTTGCGCTTAAAGGAGAATGGAGATCACAGTCCCAAATGCTTTTTACATTCTACTTATCCATTCTTGCATTCTGTGTTTTTTTTTTTTCCATATGAGAAATGAGATCAGAGAGGAAAAGGAAACAATGGCACCTGAACCTGGAGGCAGCATATCTCGTCGTCGTCGTCATGGGAACAGGAAGAGCCTGGATGCCAGTTTTAGAAGTCAAAGGCTCAACCTGATGACCTCCGATGCTGTTACCTGCTCTGACAAGCTGGCATCCACCATTCCTGGAGGGTTGGCAGATGGGCCTGCCCACATGGGTGGCTATCTCTTGATCTGCCCCTTGAGTGGTTGGGTCAGAGGTTAGGGAAACTGCCACCCCTGCCAGGACAAAGCAAAAATAGGCAAGAGACTCTTCCCAGAGTGCCGATTGCCACTGCTGCTGGCATGACTGTGTGGGAGAGGATGTCACCCAGGGGTCACAGGGAAGTCACACTGCCTGTGGGGAGGTAGAAGGGGTACAGGGTCTCTCCAGTTGGTTCTCTGTCTTTGGCAAGGCACAGCTTCTCTGAAAGGAGCTGATATGGCAAAGAGTACCCAGAAGGCACAGAGGACATGGCTAATTGGATGCCACAGGAAAGCTGTTTTGTTACTGCAGATCTCAGTGTTCCTGAGATTAGAGTCTTAGATGTTTCCATCGTTGCCCTAATGCTTTATTCTGTGCATGCCTGACTTAGTGGCACCCACAGGTCCTTGTCATTCCCTGACCTGGGAATCCTGGGATTTGCCCCCCAACACACACTTTCTTTATATTCACTGTTTAAAACACCAGCCATCTTGTGGTAGTTTAAATAAGAATATCCTCCATAGGCTCATATCTCTGAGTGCTTAGTCATCGGGGAGTGGCACTGTTTGAGAAGGATTAGGAGGTGTGGCCTTTGTTGGGATAGGTATGGCTTTATTGGAGTATTGGAGGAAGTGTGTCACTGGGTGTTGGCTTGAGGTTTTGAAAACCCATGCCAGGTTCAGCCCCACACCCCTCGCTGCCTGTGGTTCAGGTTATAGCTCTCAACTACTTCTCCAGCATCATGCCTGCCTGCATGCCATCATGTTCCCCACCCTGATGATAATGGAATTGTAAGCCAGCTTATAATTAAATTTTTTTCTTGTAAGAGTTGCCTTGGCCATGGTGTCTCTTCGCAGCAATGGTGACTAAGACACCTCCCTTCTCTATACCTTGGTTCCAGGAGTCAGGGAGGCTGAACATCTTAGTTTCAATCTCTTGGTGCTCAGGATGGAAATTAGGGCCTCAAACATGCCAAGCCTGCATTTTAGTACAGAGCTATGTCTCCACCTCTCACACAATGTTTGTTTGTTCTCCTTTTTACATCTTTAATAATTCATTCATTAGTATACAACTTGGAAGAAAGGAAGTAAGGAAAAGAATAGGGCCCGAAATCTCGCCTTAAAGGACAGATGATAAGGTATTTTTTATTAATTTTTTTCATTTATTTTACATACTTACCACAATTTCCCCTCCCTTCTCTCCTCCTGTTCCCTCCCCCCCCACCTTCCTTTTATCGCCCCCATCCACCCTTCCTCCATTCAAAAAGGGTCAGGCCTCCTTTGGGAGTCCACACAGCATGGCACATCAAGTTGAGGCAGCACCAAGCTCCTCCCCCTGCATCACGGTTGGGCAAGGCAACCCAGCTTGGGGATTGGGTTTCCCAAAGCCAGCTCAACTGCCAGGGACAGGGCCTGATCCCTCTGCTAGGGGCCTCACAAACAGACCAAGCTACACTACTGTCACACACATGCAGAGGGTCTAATTCGACTCCATGCACGTTCCCTAGCTACCGGTTCAGAGTCTGTGAGCTCCCATGAACTCAAGTCAGCTGTCTCTGTGGGTTTCCCCCATCATGATCTTGACCTCCCTGGCTCACACAATCTTTCCTCTCTCTCTCTTCAACAGGACTCCTGGAGTTCAGCCCAGTGCTTGGCTGTGGATCTCTGCATCAGCTTCCATCAGTTATTGGATGAAGGCTCCATGATGACATTTAGGGTAATCACCAATCTGATCACAGGAGAAGGCCAGCTCAGACACTCTCTTCACTATTGCTAGGAGTCTTAGCTGGGGTCATCCTTGTGGATTCCTGGGAGTTTCTCCGTAACCAGGTTCCTTCCTAACCCCCAAATGCCCCCCACTCCATCAAGATAACTCTTTCATTATTCTCCCTTCCTGCTCCCAGCTCCTTCAACCTTATCCTTCATGTTCCCATACCTGCATTCCCCACCCCCCACCCCACAAGATTTGGTTTTAAATTGGAAGAAACTAAGGCAAGAAAAAAAATAGAGGAAATAATTAGCAACAGATAGCAACCTTATGAGGTGACTGGAGGGTTGGCTCAATGGTTAAGAGCACTGGCTGCTTTTCCAGATGATCCAGGTTCGGTTCCCAACACCCACATGATGGCTCATAACCACCTGCCATTCCAGTTCCAGGGGATCCTACACCCTCTTCTAGCCTCTGGATACCAGGCACACATGTAGACAAACACTCATACACATTAAACAAGCAAACAAACTTTAATTAAAACAACAACAACAACAACAAAGCCGGTTGGTGGTGGCACACGCCTTTAATCTCAGCACTTGGGAGGCAGAGGCAGGTGGATCTCTGAGTTCTAGACCAGCCTGGTCTACAGAGCAAGATCCAGGACAGCCAAAGCTACACAGAGACACCCTGTCTCGAAAAAAACAAAACAAAACAAAACACAAACAAACAAACAAAACAAAACAAAACAAAACCATTAGCTAAGGATATATAGCTCAATGGTATAGTATTTATACAAGGCAGTAGTAGTGCGCGCCTTTGATTCCAGAACTTGGGAAGCAGAGGCAGGCAGATCATTGAGTTTGAGGCCAGCCTGGTCTACTCAGTGAGTCTGGAGTGCGGGGATAATCCTATGAGAAATACCAAGAGCAGTTAATAATTTTTGAGCAGTTATTTTGCACCAGGTATTCTTAAATTGTTTCACATACCTTCATATTTAATGAAAGGAACTGTGGAAGCTTATGTTGTGTCCATATTCTGTAGGTGAGGGGACCGGAGCACAGAGAGGTTGAGCAATCTCTCCAGGGCTGCTCAGCTGCCAGGTGCCAATGTGGATATGTGAATACAGGAGTCTGGCTGGAGAGTCTTTGCTCCTAATCAGATGGAAGGTTCCCCCAAACCTTGAAGGAGCAGCAGGCTTTGGAAGTCGGCCTTGTTGGAACAGTTAGGGTGTTTGGAAATGGGGAGCAGGCCATTTCAACTAGAGGGCAGACGCATTTTCTGGATGCTGGGCCTGCTTATTTCTCCTGCAGGCCTTGCTGTGGCTGCCTCTCAAGCCATAAGCGCGCGGCGGCGAAGTGGGTCCCTCCAGCAGGCCCTGCCAAGCAGGGTATGCCTCTTAGGGAGCGTGCCTGGCGCAGCAGAGGTAGCGCAAGAGATTTACTGGGGGAGGTGGGAGAGAGTGAAAGGTCATATCGGAGTGGGGACATGAGAGAGGCAGACAGATAAACAGACGACAGACAGGAAAGTGAGAGATGAGAACTGTGGCCGATGGGCACTTTTAAGGGGTGCGCATGTCGCATAGCTGAGGTGGAAAGGCACCTGGCGGCAGGTGATGATGTAACTGCTTGGGCAGGGGGCGGGCGGGCGGGCTAGGAAACCCATATGTAAGACAAGATAAATACTGTTTCTTTATTCCTGGTATTTTATTCTTCATCACATGGAGACCGCTTCCAACACGCGGTCAGTTCCCGCAGCAGGCCAACCTGCCTTGGCTGCCAAGCAGTTACATCTTGCTCTCTCGGTTCCTGGTGCTCAGCAGCAAGATGTTCCAGCCTGGGATGATCTGAGGAAGAGGCAAGAAAGAACAGTGTATTCTGGGAAGGGGGGTGGGGTGGGGGGCCGTTTGCTGCCTTGGACCGGCTTCTAGCGGAAATCCCCGTGCAGATTGTATCTTCCACATGTCTGCTCGAAAACACCAAGATAGTGTCTCTAGACAGGAGCGGAGGAGAGGCTTCTGGAACACCGAAACGGCATGAAAGCGGAGAATCTTGTAGGGCCCAGCAAGGACTTTTATCTCTCCGATTCATTTCTCTAGGGAGTGTTCCCCGCCCCAGATTTAATATCACCCTCGAGTGACTTCGATACAGCAACTGGTAAAACTATTTTCCCTGTTTGCAAAGGGTCCCTGGTGCGCCAGGAGGCCAATGCCTCCAGAGAAGACCCACAAACGGCTGTCACGAGCGGCAGGGTCACAGGAAGCAGCGTGCACACTGGCCTGGAAAAAAAAAGAGAGATGCCAGGATCACAGGTGTATTTTACAAGCTTTTAGTTGACTCCTCATAAGGGCAAAGTCTAATTGCGGCTCAGATATCAAAGCTGTGCTCCACACAGCGCAGTGGTTAGCCCTTAAAAAATTTATGTTGTGTTTACCAGGGCCAGCAGGTTCAGAGCCACGGTCACCGGCTGCCTAATTACTCTTGCGTGGTTCCTTTTTGCCTCTCCCTTGCATTTGCTACAAATGCCAAGAATTACGACCCTGATCATTCCAGGCTGTTTCTTGAACGCAACTGGAAATATTACCCAGGGTGGCCTCCTCCCTTCTGGGGCTGGAATATGAGATATCGTGGAAGCTTGTCTTACATCCTTCAAAGCACAGGGCGGTGGGGACTTTCTCCTGACAGTCCCCACCCTGTCTTCTTCTGGGTGCGCAATCCCTTCTCCCCAGTCTGAACTCCCTCCTCAAGAACTCAGCACGATAAAGAAGGAACACACAGACCTAGTGGGGGCATCTGAGTCAGGCTCATAAGTTCAAGGCCAGCCTGAGCTATCTAGGAAGAACCCATGATAAAAAAGAAGAAAGAAAGACAGAAGACCCGGAAAGGCAAGAGAAAGGAAAACCTGGCTTTGGCATGGGTGGTCCTTCTCTGCAGAGCCTTTGAGAAGACATATTCATACAGACACAGACAAGACTTGTCCTCAGACCATTGCTTTATACCAATCCCCAGTGGTAGAAATGTATCTGCGCACTGACCGATAGTAAAATGCTGAGTCCTCACGAGGCAATTCTCTTGCAAGCACAGTGTGGCCTAGCGCAACAGGCCTGGCCAGCTTTGCTATTTCCACAGCCAGGGACAAGTGCCCAGGTCTAGGAAAATCCTGGAGATCTGCCTCAGAGTAGCTCACCGGGCCTCAGGACAGTTTTCTAGGCCTTACAAGACATCTCTCCTGCCGAGCTCCAAGAAGCTGTTGGGCACATCCATCCACCCAGGCACGAGGCCTTGCCTCATACGCTCTCTGCTCATTTAGTTTTTCAAGCGGTTTGCATCGTGGAGGCCAAAAGGAGCGAGCCAGGCCTGGTCTCACCTCATCACCTGCCAAACGATGACCTCAGCACCGGAGGAATCATCACCCCAGCCAGGTAAGAGGTCGAGAGAAATTTCTGCTTCCTCCAAAATATGTTGTGTTTTTCCTCTTTTCTTTTGCAGGTGAACAGTGATGAGAGATGAATTCTTCACATGCCACTTCCGTACATTTTTCTCTTCCACGCCTACCTCATTATAGAATTTAACCATCTTTTTTTTTTTTAATGTGCATTGCCTATCTGTCTGTCTGTCTGTCTGAGGGTGCCAGATCCCCTGGAATTGGACTCACAGACACAGTGGTGAGCTGTGGGTGTTGGGAATTAAAGCCAAGTCTTCTGGAAGAGCAGCCAGTGTGTTCTTAACTGCTGAGCCGTCTCTCCAGCCCCGGCCACCTTTACTTTGACTTTACTATTCATGTGTACACTATACAAGCGTCCTAAAAGCACCAACACAATTCTAGGGGCGAGGCAAGGGGAAACGTCCTCCGCCGAGGCACCGTGGGCTGAGCTGTCTTCAGGTCTCGCCACTGGAGTGGACTGAGTGTCAGAGGAGTGCACAACTTTACCAGCCAAAATTCAATCAATAAACAAACAAGCAAGTAAATACATAAATAAATAAATAAATAAATAAATAAATAAATAAATAAATAAATAAATAAAATTGTAGTGGAAATTGAGCTAAGCGTCTGCTGTGAAAAGAACCCAAACATTAGATGGTAAATCTTTTCACATGGCATCGCACAGAATTTATACTCCTCTTTCTACCCTTCATTTATGGAGTCTGTTGGGTAAATATAATCAGTTAGAGCTATTTCCTTCCCTTAGTCAGCGCGATTGATCGACTTACAGCTTCTCCCTCTTGTTTAGGGGCACCGGCGTGTTCCCTGTTTTGGATTCTTTCCTGTGAGAGCCTTCCAAGGGGCTCCTCTCTCGTTTGTGTTTTGGACACAGAGGTGAGTGCTGCTTTCCTGTTTAGAGGTGTCTTCCGTGGTCTGAGTGCTGAGGGTGGGGGGGGGGCTTCACTGAGACCCTTCTCCCCAGGTGTCTTGGGCTGTAGGGGAGAGAGACAGGGGAGAGAGGAGGGTGGAGGAGGGGGGCACGGGCCTTTATAGGGAAGTGGAGAAAATTCAGTGCACAGTTAATTAGAAAGTGCCATGAAGCAAATCCACACTTTATGGCTTTCCTAGAATTGATGACGGCTTCTAGCCAGCCTGCTCGCTCCCATGCAGGTGTGTGCAGCCTCCAGGCCCATATGGGTTTGGGCTGCACTGGGCCTCATTCTTTGTTTAGCCTGAGATTCTGTAACCGAATATCGCTTAATAACTTTTTTGTAATAATGTAGCTTGGATCAGCGGCTAGGTCCAGCCAAGCTCTGTTTCCTACAGATTCCTGCAGCCCTCCTGGCACACCTGCAGGGAGGCACAGACGCATGCTCACCTCCCAGGGCAATAGCCACATCCTAGGCTTACAAAGAGCCAGCTGTGGGTTCACTGAGGGAGGAGGCCAGGGCACCACACTTCTTCTCCAGCAGTAATTGGTTTCGCTTGGGATCTGCCAGGAGGGCTGTGGTCCTGTGACTTGGGGAGAAAAAAAAAAAAGAGGCCAGAGTTTTTTACTGAAAAATATTTTATGGTAATGCATAACACACAAGCAAGCCCTGACTTATGCAAACTGATTTATAGGCACCCCTGAGAGGCCCAGGTCATTTGGGAGCCTGAGAATGGCTGGGTCAGCCTTGTTACCAAAGAAATTCTCTCCTCTCTCCATTAGCTGTGGTATATGCTCCTTTTCTGATCCCCTCCCCTACACCCCTTCTGTCCCACCTCCTGTCTAAAGGCGGCACACGTTTCCTGGGTGCCTCTCTCCTTGGCGGCAGTGACTGGAAAAGGATGGGAAGGAGTCCCTTGTGACTGAGCGTCAGACTCAGTTAGGTGTCTGGCCTTTCTCCTGCATTGGGACAAGCCTGGGGCAAGCCTGGGGCAAGCCTGGGGCAAGCCTGGGGCAAGCCTGGAGTTCCAGAGAGCAGGGGTTCATTTGAGTCTCATGAGTCTGTCTGAGCCTCGGAATGTCCAAGGAGCTTTTCAAAGATACCTGGACCTGGTTTCTCTGCCCTAGGTAGAAACGGTTTAGGTGAGTGCCAGTGTCCTTGGTTGGGCAAATGACTCTCCCCAGGAATTCCCTTCAAGTAAGGCAAAGAAGGACACATTGGTGTCCTTCTCTCAGGGCTCAGAGGGCGAGGGGACAAGGGTTTGCATGAGCCCAGGACTGTGTCCTTTATGTCACAAAGCAGGAGAGCAGGAGACAGAGGGGAGGCGTGGATCTGCACTTGGGCAGTCACCTCGGACTCTAGAACTAGACCCAGCAGAATCAAGAAAGGGGTAGACACATGTGCCTTGGCCCTGCCGCCCCGAGGAGGAAGCAGGGAGGCAGGTATACCTGCAGATGTTCTGGGAAGCCCTTACCCATAAAATGATCCTGCCGCTCAGCTGGACCCATGCAGACGCCATGGCCTGGAGGTGGGTGGAAAACAGCAGAGCGAGGGAAGGAGTTTTGACTTTCTGGTGTTCACTCCCGCCGTGTCTTCATCTCTAACACTGGTTGTGCCCAGTCAGTACCTGTAGAATAGCGGCGGCTCCACTAACCTTTATCTACACACGGGGACTGAGGAACCATATCATCAATCTTACTTGACTTATCTCACCGAATTTCCAAACTATGCTAATTGATGGGTACTATCATGGTCCTCGCTTTAGGTGTGAAGCTGAGATGGCTTGAGGTCATTTGCTTCATCCAGGATCACACCGCTGGAAAGGGGAGGTGTGGAGGTGTTTGAACACAGCCGAGGCCTTCTCTGCTCGGTGGCTCTGCATGTGCTTAGCAAGGCCCATGTTTTGGCTCCAGGAGCTCGAGGCTGAAAAACACCAGGAATCATATTGGCATTTGTGAGGTTCCTCAGAGCCCTGATGCATGCTGCTTTTCCCATGGGAACATCTTCATTATTCCACACACACATCTTGGGGAAGCCCAGACCAAGGGGTGAAGCTAAAGCCGGTCTGGGGTTCTCAGCATTTCTGCACTATATCCCTTTATAGATGCCATTTCCAAGAAATAAAGCCCAAAGGAGGCTTGCACTGAATTTCCGTGCTGATACTTGGGACATTTGCTCTTCCTGTCCTGCCTCCTCTCACTCCTTGAGATATGTGTAGAGGCAACTGAGCCATCAGATTGGTTTGGGATAAGACAAAAGCATGATGGGACACAGGGCAGCAGAGACTGCCCCCTGCAGGCTCCAGACCCTGCTGTTGACCCAACACCAATTCTGGGTCTTGCACTTCCTCCAACTGGCTTCTTAGACCCTTCTAACCCGACTGGTGGGACTTATAGGACTCGAAGGACACATCTCTCCTCTTTGGCTCCATGGACAGAAGAAGAGCTTCCAGGCAGATGTCACAAGAGAAGAAAGCCCCCTTTGCCCCTTCCAGCGGCGGGTCCAGTGTGTCCACCACCTGCCTCTGGATCCCGAGAGCCAGAGGGTGGAAGAGTGACAGCGTGGAGAAACTGCTAACGAAGCAAGACTTGGGGCAAGCTGCCGAGACAGTCACGTTATCTGGGAGTAAGGGCTGAGCCTTCAGAAAGATTTACAGCAGGATGTGAGGGGGAGTGGGTCAGGAAGTGTGTGTGGCATGGGGAGTAGCCGAAGGCGCTGAGCCGTCCTGTAGTTGGAGAGTGAAGCCTTTTGTCTCCTAAGCAACATTACCAAGGCAACACTGACCTGCCTCACCCTGTTTCCCCCTTACTCACTTAGTATCCTTCTCCGTTCTATTTAGCTATGAGCGCGTAGTACTTGGACCCTGGATTTTACATTAGCCTAAAAATGTTGGGAGAGTTGTTGATGTATGTTGTGTGTGAGTGTGTGTGTGTGTGTGTGTTGTTTGGGGCAGGTGTGGTGAGAATGAATTGTGTGGTATGTTTGTAGTGTGATATGCAGAAGGGGATGGTAATGGCTGTGGCACGTCCATGCTGTGTGTGACTCTGTGTATATAGAGTGTGTAGTGGGCTATGTTTGTGGCACAGGTATGGTATGGTGCATGGTGGTGAGGATGGTACAGAAGTGATGGTGATGATGATAACGATGGCAATGATGATGTGGGTGTGTGTATATGTATCTGCACAATGCAAGGGTGGGTATGGCTTTCTTGCTTCCATTTTATTATAGGAAATAGCACATGACTGCAATCAGCCAGCAATCCTTATAGATTTCTCTTGGTAGACAGTCCCCGCCACACATGAAATCAGATAGTCATTTTTCATTGCAGGGAGAAAATGCTGTATGGTGTGGGTTCTTGGAATTCATCTATGTAAGTCAGTCGTGTGTGTACTTGCCTTTGGCTCCCTGACTTAAGTGCAGATATTACCCAAGTCAGGAGGGTGAGGAGACATTCTTAGGGGCTGGACACATGCTCCTGTTCCCAAGGTTCACCTCTTCTAGCCTGTGACGTTGAGCCCATGCTTTCTACCAGTAGACTTGGCGCTGGAATGAGGCTGAGGCCCTCTGGTCCCATTGGGTTAGTTAGATCAGCTGTGACCTTCCCTAGGCAAGGAGAGGCAAAGCGAGGGGTGGGTGGTGGGAGGCGTTATCCCCCTCTAGTCTGAGAGAGAGAGTGCCCAAGCTTCCTCCAGCCAGCTCTCAGTCAAGCTCTGGCAGCCTTGCACCTCTCCAGGTTTTTTTTTTTTTATGTCAGATTCTCAGCCTTCAATTTCCTTCAGATTCCAACATTTCCCCCAGAAATGAGTTTCCTCTGCCATGTTGTCCAGAAGAGAAAAACGCTTTTTTATTTTTGGTTATTTATTCTTATAACCAGCCACATATAAAGTTACCGTATTTGTTCTAATCATTTGTCAAAATTTGACTCTCTTACACTGTGTGATTTAGTGGTACAGGAAACTGTGATAATCCAATTTATTTCTGTCTTGAGTGTAATTGTATATACCAAAAATGTATGTGGGTTTCCACGGTCTTTGAATTCAAAGTACATCTACATGTTGATCCGTTTTCCCGAGCAATGTGCACTTTTGAACAGAGGATTTAAATCTTTCATTAAGGGCATGTTGTTCTCTTCTGGAAAAGGCAACCTGTCTCACTGGGTTTGCCCCTGTTTCTTGTAGGCTATCTCACAGTGTGACCTCCTCTGTCCTTCCTCAGTGCAGAGTGGGCAGGCGGCTGGTCTTTGACTTAGTGTCTGGCTGTTGCTTCTTGCCTCCAGTACACCTTTATTTTGCTAACTTTTTAAAATCTGAAAGCAATCCCTAAAAAAATCTCAGACTGTGTCATCTCAGATTTCGGAAACCACAGTTTGCAGATTTTTGTGTTTTCTGTGTCTTGGAGGAGGAGTCTGATTGCTCTGAATCATTAAAACAGTTCTCTGGATTTCTAGTGAGATTCTCCTCCAGGCCACAAGACACTTCCTGCTCCAACCCTTTTTCTTAACTTCCGGGGCTGTGAGACTCCACACTGAATGTGTCTCAGGCACCCAGGTCGTTGTGACTCGATGACCTGGGTTTGCTCCAGTACCCTGACATCCCTGCTGGCAGGCGGCCTGTACGATTGCTGCAGTGACCATGGAGTCTGGATCCCTGACACAGTCTGTTTTCTGTGTCTTGGAGTGTCAAGTGGCATGTGACATGAATGAATGCTGTTTGTGTGGGACAACTGTGGCAATAACAACTGTCTAATGAACCGGATATGGCATTCCTGGATCTGTTTGTGATGACTCCATGGCCATCCACTGTCCTGTTTGTTCCCAGTGCCAAGTCAAGAGCGACCTCGACAGGAAAGCTGGATGATGAGAGCACTTGTGAAGCAATAAGCTCAGCAAATACCTCTTCAGCCTGAGTAGCTCTTTGTCTTTTACAACTAAAATATGATGGATGTATCGAATTACAAGACACTGGCATTTAAAATAAATCAAAGTTTTGTTTTCTTGCTTTAATTTGTTTAGTACTGTTCTTGGTTTAATTTTTCCTCGCTCTCATATTATCAAATATTCTGGCTTATACATTATGCATTTTTATATTTAAAATATAAACCAAGTAAAACATTTTACTAACAGCAACAACAAAACAGTAACAACAAACCAGTCCTTTGTGTTGACAACTTTTACCTTTATGTGCATACGATGATCCATTTAAAATGAACCGGAACTCTGATCACCTGTCCCACTAGGAACACAAACTACTTATGAACATTGTTAATCTATCAGGACAACAGGACACAGACTAACCAGAGTACAGCTGTGTTCATGTTTGTTGCTGTGACAAAATATGTGAGAAAATCCACTTGGAGGGGAAAAGGTACGTTATGGCTCATAGTTTTAGAGCTTTTGTTTCAAGGCTAGATGGTTCAATGCTTTGGGGTCTTTAATGATGAAAATCATCAGGGAGGAAGTGTGTAATAGAGGAAAGCTATTGACCTCAAGCAACCAAGAATAAAAATGGGGGGGGGGTTGTTGGTAGTTGGGGGGGGGCAGATGAGCCACTGGGGACAAGATTTACTCTTCCAGTCTATACCTCAAATGTCCTTCTTCGTCTATCCAAGCCGTACCTCCTGCTGACTCACACTCTATGTCCATATTAACCCATGGATGAATTTAGTACCCTTGTGATCCATCCATCTCCAAAGTCCTTCAGCACATGGGCCTTGTGGGGGCCTCGTCACATTTAAACTAGAACAAGAAGACAGTCTAAGGCAGGATTACAGTGATGCCTTCCTAATTTCATGTAGAACTGGGAATTTGCAAAGAACTGGGACCTGCAAACAGAATGTCAGAACCCAAAAGATTAAAATTTCTTGAAAAAGTTACATGTTTGTTAAGTGGGATCACATCACTGATCATCTCCCATCTGGTTTGACAAACGACTTTGTTTAAAATATTCGTGAACATGCAGAATGTTGGCAAGTGGTTTCCACTGCCGTCCTGTCTTAGTTGGATTTTTGAAGTTGAGCCTGAAACACCCGTTACTTAATTTTGATTGGTATGTCTTTCTCATGACCCCCTTTTAATGAGAGCAGATGAAGAGGATCTAGACCTTTTCAATCTTGGAGGAAGTATGTTGTCATTAGTCAGAGGAGGGCTGGGTGCAGAACAGAAGCATGTGGAGATGGGGAAGGCAGACTTTTGGATAGACTTGGGGCTGAGTCTTTTTTTTTTTTTTTAAAGATGTATTTATTTATTATGTATACAGTGTTCCTCCTGCATGTCTGCCTGCAGGCCAGAAGAGGGCACCAGATCTCATTATAGATGGTTGTGAGCCACCATGTGGTTGCTGGGAATTGAACTCGGGACCTCTGGAAGAACAGCCAGTGCTCTTAACCTCTGAGCCACCTCTCCAGCCCTGGGGCTGAATCGTGGTACTGCCACATCCTGACTTGTGATCTTGGTTATGTTACCTTCTTGGAATGTGAGTCTCTTTATTGGAAAAATAAGTTTAATCACATGTGCTAGTTGGCTAGGGCTGCCATAACAAGGCACTGTAGATGGAGTGAGACATAGAATTCATTTCCTCACTTATCTGGAGGCTCGGAGTCAACACTCAAGGTGCTGGTAAAGTTGTTTTCTTCTGAGGCCTCTCTCCTTTGCTAATAGTCAGCTTTCTTCTCCATGTATCCTCACATGGACGCCCCTCTGTGTGTCTGGGTCCTAATCTTGTTCTATAACACTGTCATACTGTCAAACATAGGGGCTGGTTTACTTTTCTGTTTCTTTAGTAAAATAACCATGACCAAAAGAAACTTAGAGAAGAAGGGGCTTATTCTATCTTAGAGTCCCGGGGGGCACAGTCATGGCGGCAGAGATGCGAGGTAGGCATGGCCGGCAGGAAGCAGACCATATTTCCTGGGTGTACAGGAAGGAGGGAGGGAGAGAGAGAGAGAGAGAGAGAGAGAGAGAGAGAGAGAGAAGAAAGAAAGAAAGAAAGAAAGAAAGAAAGAAAGAAAGAAAGAAAGAAAGAGAGAAAGAGAGAAAGAAAGAACAGGTAATGGGGGGCCAGGCTGCAGAATCTCAAAACCCATCACTAGCAATGTACTTCCTCTAATAAGACTCCACCTCCATAGGGTTCCAGAACCTTCCCAAACAGCAGGAGGGAGGGGTTTCTATTGGATCTTGGCAGGGACACAGTTCATCTCACCCCATAGCTTTCTCCTCCAGGAGTATTTGGATTCAGGAGTTGATGTGTTTAGTGCACAATAAACACGCCAACAGTGCTGGTATCCTTTCTTCCTTCTCTCAAGTCCAGATTCCTTTATCCCTGGTGCTAGACTGGAACACGCTTCTTTTCCCATCAACTTAATCCCCTTTCCTTTCCAAGGAATTATTTATCAGAAACCATGGGAAGATCACCTATTGTGTTTCCCCTTTCATGAGTCTCAGATAGAATTCCGACAGTTGCCCCTCTTTCCTGGACTATGGATATGCTCACTAGAACAGCAACAGCAGTCCTCAGACCACGAAGTGACTCTGAGGTTGGAACCCCCACATAAGGTAGGGGAGAGATTAGAAGACACCCAGGACATAGACGGTGTAAATGCCTGTCCTCCCTGGATGCAATACTTCAGATCTTCATGCTACATAAGAGGAAAATCCCTATTATTTATGCTATTGTCATTTTAGCCAACAGATGATTCCTAACTAATGGAGTGTGTGAGTGCAGTTGCCAAAATGAAGATGCATTTAAAAAACTCATTTAATGTGTCTAAAAATTAACGATTGCTTGTCCTTTGAAGCTTAAATCTGGTCTCTTATGGTTGACTGCACTGAATATAACATGGTGTGTGGGTATAAGTCTGTTCCAAAAAGCAAGGATCACAACATGCAGAATCAGGATGAGCCCGGGTGGTGGGTGTCAGACCACAAGGCAGGAGAGGGACATGGATGTCCTGGCAGCCATTTTGAGGGTCTCCACACTATTCTAATTCGAGTTGTCAGCCGTCATCTTATTTAAAATTTTGGAATCCTGGTATGGACTAAAGAAAGGATTGTAGGGCAAGGATAAGTGTATCAGCAGGGATGCCATTTGGGGGGCCATTCATTAAGGCAGGAGGAGCTGGAAGCTAAGACCCACGTGGTCTTAGCAGGGGCAGTGCAGAGAGAAGGCAGAGGTCAAAGGTAAGGTTGATAGTCTGAAGGTGGCAACCGATATTTGCTGATTAGATGCAGAGGCTGAGAAGTGTGAAGAACCGAGGAGAACACGCAATGACGTCATTTGAATAACCGAGCAGATGACGGGTTGTAATGAAGGACATGGGGAGGGTAGAAGAGATCTCAGTGTGTTGGACGGGAGGTGGAGTCAAGATCTCCCTCTCATTCTCACTGTGTAGCAAAGGATGACTGAGAACTAGCAATCAACGCCCCTGCTTAGCTTCCTGAATGCTGGAATTCCAGGCATGGGTTACAGTGCAAGAAGTTTGCTTGGCTAGGTAGCATTCGTGATGCCTGAAGCCCACAGGTGTCATGTGGAGCAGGCAGCTGGCTGTATTCCCTGAGTAGTCTGGGCTTCAGGGAAGGTTTAAGATAGGGGTATAATAATATAACGTAAAAGTCATCAGAAGCCATGGGCTTGGGTGAGCTCCCAGGAGGAAATAACTATATTGAACTGTTCCGCCCTGCTCCCTGTAACTTTTTTCTTCAAAAGGTGATTAGAAAAAGAAGATTCATGAGTCCAGGGAAGAGTGGACATGGATGTAAGTGGACAAATAGGAGTGAGGTGGGTAGGAGGGGGTCTTATAAATGCTCGGTCAATAGTTCAGGCTTGTTATTAGCCAATTCTTACATTTAAATTAACCCATATTTCTTATCCACATCTCATGGCTTGTTACCTCATTTTGTACACATCCTGCTCCCTGTACTGTACATCTGGCTAGTGTCTCCAGACTCTGCCCTTCCTTCTCCCAGAGTTTTCTGTGACTAGTTGTCCGGCCTTTACTTCCTGCCTAGATACCGGTCTATCAGTTTTTTATTAACCAATGAGAGCAATACATATTCACAGTGTACAGAAGGATTATTCCACAGCAGAGGTGTCCTGGAAGCCAAAGAAGGCACAGACTGGGGTGGACATGTCCACAAAGCAAGGGTCAAGGGCAGTAGCATGGGGTAATCAAGGACTCGGCAGTATGGAGATGGCCTCGCCTCTCATATGAGGAGGACCATCAGTGACTCGGAGGGGACAGGACAGAGGGAGCAGAGTGGAGGAAACTGGAGTCTCCTTGTCCAGAGGAGCAGAGGACTTCCATAGTGTGGGCCCACAAAACAAAAACAAAAACAAAAAAAAAAAAAAGTGAAGTTGCGGGAGGGTAGGGGAGAAGCTGGAGGGGGGGTAGGGGATGGATTGGATCAAATGCATTATGTACACATATGAAAGTATAAGACAAATTTTTAAAAGGTGCTAAGCGTTTTGGAAACACAAAACCTATTTGTATGTAGTAGATGAAGAGAGATTGAAGATGCGTACAGTTGAAGAATGGAATGAATGAATCACTAAGGAACCCAGGCAGAGGGAGATCCGGAACACAGGTAGACTCTGGGGAGGACAAACATTGCTTTTTGTGGTTTTGATGCTGAGGACTGAACCCGGGGGCTCTCACATGAGCTGTAGCTCCCCACCGGGGTTTGCTTCTAAAACTCTATCCCAGATAATGCTGCAAAGCTCAGTTCTTCATGTCAACATATTTTGACACTTCTAAGACACTCTCAGGAAAAAAATCGCCAAAGTTCAGGTCATGACATTTTTATCCTCTTAACATTTTTTGTATAGCTAATTCTAGAAAGGTCATACAAATTAACATGATCTCACATTCTTTTGAATATTCAAAAATATTTTTTGTTCACTGCCATTTTTCTTTTGTAAGTGATCTCTCATTATCCTTTTCTATATTTATAAGATTAAAACATTTATTTTTTTATGTGTTTGTACATGTTTACTTGACTGTGCAGAGGCCATTGTACATGTACGTGAGTGTGTGTGTGTGTGTGTGTGTGTGTGTGTGTGTGTGTGTGTGTGTGAGAACATGTGGAAGCCAGAGGTTGGGTATTTTCCTTAGTTATGTTCCACCTTGTCCTTCAAGACAGGGTCCCTTCCTGAACAAATTTAGTTAAGCTGGCTCCCAGTGAGCATGGAAACCCAGCTGCCTCTGCCTCTCTAGCCCTCAGAATCGCACGTCCGTCTTTTCTGTGAGTGCTGGGACCTGAACACAGGCCCTCAGGCCCGTACACTTTCTTTAATGTCAGAACCATCACCCAGCCCTTTAAAATATGTGTGTAGAAGTTTTCGTGTAACATGGCTGCATCTGCCGAATTTGTAACATACCTATTTCCCAGCTGCCTTTTATTTATATTTCTCACGGTGTTCTTCAATAATTTCCCACTGTGATTTTCTCTGCTGATTTTAGCCTAGAAAGTCATTTTTCCCCCCTTCAAAAACTAATAGCTGAAGGAATCATTTTAAAAGACTGGAATGCTTTTCTGGATGGCCTTGTACCTCTGTCCCACGAGCCCAATGCTCAGCAGTGAGCAGTTTACCTAACCTCATTGCATTCCCCGAGAAAAACACAGTGTAGTCTCTGGCGACTAAACAGTAAACAAGAAAACTTTAAAAAAAAATCTACTTGACAACAATTGGCCACAGCAACCTTCACAGATGTGATTTTTGCGCTACCAGAAGCTAAGCCACGGAACAGCTTTCTCACCTCATAAAGCCTCAAGTGCTACATCAAGTTACCTGTTTTCCAAGTAAACTTGCTCCTCAGTTGTTTATCTGATAAAATATCCTTTTGTTTCATCTAGATAAAATGCTGGTCTGCGATGGTGAATTCTCTTTCCTCCCTTCCCTCTTCTCCTTTCTGTCCCCTCCCTCCCTCCCTCCCTCTCTTCCTTCTTCCAGTGTCCAGTATTCTAGTTATAACAGAGACTGTGCCTAGTCTCTGTCCTGTAATGTGTGTGGAGGAATAAAGGCTGAATAAAAGTCTGGGCGCCCATTTCTCCACAAGAGGCCGGTGAAGCCGGCACAGAGGGAAAACTATTAGCTCGAGGCCCATCCTGATGTAGGTAATAGCAGCAGCCACCTAGGGCTTCTAAAGTCTTGCTCACCATTATTCTTTTCGTCTTTCTTACTTCCTTAGCTTTTCCTCTTCTTCTATCTGGTGCCATTTTGGGGCCTAGGCCTAACAGGCCTCATCTTGGACTCATCCCTAGAGGATCTGCCCTTGAATCCTTTGTTTTCCCCGTGGGTTGAATATTCCACAGACCCAGAATGTGATGGTTATGAATTTGCCAGGCCAGGGTATCACACCCATGTAGGGAGAACATGCTGGGCAGATGATGGGCGGTGTGGAAAGTCACTCACACCCACCTGGGCATTCACGTGGAGAGTTTATTATCATAGAGAGATGAAGAGAAGGATAGGAAAGAGAGAAAGACAAGGAAGAAAGAGAAGGGAGAGAGAGCAGAGGTGTGCACGATTCATGGGAATGGAGAGAGAGCGGGAGAGAGAGAGAGAGAGAGAGAGAGAGAGAGAGAGAGAGAGAGAGAGAGAGAAGAGAGGGGAAGAGGAGGAGTTTTTCCTTAAAATGAGGCTTTTACATCAGGACACAGGGCGGCCCAAGGGGTGTGATTTCAAGGGGCGGGTCAGAATATTAACAGTGATCACTTAGGCTCAGCTTCCCCACAAGACCATGCTTCAAGAAACCAAGACTACAGAATTCTCCTCCTAAACACCCTGAGCCTATTTCCAGAGCCTGCCTGTGGTTCTAGCCTCTAGTATGTCCTTTATAGGTCTGAACAGTAGAGGAAGGAGGCCGTTTGCAAGGGTTGTGGATAATGTTAAGACTCTGGGATGGCTTATCCATGCATGAGTGGAGACCCTCACGGTGAGGAGTGAGTTAGCTGGGAGAAGACAGGAACTGACCAAGTAGACTGGAACAAGTGGCCTCTCCTCTTGCCTCTCTGTGTCTGGAACGCTAACCAGACCAGGAATTCTGAATTGGCCAACCTTGGCTTTCCAGTTTGCTGAACAAATTTACTTGTCAAGGTCGGAGGATGTCATGCAGTTCACTCAGTAGCCTTTGCCTGATCTGCATTTGATTGTAAACGTTTAGTTTCGCAGTGTTAGGTGTTTCCTTTTGGCCTTCTTTTCCTACCTCCAAAACGGTGGAGTGGATGTCCAGTCCTCCCCTCCCTTCTCTGTCTTTTCGGCTTCTCACCCCTGTCCAGCTCACCTTCTTTGGTCTTTTGAGTGCGCCTGGAGATCTGGTGAGATCTGGTTCCAACTTGCCGTGCTGAAAATCCTTCTGTTTCCTTCTCTCTTCCTGTTTCTCTCAGATCACTCTCATTGGTCAGTGTGAGAATCCTGTACATAACGATGGCTTTTGGGGGGATACATAGTAGAAACCTCCATTAATGTACTGATAAAAAATTAATGAACAGATGAGGACAATCTACACATTACTCAAACAGGCCCAGGTGGGTTTCTCTTGAATATTTGCTCTGTCTATCCTGAAGCCCACTTCCCCCTTTCTTCCTTCCCCTCCCTTCTCCTTTCCTTTCCCTTCTCTCCCATCCCCTTCTCTTCCCTCTTCCTCCTTCACATTTTTTTTTAAAAACAGGTCTTAGTAGCTCTTAACTATGTAGACCAGGCTGTCCTCGAACTCACAGAGATCGCCTGCCTCTGCCTCCCAAGGGCAGGGATTAAAGGCGTGCGCCACTATGCCTGGTTTTGTCCCTCCTTTCGCAGGTCATGAGGAAGGTGTCAGGTGACAAATGGGGGCAGGCATACCTGGTGAGCACACTTTGAGTTCTCTTAAGATCTGTCATTGAATTGGTCTCCTTCATCCCTTCTACCAGTAGTTTTTAAATTTTTGCATGCACCTGATTTAAAAACAAGAAGGATTTAGAGGCACTTGCTACCTCCCCCCCTCAGAGTGTCTGAATCAGTAGGTAGGAATGGGGTGAGGTCCAAGAATTCATACTTCTAACCATTTCCCAGGTAAGGCTGCGGCGACCGGTCCAGGCCATACCCTGAGAACCACGGCTATTGGGTTTTCCCGTGTAGGTCTGGAGGTTGCTAATGCCAAAACACTTTTAACTTGAGGTCCTCAAGCAGACACCGCCTGGGTCCAGAGCACTGCTTAGAGATGCTAAAGTGCCTAGGGCCTCGGTGCCTGGTGCCTTGGCCAGCCAGGCTGCTTCCTTCCCAATGGCTGGGGCATTCTCCCACAGAGGCAACTTGAACCACAGCTTGGCAGAATATGAAACAGCCTTGGCCTGTGCTCTCCCCTGCAAGTTCCTCTTTAATTGCAGAGTCTGGGTGGCCTTCACACAGTTAGTTTGTATAGCAGGGGGAAAGAGATAAGTTCAGTAACCTTGGAAGACCAGTCTCCCCCTCCCCCAGTCTCCCGAGAAGCGGTGCCCAGAGGAAGAAACACTGTGTGTGGGAAACCAGAGCGGGGCTCCAGAGGGTGGCCTGCAGAGGCCTAAGCAGGGGTGACTTTCCTAAAGAATGGATGTCTTCTGCGCTGCCTAAAATTCACTTCCTGCTGCATGAGGGTTCGTTAGCTGGAATTCTCTAGATGACAAGGGGGCTAAATCTCCTTAACTGGACTCCAGGCCATGATTCTCTCTCTCCCAGGATATAATCACTCAGAAAGACAATCTTGGCTCCAGCTGTTGGATTACAACAGGCAGTCAAAAAAAAAAGTGGCTCTTAAATTGAACCTCTTGAGTATTTGTATCTGATAGGGGCAAGGAACTCTCCATCAACAACTAACCACACCAGCGTCGGGGCACTGACTCAGACATAATGAGCTCAGCCAGCAGCCGGGTGCCCGAGAACCAGTCTTTATTTGTCTCGTTTTCTCTTGGGCAAAACCATAAGCCAATTGTTGTGTTCTGTTGGCAGCCACACCTTTTCCAAATGACTCGGGCCGTGGGCTGCCGTGGGTCTACCCTGGACCTGTCCTGCTGTGAGAGCCCGAGACAGTTTCAGTTTCATAACAACGATAGCAATAATAGGCGCTGCTTGAGGAGTGTGAGCTCTCCAACGGGACGTGTGCCAAGCATTTCTCATCCGTGATCTCACGTAATCCTCACAACAGTCCTAGGCAATGGGGTTTATTACCCCCAATCTACAGATGGCGGAACTGAGGCTCAGGGGCTGGATGACTTTCCCAAGATCACAAAGCCTGCCAGATGTGGAGCCTTGATGAGGACGCAGGCTGGCGTCAACACCCTTGCTCTTCTGGTTTAGTACTTCACAGATGTTTGTTAATTTAAGTCAACCAGTGTGTCCATATGCGTATAAAGAAGAATTTCAAAGGCAAGTTCTGACCTCCTACATTATGTAAAAGCAGGAAACGTACTTAACCAAACCCTCTATTTTCCAGGCAGGCCAATTAACTGAATTGTTAGAGTATAGTCAATATTCAATCAATACTCAACACTTTCATAATAGAAGATCGCGTTAGGGGAAAGGGAGACATGGATAATATAGTCAATATAGTCCTGATTGTGATGAGACTTTCCTGTCTGGTGCGTGGAAGGTCTGAATAAAACACACATGGCAAACTGCCTGAGGTGTATAGCAGTGTGGCGCCAAAGTCCTTTTTCTGGGAGCACTTAGGGTCCCCATATTTCTTCAGCCAGTCTCCTGTGTGTGGGGGTGGGGGGGGCGTGTAGTAATTCTACAAGTTCACCTCCATCTTCTCTTTGTTAAAACTCACTTTAGGGCCGGGTGGTGGTGGCGCACATCTTTAATCCCAGCACTCAGGAGGCAGAGGCAGGTGGATCTTCGTGAGTTCAAGGCCAGCCTGGGCTACCAAGTGAGTTCCAGGAAAGGCGCAAAGCTATACAGAGAAACCCTGTCTTGAAAAACCAAAAACCAAAAACCAAAACAAAAACAAAAAAAACAAACACCTCACTTTAGATAAGTCCATTTTATAGAGAGGTTCTGGAAGAAATGTGCTGTAATAATTTAAAAAAAATCATTATGCATAATTTCAGATGCAGAACATCTAGATTTGAAACCCAGATCTGTTGCTTACTAGCTCAGAGACTTTCAGCCAAGATAATGGGCAGAGGTTCCACAGGGACCCCACTCTAACCTTTATGCATCAAACCACGTTAAGAACTGAGTAGCTCAGTGGAACTCTCCTCATAGGCCCCTGGGCTGTGAGGCTATGAGACCCTGGACTCAACCTCAGCTCTGTAAGTTAGCAACAACAGTAAATGCTTTTAAAAACAGTTTTGAAAACCTTATTAATTCAAAGGAAATAAAGGGAACCTTCAAGGACCATAGTTAGAAAGGAACCATCATGGTAAGGGAGAGCAGAGGTTATGTAGATTGTGGTGACACCCAGAGCAGACATGAGACTTGAAAGAAATGCTTTGCAGCCAATGTGGCCGCTGTCCTGGATCACAGTAGAAATGGAATGAACCGGATGTCAAATCCCAAATTAGTGGCGTATTGTGGGCGAGGAGGCCTGAGTTCTTGGTGTTGAGTAAAATGTAGCAATCTTGTAGCACAGTAAACAAGAGGTAAACAGAATCCTGTCCTGTTGGCCAATTCAATCAGTTCCTGTGGTCACTGCTAATAATCTCGTTAAGATCACCACCCCTGAGAGAGCATCCCTGTGCAGTCTTGAACTTTCGGCTTCAAGATGTACAAGATGGTCAAGGAGCTCTGGGGAGGCCTTGAGGTCTGCCGGGATGTACGGCTCCTGCTAGTTTTTGTACCCAGCTCTGGAGGGCTCAGCTCTCCTTCTCTCATCTCCTCCACTTGGCCCCCTCCCCAATCCCCTTTCCTAAAAGTGTTAACACCGGAATTTAGACATCGAGCCCTG
The DNA here is from genome assembly GCF_004664715.2 of Peromyscus leucopus. Lineage (NCBI taxonomy): Eukaryota > Metazoa > Chordata > Mammalia > Rodentia > Cricetidae > Peromyscus > Peromyscus leucopus. Next base: position 51,063,594 of record NC_051072.1, on the reverse strand, counting down.
AGTTCCCAGAGAATGTAGACGCCAGAGGGAAGCCTAGCTTCCTCTGGTGGAAGTCATGGAAGGCAGAGCACTACAAACACACACTCCTATTGAGGCTGCAAAGCCCCATAGCATCTATTCCACATCTATTCCACAATCTTGATGCTTTGTTTAAAATGACTCTGTTGGTTTTTCTGTTTACTGTGAAATCCTTCTCCTCTATCTCCATTACAAGTAAGTGCTCATCTCTCTTCCAAAGCTCCACACCTCTGTCCTCTTTCTTACTGGAATGTTTCTACTTACATACCTGCCCCATATTTCCTCCTAATTAAAAAGAAAAAACCCTCTAATTTCAAGACCAAGGAACTTTATAACAAAGTATAGTCTTTATAAGGACAACTCTTCCCCTGTAGGGTTATTAAAAACAACAACAGCAAAGCCTCGTGCACAGAGGGGTAGTTTTGGGCAGAGGTGAAAGGTGTTGAAAGCCACCTGCAAGTGCATGAAAGGAGCCTGTGGGTAAAGGTAAGGTGAAATGACATGGATAGCATCAAGAGATGGCTTCTTCACGTGATTTTCCACTTCCCATGAGGCATTGCTGCCTTTCTCATGGTTGCTTCTGCGGGATCCTTTTGCATCCTCACAATAAACTCACTTGAGCATCCTTGAAAGGATTTCTTTTTCTACAAACCAAAGCTCCCTGGCTAAAACATCTCTGGCCACACTGGTGTTTTGTTTTGAACTCACCCTGTCCCAGCCCTGTAGAGTCCTGTAGAGGCCACGGTCACCTTCTACCCTGGGGAGTGTCTAGCTCATCTAAGTTATGCTGATGACTGGGAATCAGTGAGACAGACACAGAAACTCCCGAGAAGTAAGCTGTGAGTAACACTTGGAGAAGATCAAAGCTCTCCTCCCTAAACAAGAAGGTGGGGCACGCTACTGCCTTTGAAGCGTACGCTGTCTTTTCTCATTACCTTAGACGGGTCATCAAGGGTTTCATAAATATTTGAAGCAAGAAATCCTGCAAGAGTCCCTGTAGCCCAGCCTCATTCCTTTACTGCAAGAGGAAGGCTGATAAAAACTGACCCAAGCAAGCCAGTGCACAAACACATACACACAGTTTTAACTGCTTTAATAGATAACAAATTCCCACGGCATTTAAACCAGTCATTGTAGGTAATTAATAAGAAAATCTTCCTGAAGAGACATTGGAACCATCCATCAGTAAACAGTTCTAGAAAGGAACTAGATACCAAGAGACAGAAGTGAATTTAGGATGGAAAAGAAAAGGAATTGTCTCTGTGCACAAGGGTTTGTTATTGTTGTTTCCTCTCCTCTGAGCCAGCCAAGCCAGTGTCTGAGTCCCCATCTCTCGTCCCATGGAGAGGAAATTTGATTGATTTTGCCTGATAAACTATTTACCCTTGACCTAATATTGTGCTTGAGATTAAAGGTGGAGAGATGAGAACAGGGAGGAGGAATTTCTGGGAAGTCTTTTAAAAGAGAGTTTAGAGATGTTTTTGAGTATCTATAGAAAAGTGCAGAGCGTGTGTGTGTGTGTGTGTGTGTGTGTGTGTGTGTGTGTGTGTGTGTATTACAGGCCAGTCTGTGTATGAATCAAATTACCACCACTTGAAGACTTCAAACCACCCAGGAAGACTTCACTGAGTCAATCGTCCCCAAAGTCCACTTTTTTTTTTTTAGCTATTTGCCTGCACTGGGTGTTGAAAAGCCCAAGGATGACAAAGTCTTTGGGACAGCTTGATAAATGTCCACCCTCAAGGAATGACCACATCCAGGGCCTTTGTCATCAAATAAAGCAGTTTACTCTTACGCCTGACTCACAGATCCTCCAGTGGTAAACAATTTGAATTGTAATATCTCATTCAATTTCGCTTTAAGAAACTCATTTGTGTTTCTGAGCACACTGATGTCCTACAGTGAATTTCTTGAAATCTGGTGATTGCTGGCTTACCAGACTCTGATGACTCACAAATGGAATTGGAGATCTTTTGACTTCCTCAGTGGGGTGGTGTCTGTGACATTTCTGAACAGTTTCCTGGACTTGGATCTCTTAGGGTCACATAGGGGAACTCTGTCTTGCTTTGTGCATGCCTCCCAACATGCCTGACTCACTGTGTGCATCACACTGATTTGTCCATGAAGTGACTAAATGCAGAGTGTGAGGTCATAACAGCATCTGTGGAGACAGCAGTCCCCGCAGTGCCGAGGCCCTTATCAGAATTCCCCAACATTTTTCATCTATTACACTATCTAGTCCTCACTGCAGAACTATGAATGTAGGTACCGCCTCTATCACACAAAGACTTAGATGAGTTAAGAATCTTTATGTCTTTCATCCCGATGAGACATCTTCACAATGCCCAAGAGATAATCAAATCAAGCCAGTTTGGGGTCCGCTAATGTAAAATACCTTGATCAAACAGTTTTTATTTGTGCCATGCTATCTTTTCTGGGTATCTCAGTGGTTATATCTCACTCTCATTATCTCTAAATTGGTAGTTTTCTATACTTACCCCAAGTAAAATGCAGACTTTCAAGTCTGAACTTGTTTTGTGTTGTATTCCCTGCCAGCTAACTCAAAATATAATGTTTATTATGCTTTATTATAAAGTATGTATAAAGTTTATTCTGTTCAACTGCAAGTATGATCAGCAAACCATTAAACCAGAAGAGGAATCTGTAACTAGTTAGACCTGAAGTCCAATGTGTGAGTCCCAACAGGTTACAGAGAAATAGTAACAGAAAGGCCATTTTCCCCTTTTCACAAATATAAAACAGACCTGTAAGTCCAACATTCCAAAAGGTTGAAGTCATTCTTTCACTGATTTAAATAATGAGGAAAAGAAATTTCACACTCCTAATAAAAATATTATTTATGACTGCCCAGTCATAAAGGCTGCATTGTTGATCACTGGGTTCTAGTAAACACTTTGTATCGCATTGGTATTTACAGGTGGTCTATTTTAGTAATAGTCCGCCGTGTGAGGCCCGTGGTAGGAAAGACAGAGCTTTTGTTGATGTTTGGACTCACCCCTCTAACTTGAAGAGTCCATTCTCCATATGGAATCTCCCGCAGTGTCTCAGTCGATGTGATCTACTGGCCATAAGAGTGAGCTAGGAACTTGAAGCGTTTTTGAGAATTCCGTGGTGCCGCTAGAGAATTCAGAACAAAACTCGACATCTTGTCTTTTGTCATCTGCAGCTTAGAAACAGGACTTGTTTTCTGAATAATGAATTCGGCCTCTGCTCCTCTCTTTGTCCAAGTTTATTGGTCACCTCATTGTGCTCATTGCTGGGAATCATGTCTTCCTTGATCTCCTCCCTGGAAAGGCAATGGGGAGCTTGAGATTGGGTGGACCTAGATGCAGATCCAGGGTCTGTCATTTACTAGCCTGTCATCTTAGTCAAGTTCAAGTTCAACCTCTTCAAGTTCCTCATCTCCAAAATAGAGGTAACATCTATCCTACAACCAGACATGGTAGCATACACCTGGAACCCCAGCACTACAGAGGCTGAGGCAGGAGACCTGTTGTTAAGTTTGAGGTCCAACTGGGCTACAAAGTGAGTTCAAGGCCAGCCTGAGATGTATGGTGACGTGCTGGGTCAGAAAAACAAAAACAAAGCAAACCAGTTGTCTTTCCCTAAGTGATGACTGAATAAAATGATGAGAAAGTAGCACAAAATAAGTAATTAAATTAATTCAAATAAGTAAGCCAAGTTTTACTCTGTTGTGCTAAACCGTCATAAAGTAAAAAATCATTTGTTATTAGCTTTTTCTGATTGAAGCAAAAATTCCTTTTGTTTCATGGAAATCTCTTTCATGAATCTTCTCAAGAAACATTACTTCATGTCTGATTCACACAGTGAATGGATTGACTCGCCCCACCCCCTTTTCCTCCTGTATTTTTCAGCTCATTTTTATATTACATGGTTGAGCTTAGGAAGTAGGTTGAGTTGGTATCTGTCTTGATGCTATAACAGCATTGAGGGGATTTTGCTTTTTTGTTATTAATTAGTTATAAAACCAAATACAAATCTTAGATGTCTTGGAGAATGTGGTAGTTTGAATGTAATTATCCCCCATAAACTCATAGGGAATGTGTGGCTTTGTTGGATTGGGTATGGCCTTGTTGGAGTGTGTCACTGTGGGGGCGGGCTTTGAGGTTTCCTATGCTCAAGATACTGCTCAGTGTCTTAGTTGGCTTCCTGTTGCCTGCAAGATGTAGGACTCGCAGCTACCTCTCCAGTACTATGTCTGCCTGCACACCACCATGTCCAACAGTGATGCTAATAGACTGAAACTCTGAAACTATAAGCAATTGACCCTATTACATGTTTTCCTTTAATAATAATAATAATAATAATAATAATAATAATAATAATAATAATAATAGTTGCCATGGTCATGATGTCTTTTCACAACCATAGAAACCCTGAGACAGAGACATAGGCAAAAATTTGGCGAGACTACTTGGATTGAGAAAGGGCACATTAGTTCACACCCTCACTTTCAAAGGTGAGTGTTCTTACATTGGTCAGTTAGCAGTACCCTTGGCTTCCTGCAGTGGGAAATTACTGAGGACTGGATCTTGAAATATGGTTGGGCCACAGTTAGAAGGGAGACGTTCTTCTTTTCACTGGAGTAGCTGCCAAGTTAATCAGCAGATTAGTTTCTTCTGGTCATTCCAAAGATGTCTTTAGGATAAATAGGGTTCTTAGGTGTTGCTCACCTAATGACTTTCTTAGTTACTGCTCCTGAATGCCCTGGGGCTGTTTGGAAGGTGACTCTAGAAAAACCAATGGCAGTCTGTTTTAGGATAACCTCATGGATGCCCTTTGTTGCACATCTGGAGCTGCTGTTCCTTACTGTGGAAAACTCCAACACTTTGAATGACTCCTTGAGGCTAGAAGGAACTAGGAGAAATGTATTTGCTATTCCCTACTGTCTTATCAAACCAAACGTGGGCCATCCTGGTTCCAGGTCAGAGCAGAGCCAACAACACCTTTATTTAAACCCGTCACCCTCCCTCCCTCCCTCCCTCCCACTCTCCCTCCCTCCCTCCCCCCTCCCTCCCTCCCTCCCTCCCTCCTTCCCTTCCACTTTCCCTCCCTCCCTCCCTCTCTCCCTCTCTCCCTCTTTATTCCTTTTTCTCCCCCTCTCCCTCCTTCTCCATCCCTTCCCCTTTCTCCCTCCCCTCCCTCTCTTTCCTCCCTTCCTTCCTCCCCACCTCTTAAGACATCTGTTTTTAAAGGGAAAAATAAGTTCTTCCATAACTAGGAACATTTTTCAGATCGTTCAGGTCACAGGGCCTGTTTTGGCTGCGACTCCAGACAGGAGACCGGATGATCTTTGTGGGAAGCAGCCCCCTCAGTCCCTCTTGCCTTTTAAAGTCATCAGCAACAGGCTAATCGATTTGGATGGTCCCACCAGTGACTCAGCGAGGTCTCATTGTTTTGTTTACCCTGCTTTTCAGCTCTAGCATGTTCATATTTGCATAATTTGGAAACCTTCTTCCTAAAAGCCTTTGAGACATGGTTCTGTACACACACACACACACACACACACACACACACAAGTGTGTGCATGAGAGGGCGGGGAGAGAGAGAGGGATGTTAAGTTAAGAAAGGGGGAGCCCACAGGTGCTGGAAATAGATCATTCTGCATTCTGAAGGCAGACCCAGGTCTTACTAGTCATGCCGGGAAGGGCCTGGGAAAGCGTCCACTTTTAACCTGTTGATATCTGTCTTGGGTTCCCAGGCCTTCGGAGTCTCAGACTCCCAGGGTGGTAGACACTGGCTAAGAAGTAATGGTGAGAAGAGCAAGACCAGGTGGAACAAGCAGGCCTTCCGATGGACTGGAGCCCTGGGAAGAAGGGAGCGCAGAGGTTAGGATCCCCTAGGGCCTCGCTCAGCATTGTCATTGATCGCTGGAAAGAGCTAGAATACCTCCTGTCCAGGCCTCAATGTCTTCATTTCTGTAATTGGAGAGCTGGTCTGGATCAGCAGCCAGATAACTCTGGTTTGTGGGTCAAAGACTCACTCACCCACTGCCTGTCAGTGATATTATAAGTGATCTGATACTGCGCGTCTGCCATGTGCTCTGTTCAGACATTGGCTATGGCTATTTTTTAAACCAGGAAGGCAGAAATGATACAGAAACACCATGCCCCGCATGGCTCAAAGGACTCACTCTCTGGTCCTTTACAGAAAAAGTTTCGTTTTAATCCTGGTCTGAGAGACTTCAGCTGTTCAGGCCTGAGTCTCCACAGTTCTCTGTACTGTGAACTGATCTTCGAGCACGCTGGGGAAACGCTTTCTGGCGCTGCAGAAACACCATGGTCTCTTACTTGCACTCCGAAGACCACGGAGATGTTACTGACACAGAGAGGGACTGGAGGAACCAACTCCCCCGGGGAAAGGACGCTAGAACGAGGACGGGGAGAAGGGTGAAGTTACAGGAGTGCTGGGCACAGGCTGGGCTAGGTCACCAGACTCCCGCCTTCAGAATTCTTCAGAAGCAGAGCCTGTGTCCCAGACATAACGAAATCGGTTGTGTAATGGAGAAGCTGCCCGTCAGCAGTGTCGATGGAATGAGGATGGACCGGCTTGGTGGCCCAGGGGCACTCCTCTCCAGGAGACACTGCTGTGTGTGATTCCTAAGGTCCACCGACTACTGAGATGTTCTGAGCAGGAAGAGGAGACAGGGGTGGGGGTAGGTGGGGGGGTGGGGGGGTGGGGGGAGTTGGAGGATACATGGGGGGGCGCCGAAAAGAGGGATGTGTGGGCGAGTTGAGAGCCTGAGGTGCAGCAAGCCAGCACCCTGGTCAGCGCTCATCACCACCGGACACTGTGGCCACCAAGGGGAACAGGGCGTGAGCCTCCTCTGGAAGCTTAGGGTTACGATTCCAGGGCACAGGTTCCACAGAATAAGGAAAGCCACCCCAAGGGCACAGCAAGAGCACAAAGAGGCTTTCATGAAAACTGTCTAATCAAGTCGGCCACCCCATCTAAATCCCAGCAGCCCCTCAAAGTGCCGGTGGTCAACACTCCTGCTGAAAGCGCCCTCTGGTCTCTCTCTGCCCTCGGAGCCTGGCACACGAGCGCCTGCGTGACATGTCACCTCCATCTCTCCCACCTGAGTGAGCGCCGTTCCAGGTCCTTCCTGTCATTCCCAGCTCTGCATAACCGATTCCATTTTTTTTAAAATATACCCACCGTGCTTACCCTTGCCTCTGGCCTTGTCACGCGACTGTCAACTAAAACTTCCTCCAGGCTGAGTTTGCCCCCCGCCCAATGCTACGCCCCTATTCCCACTCCTTTGGAAAGAATTTGCTTTTGCTCTAACGCTTTTCTATCTGAATGTTTGTTCCACGAAAATAATAGTTCACAGCGCCAAAATGGCAAGGATATCATCCCCAAGACTGCTTACATCACCAAGTGTGGAATGAACAATGGCGGTCAGTAGCAGAATTCTCTCATTTCCTTCCTTCTGGAGCTCACTTAGTTCCCTGTGTGGTATCCCCTAGGGAGGTAGGTCTGAGCTCTTCTTTCCTGCGATCACAGTATCAACTGTTCTCGCACCCCCACCCCCATACACATGGTTATTTCTTGCCTGTTTTCCCAATTAATTTTTGTTCCCTCAGAAGCAACTGTCACGAGGATCTCACTGCCAATAGCTTAGCTGAGCGGTGAGCCTAGATGTGATGAAACTCCAAATGCCAAGTAGCAAGGAAGTAAGTGGGGTGGCAGAAGGATGGTAGAAACATGCGAGTTTATGGAATCTCTTGTCACTGTGGGACAGGAAGGTCTGGGACAACTGGGAGCAGGCCTGAATAGCTAGGGTGCACATACACCACGTGTGTTCATGGAGTCCTTGGCACACCCAACACCCTGCATGGATGTGCTGAGCGGGTCTGAGAGGCAGATTGGTCCTTCATGGTCAGGGAAGCACTTACCTGGCAGTTAGAAGATGGTTGCGGAATTCTGAACTGGGAAGGGCCGTGGGTTTCAGGAGGGGCATCGACAGCTTCAGTTTCTGTGTCTGATCAGAGGCAGATGTAAAAACTATTGCTAGAAAAGCCAGGGCCGGGAGGAAGGCAGGGTGGCTGGCTAGGCATCTCCTTCTTCTGGAGCATCACTTCCGTGTCCCTGTGGGTCAGTTTGGACTTCCTGGTGGTGTCAGAGCCCCTGCTCTCTCAACTGAGCGACTAAGGACTCAGAGGCAAGCAAGTGTGCCATGAGAACTTAAACAGGTTGTGTTGCCTGTTCACGGCCTGTCACCTCTAAGGGATAAGGCCACGCACGTCCAGCTTCAAGGCGAAGAGTCTCAACCCACTTCTCCAAGGGGTTGCGTGTGAAAGTCACATCTTAGGCGCAAATTAGACAGATTTACACCTTGACTTTCTCTAGAAAGTGATGCGTGCTACTTGACGTTTCAGTGGCCTTTTGGTCCCCCCCCCCCACTTCCCGCCTTTTGTTATTAAGACAGACTCTTAGGTAGCTGAGGCTGGCCTCCACAGTATACCTGTCCTTCTGCCTGGACCTCCTGCAGGAATGCATCGCCACACCCAGCTTAGACGGTACATTTTAAAACTCCCCTTCAAAATAAACACACATGACATCTCTGGATGCCTTGGAGTGTCCCCAGAGCTCCCGAGCGCTCGGGGACTTTGCTATAATGCTAGCGGCACTCTCATTTCTCTGTCAAAGTTTTCAATATTCCTAGCACTCTGCCTTGTCTCTGAGCTGACTCTGGGAATGCATCAGCTTGCTTTCCATCTATGACATACATCACCTGATAAGCAACCTTAATCATAGTGAGCAAATGTCACCAGCAGTAGAGACTGCAAGGAAAAAAAAAATTAGAAGTCTGCCTACAGATGAGTTTAAAACTTCAGTAGTCAAAAATACTATGAGACAAAGAGAAAAATTAACACTGAGAAATTTTTATGGTATTATAAGAGATAAATACTGGCATTGCTAATACATGAAGAGTTTTACAATTAGATTAGAAAGGACAAAGAGTCTGATAGACAATTCATGTGTGCCTCAAAGTAGAAACACAAATGATTAAAATAAATAAAAATATTTTCCTTGGTAATTTTTTAGTAAAAGTAATAATACATCATTTCACATTTACCTATCAAAAACAACGGACCACCATTTTACTTTTACTCATCCAACTGGGGAACACTGGAATAAGGCGGGGATGCAGTTCCATGGTGGACAGAACACCTACCATGTACAAGTCTGGGGATTTGATCCCCAGTGCAGAAAGAAAAACAAAGAGCATTATAGTTGCCACAGTGTTCAGGATGTGGGCATGTGGTCTCGTACTGCAGAAAGGGTAGAAAGGGTAGAAAGGATACCACCTTCCTGCAGGGCAGCCCGGCCAGAGGCAGGAGAAGCTTTGGAGAGAGGAGCTCCAGTAATCCAGTAAGAAAAAAATGGGGCAGGGACAGGAGCAGGCTCTTCTGGCCTACAAGGGTACCTGCATACACATAACAGACGCTCAACACACACACACACACACACACACACACACACACACACACACACACCGCACGCACGCACGCACATATGTGTGCACATAAAAATAAAACAAATATTTAGAAAAAAAGACAAAAACACAGAGACAGGAATATTATTCCTATTAGACAAATTTGGCGTGAACAGTGGTGGGTGACAATAGAATACTATGCTTGGCTATCTTCAAATCAAACTTACTGACACCCATGTATCACTACAAATTGAATGATGTTCAAGAAACAGATGAAATGACACATATCTAAATGTTATCAGAGATTAGCTCTAAAAAGTATAATTATGAGTATTTGATAATAGTCTCTTAAATCACTGCACCTTTAGGTTTCTTTAGAATGAATGCATCCATACTATCACAGAATGTATGCACATAAATATGACAGCCATTTAAAAATGCATGTAAATTCGTGTAATAGTACATGTAAGCCACTCAAGGAATTCACATGTAATCCTGGCCCTTGGGAGAGGTGAGGCAGGAGGACCATGATTTCTAGGTCAGTCTAGCTGCATGCCCCCATTGAAAAATAAATAGCACATTTCTTACTTGTGCAAATTCAACCAATACAGTAAAGATAAACAATAGATATTAATATATAATGTTGATTGTTAGGTTTTATACAGTATGATCAATATAAATATAAAATAAAAAACAAAATCCCCCCTATTAGATGGTTTTCTGAAGGGTGAGGAAATCTAGCCACCTTTCACCTCTTCATAAACACAACCCAGGTATGACTGAATGCACACAAGTGGACTTAGCATCTGAAAGATTGAATAACTTGTCTATGACAATGATTCTCAACCTTCCTGATGTGGTGACTGTTTAATACAGTTCCTGATGTTGTGGTGACCCCCAACCATAAGATTTTCTCATTACTACTTCATAACTATACTTTTGCTACTGTTATGAATCATAATGTCAATATCTGGTCGTGACCCACAGGTTGAGAACCATTGGCCTATGACCCCTGTTTATAGATAAGCACTGGTCAGAAAACTACATGGTCACAGAAGAGACAAGGTGTGCCTGTTATGAACTACCTCAGCTGAGAAGCAGCGAAAACCAGAGCTGGTCAGGCCCAGAAGCAAACAATCTTTCCCACCCTGACCTAAGGCCCTTCCTGGACTGAGTGGAAAGGTGGTGACATAGGCCTGGGGAGCTGGAACACAGGGCCCAGCTTGGTGTACAAGGCTGACCGAGGGTCTGAAGGCCAGACCAAGGGGTGTTGATGGAATGGAAACTGTAGGAGGGAAAATCCATTCTCTAAGACTGACAGCCATGAGACTCAAGCAAATGGCGTTTGGATTCCACTTGAATGGTTTTTATAAAGCTCTGGCAGAGTTAGTGCTCTTTCTATCAGGACGCAATGCTGCAAGCAAGCTTTTCTTCTCTGTCATCCACTCCACTGCCTTTGGATGTTTAGAACCCAGGGGGAGTGGAGCTGGCTGGGTGACTTTCCCCTGAGTTTCTCTATCGCCTGTGAAGAGAGCATTTGAGGCTGGCAGATAGGGTCTGTCCACCCAGGTCATCCCCCCTGTGGAAACCTGGTCTTGTTCTGCCTGTTGACTCCAAAGAGGGGAACTTGCATCTCATGGAAGAGACATAAATACTCTATCCCTGATGCTGTCCCTTGGTCCCTGAGCACATGCCCAGGACACAGTCAGTACTAGGCTTCAGTCTCCTTGAATAGGAAACAAGTATAGAAGAACACTCCTACTTAGCACTACAGAAAGAAGAAAAACATTCCAGATGTTTCTAGCTTATTATACATTGCCAGATTTCAAAGAACAAGAGCATAGAGTCTGCAAGAGTTTTGAAAAGGCTCTAAGTCTGGGGGAACAAAATCACAGACCATTTCATCTTGTTCTGCTAAAGCAAGAGGAAAAGGGGGTTTTCCCTCATAGCATTGAGTGCGTCAAGTTCCTGCTTTAGCTGATGTCCCTAGTCCTAGCTGTCAAGTCATAAGTTATTGTCAGGAATCAACTACCTGCATTTAAAGGTAGATGCATGTCAGCTGTAATATGACCATGTGAGAACACTGGGTCTCGCATCCCATGCCCGCCACTCTGTATCTGCATAGATCTACCATGGTTGGTTTTTTTTTTTTTGTTGTTGTTGTTGTTTTCAAGACAGACTTTCTCTGTGTAGTTTTGGTGCCTGTTCTGGATCTCTCTGTGTAGACCAGGTTGGCCTTGAACTCACAGAGATCCACCTGGCTCTGCCTCCCGAGTGCTGGGATTAAGGGCATGTGCCACCAGCGCCTGGCGATCTGCCATGTTTTTAACTTCCTGTTGCTTCTCTCCCCCATCTCACTATTATCCACTAAAGAGGTGTGTGATGAGGAACATGGCATTGAAGCAGAGGCTTCCACAAGTCCTCCGACTTCCGGGTCTATTTTTTCATCTAGAGGACGGGGATGAGGTTTTCACACCTATCTCAGAGCTGTGGGAGGGTGAAATGAAACCACGCAAATGATGCTCTCATACTTTGCCAGGCAGTAAGGAAATGGTTCTGAAGTGTTGAGCTGCGGAATCTGTTTCCCATACCAGAAGACTCTGGGCATCCATTCCTCTGTGGTTTGTAATCTGTGGCCACTCATCTTTGCTTCTTGGCATCTTTCTGTCTCTCTGTGAAACATTCCCTCAGAGTGAGGCCCATCTGTACCCCCAGTGCACGCATTCACGCACGCGCGCGCGCACATACACCATACACACACCCTCTTTACCTTTAGCTTTTCCCTTCTGTTTTATAATGTACAGAGGAGAGAGAGAGAGAGAGAGAGAGAGAGAGAGAGAGAGAGAGAGAGAGAGAGAGAGAGAGAGAGAATGTTTGCCAGTGCGTATGTGTGTGCAGGTGTACGTGTGAATCTGGAAGTCAGAAGTCAACCTCAGATGTTGTTCCCCAGGACACTGTCTGTCTTGGTTTTTGAAACAGGATCTCTCACGGGGGACCTGGGATTTGCTGAGTCTGGCTGGCCAGTGAGCTTTCCCAGCACTAGGATTCCGAGCCCCGGCCACCAAGCCTGGCTTTTATGTGGGTGCTGGGGACCAATCCTCATGGCAAGCCCTTTTTACTGACTGAGCCGTTTCCCCAATCCTTTGTGTGCTGTTTCTGTGCACAAAAATGATATGGAACATGCACCAGACTCCTTACAGGACATGGCATGAGAAAGAATACATTTTAAGCATCAGAGGGCTGAGTTCTGATGGAGCTTAGACCAGCGGTCCAGACAGGGGGAAACATCCTTAAGTACACAAAGCATCCTGAATATGGAAAGGGCAGTAAGATCCCCTTTCTCCTTAGCTCTCCTCTGTGAGCTCACACCTCTTTCTCCTTACCTCAGCCCACTGCGTTTGTCCTCAGCTGGGTTCTGCACTCCCAACAAGGTAATGCTGGTATTACCAGGCAAAAAGTTAGTCACACACTGGATGTATGTTCTATGCCCCAGTTCGCCACCTCAGTAGAAGACTGTGGGGCTTGACCAGTCCCTGGCAAATATTTACCTTGCTCTACAGCTCGACCCTGAGTTAGTGTCATGTGATGTTTGCCAGGCTCTTGAATAAAAAGGGACCCAGCGCAGCTCCCCAGTACTGCCAGCCCAGGCTTAACTTTCCATCCTGTGTAAGGAGCCTGGGTCTCACTGCTTGCTCCACATTAAAATAGCCAAGTGCTTAAATATTCATGCTTTGCTTATTTCGGGATATTTAATTTATTATGTATCACTTTTCTGGGGTTTTATATAAACTTGCCTGAGGACTTTTTTTTTTCTTTTTCAGTTTGGATCCTGGCAGAATGTTCCCTTCTCTTTGGCAGTGTGTTGACGAGTTAAAGAAAAGTCTGCTTAGCTAGGAAGATGGTTTTCTTTTTGCAGATTGCTCTTGCACCTTAATAAAAATGAGAGTGCAGTCATTATCACCAGCATTAATTAGTCTTTAATGATCATTAGTGAGGGGTCCAACGTGAGGTGCCGTTAAAACATCTGCTTCCTTGTATTCCCAAGACTGGAAGCTGCTCGAAGCTGCGAGATGGATTTAGGATGGCAATGGTGAGGACAGGCGGATTTCTTCCTTTCTGTCCATTTTCCCACTGAGAAATACACTCCTCCCTTCCCTTCCCTTCCCTTCCCTTCCCTTTCCTTCCCTTCCCTTCCCTTTATTATCCCCAAGCTCTGCTCTGAGAAGCCATGGTTGGGTAGCCTAGAGAGATGACTGCTCCATAGAGCAGACTATTAGCCACATTTCCTTCTACAGCTTCCCTCTTGCCCCTAAGCACATGTGAATCCTCACTGGGGCAGGGGCTGAGGTTGAGGCTGGGGCAGGGGCTGAGGTTGAGGCTGGGGCAGGGGCTGAGGCTGAGGCTGGGGCTGGGGCAGGGGTTGGGGCTGGACTGGGGCAGGTGCAGGGGCAGGGGCAGGTGCAGGCTCAGAACTCTATGGTGTGCACAGAGGGTTTTCTTCCCACATTTAAGATAAAGAAACCATTGATTAGAAGTCAAGAGGGTCTTTCTTTACAGAAACACATCTCACTGTGGCTTTTGGGAACACATTTTCCTCTTCAATACAAGTCACAAGCCCGTCTTACTCCAAGTATATGAACACACTTGATTATCAAGTGCTAATTAAAAATGACATGCGTTGTCCCCCATTCCCACCCCCACACATCAGAAACCCGCACTCCCCCTTGCCACCACCCACACAGCATCTGCTGGAGCCTAAAAATGAGTTCCAGTATTAGCCTAAGGGAAAAAAAATCACAAAACAAAGTTAGAAATTTAAATTAGCTGCCATGGAAGGAATCATATGTCATTCCTGTGCTCAAAAATGTTATATAAGCAACATGGAAGAAAGAAAAAAGGGAAAGAGAAGAAGGCAGAGAGACCAGGGTGACTGGGAGAAGACAAGGAAGGAGGAAAGGAGACAGGAGAGGAGAGGAAGAGCAAGCAGGGAGTGAACAGAATGACCTAGGTAAAAAGTTGGAAATATGCAAAACAGAAAATCCAAATTATTGTTGGGCACACAGTAAAGGCTTTGATAATAGACATATGTTCTTAAAACGGGAGCAGGTCCTATTTTATAAGGTAGTCTCTTTTCAAAATAATTCACAAGCTTAATACATTTATTCCTGAATAAAATGTTTAGAGAATTAAAGCAAGTTATTCTAATTTTTCTAATATCTGGAGGACTAATTTGTTTAATATATTTTTGTATTTATAATGAGATAATCAGGATTGCCAGGTATGAAACACAAGAGACATGAGATGGTAATTCACATGATGTTATTGATATAAGACTAGACTGACAGCTAATGAAACCCAAAGCTAATGTCAAATATGAAAGTCTTACGTAGGACAGATATGGCATTATAGACAATCAAGGAAATTTTGGGTTGGTTACGTACAGTCTAAGGAACACTCCTTGGTGGGGTGTTATATCTGAGTCCCATGACTGCTGTAACAAATTAGCCTCAACTTGGTGATTAACACAACATAGACTTATTGTCTCATAGATCAGGAGGCCAGACTTCAGTAAGTCATTTTTCACTTAGCCAAGAGTTGGCTGGGCAGAGGTTCCTCTTGAGGATGTAGGTGAGATTCTGTCCCTTTCCTCCCCATTTCTGATGGCTGCTCGGTTTGTGGTGGCATCGTTCCAGGCTTGGCTTCTGTCTTCACGTGGCTGTCTCCTGTGTGTGTGGCAAACTCTCACTAGTCTCAGTTGTAAGCACAGTATGATTGGGTTTTTACAGCAGCCAGCTAAGCCAAGGTAATCTCATAGTCACAACTGTCAAGATCTTTCTGTGATTGTGGTAATACACACAGGTCCCAGGGATTAGAACCTGATATCTTTGAACTAACATCATTCACCCTACTGTAATCAGTACTCGATTAGACTCTTATCTCATTCACACATCAAATAACCCCACAATATGTTAACTACGTAAACAGAAGATGTGAAAGCAAATAGTTATGTGATCTCGGAGACTGTCTTTTGAAGTATGAAAGAGAAGGGAAAATTGATGATTTTCCTGTGTAGAAATTAAAAGCCTAGTTAGGTCTAAAATTACCATAAGCAAAATTACAAAGAATTACCACGTTGGGAAAAGTATCTGTAAGAGACAAAAAGTTTATATTTTAATGTTTGAGAAACTTCCATGAATCAGAGAGGGAAAAATAATCCAATGGAAAAATAGCCACAGGACAGGGACAGCATTTTCACTAAAATAGAAAAATTTTAAGTCAATGGGCATAAAAAATGAATTCTTGTAATAATTAAACGCAAATTAAATATTAATGGCATATTAGTTACGAGCTAACAAATTGACAAAAATTGCAAAAGCCAATAATGGCAAAGAAAAGAGAGTCTGATACTCTTTTATGCTCTAACTGACATGTTAATGGTACAGGCTTTCTCAAGAACGTTTTTGCATAATTTTAAAGTATGTCAATAAATGAACAACAACACAAACAGAATGGGACATGCATGCTCTTTCCAGCTTCATTAAACATAGAAAAATTACAAATCTAATGCCCACAGAGAAGACTGGTTAAGTAATTTTGATATGGCTATAGGCTGGGATCCCGTGCAAGCTCTATATAATAAATTCTGTTTATAATATGTAATTACATTTAAAAAGCTAGTAAACAGAACTGCACATCTATGCCTGTGAGTGCATATGTTACACATGTGTGTTTGGTTGTGTGTGTGTGTGTGTGTGTGTGTGAAATGATGAGGGAAAACGTTAATGGTGGTCATCGCTGGATCATAGGATTGCTCCTCAGAAAACTAAAAATAGAATTACAGTATGGTTCTACAGCCGTAATCCTGTTCATGCTAGAAGGAATTTCAGAGAGACATTTGTACCCTCACCTTTGCTACAGCCCTATTCAGAGTAGTCAATAAATAGAAGCACCTAGATACCCATCAAACAGTGAGAGGATAAAGTAGACATGGTATAGATATACAATGAACTATTATCCAGCCACATAGGAAAAAAAATGCCATTTGTGGGAAAACAGACAAAATTAGAGATCATCATTCTAAGTGAAATACCAGACCCCAAAAGACAAATGCCATATGCTGTCCTTCAGAGGCAGAATCTAGATTTTAAAGGGAAATGCAGGTAGAAAGGGACTATTGGCAGGTGGGAGGGCCACCAGGAAGGAGGCAAAGGACAGGAAAAGAAGGGAAGCGAACAAAATCAATGTCCGTCGCTCACACATATGAAAATATGGAAAGGAACCCCACACTTTTCTACAAGTAATGATTTTATTTTGAGGCTGGAGAGATTACTCAGTCGAGAAGGAGCTTGCCACACAAGCAGGAGGACCTGAGTTTGATCCCGAGCCTCCCGCGTTTAAAAAGTCCTGGGCATGGTGGCATTCACCTACAATCACAGCTGCTGGGAAGCAGAGACAGGAGGATGCCTGGGACTTGCTGGCCAGTCAGTGTAACCAAATAAGAGAGCTCCAGGTTTAGTGAGTGTGGTGGTCTGCATAAAAATGCCCCCATAGGCTCATAGGGAGTGGCATTGTTGGAGGTATGGCCTTATTGGGGGAAGCTTTGAGGTTTCAGAAGCCCAAGCCAGGCTCAGTGGCTCTCTTTTCCTGTTGCCTGCCAATCTGGATGTAGAACTCTCAGCTACCTCTCCAGCACCATGTCTGCCTGCACACCGCCATGCTTCTGGCCATAACAATAATGGACTAAACCTCTGAACTGTAAACCAGCCCCAGTGAAATGTTTTCCTTTATAAGAGTTGCCATGGTCATGATGTCTCCTCACAGCAATTAAAAAAACAAACAAACAAACAAACAACAACTGTAGCTAGAGTTTTCTTGCCTTGCCCACAGTCAGGACAAATCTTTGTCACCCGCCAGTCCCACAGTAGCTCAGATCCAACCAAGTAAATACAGAGACTTATATTGCTTACAAACTGTATGGCCATGGCAGGCTTCTTGCTAACTGTTCTTATAGCTTAAATTAACCCATTTCTATAAATCTATACCTTGCCACGTGGCTGGTGGCTTACCGGTGTCTTTACATGTTGCTTATCCTGGTGGTGGCTGCAGTGTGTCTCTCCCCTTCTTCCTGTTTCCCCAATTCTCCTTTCTCCTTGTCCTGCCTATACTTCCTGTCTGGTCACTGTCCATCAGTGTTTTATTTATATAGAGTGATATCCACAGCAAACAACAACAACAAAAAAAAAAAAAAAAAAAAAAAAAAAAAAAACCGAAAACAGTTAGAGACCATTTAAAAAAATTAGGTGGAGTGCTGGGCATGTTGGTCCACACCTTTAAACCCAGCACTCGGGAGGTAGGGGTAGGTGACTCTCAGTGAGTTCAAGGCCAGCCTGGTCTACAAAGTGAGTTCCAGGATAGCCAGAACTACACAGTGAGACATTGTCTGAAAATCAGACACACACACACACACACACACACACACACACACACACACACACACACACACAATTAAGTGGAGAGTGATTGAAGAAGAAGGTACCTCATGTTAACTTCTGCCACAAGCAAGTGCACACACATTTGCTAGCACACACACTGGAATACCTGCACACACACACAGGTTTTCCTTTTTATATCTATACATATGTATTTCTCCTATAATTTGGAAAGAAGCAAAACAAATGTTTATATCTTAAAATTATCTCCAGACTGACGTCAAACCTTCTCACTGTGGCACACACAGGCTCTTCACAGGCTGATTGCTGATACCTTCCCATTTTTACCTTCCTTGACTACCTGTCACCTACCCAGGTTGCTATAGCAACACTAAATTTCTTGGCCTTCTGTGAACTGGCTCCTGGGCTCTATAAGTCTATGTTTATATTCTTGCTGTTCTTTCTGGCCCAGATCCCAGGAGAGCCCCACCAGTCAATCAAACCCAGCCCTCGAGGGCAGACAAAGAACTTGTAGGGTCCTCCCCACCCTGACCCAGCAAGCTCAGCGGAATAAGCCACTGTTGCCAAGCTCAGTATATTCGCATCACCACATCATGACTGCATTTCCATTCTGCTGGTACTCTAGGCCTCCGTTTCCTCCCTTGTCCTATGAGCTCATTCATGAAGGTGGGTCAGAATCCCATGATGGATCCACCAGAGCCTAACCTACATATGAGGTAGGAGGGAGACTGGCCCATGTAAAGCTGGGAAAAGGCTACCTGGGCCTTCCTTCCGGGAAGGTAGACAATGAATGAGGTACCCAAGATAAGGATCAAACATGACCTGCTCCGATGAGTCAAATGTGTTAATTTATAATTGCATGAAATTATTTCAACCCATTGATTTGTGTTGATTGAAATGAAATCAATTCATTTTGAGTTTGGTTTGAGTTGCCTGCTTGAGGATTTTTCTAGTGTGAAGAGAGCTGTTTTGGTGGTGTTGGAGTCGGACAGATAATTGGTGTGTTAAGTGGTGCAATCTTATTTCCAGATATGCTGGTTGTATTTCAAAACAATTTCATCTTTTTTTTTTTTTTTTTAACAAAATCCCATTCTGGAGTTGTCTGAAATAATTTGTTTTGAGTCTTTGAAGATAATTAGCAACAGTTGAGAAGCAGGTGTTATTTCTACACACAGCATTCCCTAAAAGGCAGAAAATCAACTAGAATCGAGTTGTGACCTGGGATCACGTGTCAAGTGTTCAAAGCCTCTGGTTTTGTTTTTGTTTTTTTTGTTTGTTTTTGTTTTGGTATGTGTGTCTTTTAATAAGGAGAGAAAAAGAAAGTGGCTTCTGTGAGTTCGGTTGATAGCAGTTCCTTTGTGTCTGACATTAGACATTAGATGCCTTCTAGGGGCTGATGGTGCTGATAGCAAAGCAGAGGACTTAACTGACGTGCAAGGTCACCATACCATCTACATCTAGACATGCTAAAGCAGGTCTAAGAAGGTAGCTGCCAAAGAAAAATCACAGTGGAGTCTGATTTTCCCCGGTAGTGCCTGCCTGTAATCCCAGAACTTGGAAGGTGGAGGCAGGATGATTAGGAGTTCAAGGTCCTCCTTGGCTAATGAGAGAATTCAAGAGATAAACACCCCAATACAAGCATCCTGCTGTAGCATTAGAGCAAAGTGCTGAATGGGCAGGGTCTTCTGACTCTCAGGAGGCTCCCACTGGCATAGTGAGGTTTGTTAGACTCTAGTAGCTAGAGTTGGTTTTAGACTTTAGAATCACCCCCACCTCCATATTCCTAAAGAAAGCCTGAGTAGGGGCTGGAGAGATGAAGGGTGAAGAACTCTTGCTGTTCTTGCAGAGGAACTGGTCCTTGGGACCAGAACTCTCATGGTGGCTCAAAATCATCTACATAAGGGATCTAGCCAGTGCCTTCTTCTGGCCTTCACAGGCACCAGGAACCCATGCACTGCATTCACAAAACACATGCAGGCAAAACACTCATACACATAAAATGAAAATAAATAGATTTTTAAAAAATAAAAGAAAGAAAGCCGAAATTCGCCTGCTAGCACAGATGGAGCAGAGGCAGGGATGTGTGTGCCGTAAGTACCTAGTTTCCCACAGGAAGCAGAGTGTAGAAGAGAAACGAGTGGGCGGCTAGGCTGGTCCTGGGCTAAGCAGTGGACCTTGAGCAATTCATAAGCTCCAAGGTCTGGGTACTGCTTGATAAGATACAGGACTTGGACTAAATCATTGTTTAGTAGGCACAGGAATCTTTTTTTTTTTTTTTGAGAAAATCTTACGTTGAATCCTGCATTATCGGTTCAAGGAGATGCTACCAGGAATTCCTCATGCTGACGCAGAGCAGGGGACTCAAGCTCTGTCTGTTGGCCTTGTCTCTCATGCCCTTAGCCTTCAAGCCCTCCCAGTCACAGGCATCAGCCCCTAAAGTCCTTGTCCTTGTCCCGCCTTCAGCTGGCACAGCTTCTGCCTTTTCCCTTCCCTCCGCATCACTCTGACCTTGTCTTGTTTGTTCCCCCGCCCCTCCACTGTATCCAACAGAAACCTCCCAACTTCTCCTTCGGTCCCAACATTGTTTCATTTTGCCCATCATAACACCATTGACTGAGTACTAGTCCAGGCAGAATAGAGTCGTGGTTTTTGTTTGTCAGTTTTACTGTTGTTTTCCTTTTTATGTGTCTGCCTCCCTATTGAGAGCGCTGCTCTGTCGTTCAGGCTAGTCTCAAACTCACGATCCTCCTTCCTCGGCTTCCCAAGTGTGAAGATTGTAGGTATGTACCACCATGCCCCTGCTTGGTGTCTTCTGTTTAGAGCATATGGGGAGGAAGACATAAGAGACACTTAGGGGAATGGCCTCATGACTTCCCTCCTCACTAGGGGGTCCCCATTCCTAAAATCTGCCCCCTGCCTCCTACTTTAACTAAAACCATTAAAACCAGGTGGTACATGATAGAACCAGCTAAATGCCTGGGTGATTTCTGTGTTGGTTTCTTCTTCTTCTTCTTCTTCTTCTTCTTCTTCTTCTTCTTCTTCTTCTTCTTCTTCTTCTTCTTCTTCTCTCTCTCTCTCTCTCTCTCTCTCTCTCTCTCTCTCTCTCTCTCTCTCTCTCTCCATGTATGACAAGCCCATGCTGATATAACTCACTGTTGCCTACAGAAGCAGCAGGAAATGTGAACCAGTTCCACCCACTCCTAGGACAGTATATCTGATGCCAATTGCATGTGTGTGTGAGAGAGAAAACATGTCTTTGTGGTGGTATTGTGTTCCCCAAAATATTGTGCACCCTAATAAACTTATCTGGGGTCAGAGACAGAACAGCCACTAGATACAGAGGCTAGAAAATGGTGGCACTCACGCCTTTAATCCTAGCATTCCACAGGCAGAAATCCATGTGTTCAAGGATACAGCCAAGCATGGTGACTCATGCCTTTAATCCCAGAAAGTGAGCCTTTAATCCCAGGGAGTGGTGGTAGAAAGTAGAAAGGTGTGAGGACCAGAAACTAGAAGCTTTTAGCTGGTTAAGCTTCAGGCTTTCGAGCAGCAGTTCAGCTGAGAGCCATTGGGATGAGGAAACAGAAGCTTCCAGTCTGAGGAAGCAAGACCAGCTGAGAAGTTGGCCAGGTGAGGTTAGCTGTGCCTTGTTCTATCTCTCTGATCTTCCAGTGTTCACCCCAATAACTGGCCTCAGGTTTGATTTTATTAATAAGAACTGTTAAGATTCATGCTACACGTCTTAGAGTGGGATGTCTTTTCCTTTTCCTAAATTAAATTATTGGAACCACGCTATGCTCTGCCCCAGCACATAACCTTTCTATGCCATGGAGATGGTCATGTATAGAAGAGAGTCAGCTGGGTTCTTCTGAGGCTAATAGGACCTTTCTAGATGCATTGCCCAATAGGATTCATCAGACTTTCTGTGGGGTCTGGGGCTTCCATGAGGTGCTCCTGAGGCAAAGCAGGCTCCTCACTAGGGTCCTGAGAGTGATGTCTGAGTATTGGGGAGGCTTAGAGACTGGAACTAGGGACTACTCAACTGGTCTTCACACTTACCTATGTCCCTGGGGACTAAGGTTGGTTCTCAGGCACAGCCAACACAAGATTAAGTTCTTTTAGTTCCACATGAAAGAGGAATATGATCTCCGCTAGAGCTCCAGAATGATTCTGTGTTTTCCTAATCAGTGTGCTCAGATTTCTTGTCTTTGATATGTGTAGATTCATTTCCTCATGTGCTATTGACCCCTCTAGTGCCATAGTCCCTGCTGCCAACACCCATTCCCTACACACTACACACACACACACACACACACACACACACACACACACACACACACACACACCTCGAGACCAGCTCGTGACAATTCCAGCATTCCATAGACTGTGCCCTCTATTCAGTGTTTGCCAACAAACCTGTCTCCTTGGCAGCCCTAAACCAACCACACAGTTTTTTTTTACTTGATTTGTCTACATGGCCAAGCCATTGGTAGAGAAAAGTAGCGAAAATTCTAAGGTACATCAGGATGTGTGTGTGTGTGTGTGTGTGTGTGTGTGTGTGTGTATTGTGTATGTGCTTTTGTATATGTGCCTGTGTGTGTGTCCTATATGTGTGCACCTGCTTCTGTGTGTATATGTACATTTGTGACAAGCCCTTGTTGACATAACTCACTGTTGCCTACAGAACCAGCAGGAACTGTGAACCAGTTCTACCCACTCCTAGGACAGTGGACTTGATGTAAATTGCATCCCACCAGCTCACTTTATCTCTCTCTCTCTTCGAAAACCCAGACTCTGTTTTGGCTAAGAGGGACATGGAGATGATGTGAGACTTGGTCAGATGACCTTGTACAAATCTGGCACTTCTGGGAGGGGCAGAGAAGATCCATGGCGAAGTGGCTAATGGTGTGGACCTGCAGGTAAGTTCTCATACTGCTGGTTTGTATGGCTTTGGACAGGCTATCTATGATACCTCTGTGTCTCAGAGTCTTTATTAGCCTGGTGGGGATGAAAATGCTAGCCCCTGCCTCATGGGGCTGTTCTGAGGGCTGGAATTACTTCACATGTGTACTGCTCCCAGTAAACTCTACACAAGCCTTTGCTCTTTGTTATTACTAGACACAAGGAGGGCAGGCTTCCGTTCTCCCCAGTAACTGCTCTGATCCAAGCCATCACTGTCTCTCGTGGGTCATCACACAACCTCTGACCCTACCTCCTCCTGTCTGCCCTTGATGCTCTACTTGGTCTTGTCCTCTCAGAAGGGAAGAGAAGCCTGTAGATGAGACATTAAAAGCGCCCCACTCTGGCCCCTGAAAGCTGTCGTCATCATCTCTCAGCTTCCTCCTTTTTTTCTCATTCTGCCTTGCCTTACCAGCTTCCCTGCTGCTATTCCCCTGACAGTGAGCCTCTGCACAGAGTTCCAGACCATTCTCTCTTCAACTTCACCAATAGTTTATATTTATCGGACACGAGAACCCAGAAGGTGATGAGTAGAAGAAGAACCCTTTGATGATCTCCCAAGGGCTGAACTCAAATTCTGTGCAATGCTTCTAATTCCTGGGGCGCTTCTGTTCTGGGAATCCCACCTTGTAACAACTGCTGCTTGCTCTGCTGGACGGAGCCCATTCCATTGCATGTGTGCATGCCGAGCACACACAGTGTCATGTCCTGGGAAGCGAGAGGCAGGCCTGTCAGGTTCGTTCCCTTCCCATTACTCTGCACGTCATCAAGTTCTGGGTAATGCAAAGACAGGACCCTGGGTCCTTGGAGGGGCTTCCCATGTCTACGCTGGTGAAATAATTACTTTATGTGTTATCCATGGGGTGAAGATCCACTGAGTACCAGGTCTGGGTTCAGAACAGGAAGAAGCAGGACATGACCCCTGCTCCCCTCAATTCTAGATGGGCCTTTCAGCCTTAAGCATAAGAAACACCCAAAGAGGTTTTGAAATATAGATAAATCTATAGACAAACAGTAGACCTAACGGTATACTAGATATGGTTGTAGCTTGGATATAGATTAGACATACACAATTATACATATACATGGCCATCTGGAGGCTCCCTGTTCCACACCCACATGCTCTGTGAATCATTTTGGTAGTGCTCTACTAGGACATGTATTTGTTCACAGCTCCCTGTTGTAAGTTGTGGTCACTCTTGAGGATTGGATCCTATCTCATCCTATAGGATCAATAGAGTTCACACTAGAAAACGACCCATCAGAGCAGGGCTATCTAGTGGATCCTATAGGAGCAGAGGCAACATGAAAGAGAGGAGGACAGACATAGTTTATAAGAGTTAAAACTGAATCTAGTTCCATTCACCGTGCTCCGGACCCAGCGGCCGTGGAGGAGTGCTGCTTACTGGCTTGCTCCTCATGGCTTGCTTACCCTGCCTCCTTTATAGAACCCAGGACCATGAGTCTAGGGATGGCACTGCTCACAGTGAGCTGGGCCTTCCCATATTAGTCACCAATCAAGAAACTGTTCCACAAGCTTGCCTACAGGCCGTTCTGGTGGGGTCATCTTCAGGATGGAGGCTCCCTCCTGCAAAACGACACTAGCTTGTATCAAGTTGACATAAAACTAGCCAGCAAAAATGATAATCATGAATTCTGGGGACTGGATGCCTAAGGGAGAAGCTCCTGTGAGCTCTGGCTGTGTTTAAGATCGAACAGCCTCCATTGTTTCCTACACCCATGTTTCATGCTCCGACACTCCAGCAGGCCTTCTCTGACTTTAAGAAGTCCTTGTCTGATTTAGGCATCATTTTCCTTGTCAATGGTGCTACTTCAAAACTTCCCCTCTCCGAAATGACTCACAGTTTGCTGAGTACCGGCTAGATTATATGCACATATTCATATTCCCCAGCATAGATCCAAATCTCTTATGAAATAGGGTACATGGGAGTCGACATCCTACCGCAAGACGGTAAAAATAAATGCAAAATGTGTTTTCAGGCTTGGGAAGGGTGAATGGAGAGAGACAGTCAGCCCAAGATACCGGCCAGCCAGGTACTAAAGTAACACACCGGGAAGCGGGTGCTGGGGGGCCTCAGTTCCCATGTTCAGCCTACCCAGGCACATGGTTCCTCCTCCGCAGCCTTTGTAACCTGAATAAGGAAGAGGGAGGGACCAGGTTTGAAGACCAGCCTTTGAGTCCCCGGCCTGAGAGAAGGCCCGAGACTCACCTGATCTCAGTGGCTAACAGCTTTTTTTTTTAAAATAACAAGCAAGGCAGACATTTACACTCTGCATGTAAATTTTCATCACAATAGCTGCCCTGCTTTTAGGGCCCTTCGAACAAATTTGATAGTTGAGATAAAGACGGAACTCTTTGAAAGACAACACCGCTGAAATACCATCTCTGTCAAATGGGCACGTTCCCCCCATAATCCCTCCGGGTGAGTGTCACATCACAGAGAAATAGGATCGCGACTCCAAATGATCATTTCTGCACCTTTGGATAATGAATTTAAAGAGATGTCTGAAGGGCTCTTGGGCAAGCAGGCTTGCCCAGCAGCTGGGCAGCATGCCATGGGCTTGGCTGTGAGCAGAGGAGAAGAGGGGATATGTGTGCACAGTGGTGTGGGAGAGCCACCCTGAGCCAACAGGCTGCCTCTGGGGGAATACATGCTTTTGAGAGGCTGAGTGGTCAGGGGTTAGAGGCAAACTAGCTAATTTCTAAATTGAAAAGAAAAGCAAGTCCACTCTGCTCTCTGGAGCAAAGTGCCCAGAATTTGAATCAATGTTCTTCCCAGTCTCCTCCACTTCCGTTAGAGGGGAAGGGAGGGCAAGAATGTGAATCATTTCTACCTCAAACAATTCTGGTTATGTGACCAGAAAACTCCTCTCAAGAAGCCCTGCCATCAGCCTGCAGAGTGACCTTAGCCCTTAGCTCTTGCTCCTTCAGAACTGGATAATAAAGTGACCTCCTGTATCATGGCTGCGCACAGAATAGAGATCAGGACGAAAAGAGGTCAGCATTTCAGGTTAAGTGAAGGACAGCCTGAGAGAAGGGTTTGGGAACAGAGAATGAGTAAAGGAAGGCATTTGAAAAGCCATTTTGAACTGTGCTTTATGCAGATTAGGCTACTAAAACAAATGACAGGTTCGGTTCCGACGAGGACCTCTTCCTGGCTTGAAGAAAACTAGCTGCTCTTTTTGTGGTGTCCTCACATGTAGGAAGGACAGAGAAGAGGGTGGGAGAAAGGAGGGAGAGGGGACAATATGTCACTTCCTTACTTCCTCTACATATAAGGACACTAAATACCATTATGGGGGCTCCTTATTATCAATACCACTGGGACGATGATGTCACGTAGGTTCCAGGGACTGAATCTTTCCCTCCAGCAATTGAAAGAATAAGAAAGCAAGATTTCAGCTCTCAACTAAGTTTTATTGAAAGTGAAAACACACACACACACACACACACACACACACACACACACACACACACACACATACACGTATACATGCACACTGCAAAGCACACAATGAGTTAGATTCTCCAGGTTGGAAAGGGATCTAGAGATGGTGTCCAAGTCTACTTGGAGAATTAGGGTTTTTATGTTTGGGAGTGAGATGAGTCCTCTCCCTCCCTCTGAATGGGCTGGCTTGGACCATTGCAGGGGATAGGTTTTCTGTACCCCGTTAATAGGTTTCTCTGCTGACACAGTCAACCAGATCAAGCAGAACTATAAAGTAAAGACCGGGTATACCTAAGCAAAGGTGACTCTCCAGCTCCCAGAAATGAGGCAGGGGAAGGGACTAGGAGAGGCACCACATGGCTAGACTAAAGGAGAGGGCTTAAATACCCTGTAGGTGCTGGGCCCCTGCGAGATGATGACGCTTCCTCCACAAGCTGGGTTTGTGCCCGATTATGGTAGGCGGGGTCTTGAGCAGCAAGCAGCCTCACCTCTGCCAGGAATGCAGAACTGGACTCCCAAAGGCTTTTCTGAGAGGGCAGAGTTTGAAGAGAGACAACTAGGGCCTAGCTGGAGAGGCCAGCCAAACAGCAGGGGATGCAATAAGCCAGACAGAGACAGAGAAGATGATTGGTCCCCACCAGGGGAGCCCTTCGGTGGAAGGCTGATGAGTCCAACTACACAGTTCCCTCTGTGTGTGGGTATAGGAGGGCACCAGGTGGTTGTTACGGGGGGGGGCAAAACCAGAAATGGGTCATGTTTAATATACCTAGAGCCCCTTTCCCTATTTGCCTAGCAGGGCTGTCCCTACTTATGACCTCATCTCTTCCTAATCATCCCCGGTAGGCCACACCTCCAAACGATCACATTGAGAATTGGGGCTTCAACTTTGTGTGTGTGTGTCTGTCAGACCAGAAGAGCTGGCACCATCTACCCACTCTTCAAACTGAGCACTGAGCCTGTTTCACAGACCTGGGTTTCCATTCTGGAACTTTTGACACTTTCGAAGTGGCTACCCAGGTATGTTCGTTACTTTTCCCAATGAGGGGACCCAATATCTGATAAGAGGCAACTTAAAGGAGAAAAGACTTATTTAGACCCACAGTTTGAGGGGATACAGTCTGCGGCGCTGGGGCAGGGAGGGGAGCAAGAGGCTCCATGGCGGGGGAAGTGTGAGGCTGCTTGCTCACATCTGGGCTGCTCAGGGAGCAGAGAAAGAGACATGGAGACACTCAGCTGGCTTCTGCTCTCGCACTTTTTGCTCAGTTTGGGACTCCAGTCCATGGGACCCACAGACAGGGTGTATCTTCCTGGTTCAGTCAACTTTCTGTGGAGAAGCCCTTACAGACACGCTCCAAGGTGAGCCTTATTAACGTCCTGGGTTTCTTAATCCAGTGAGGCTGGCAAATGAGGTTAACTCTGAGACCAGGATAAAAAGGAAGGGCTTACCCTCTTACTTGGGAATTCCGCCACATTTGCGTCTTCTGATGCTTTTTCATAACACTTCCATCTCCATTCATTCTGGCTGCCGTGGCAGAACGCCAGAGACTGGGTCACCAATAAACAACAGAGATTTATTTCTCAGAGTCTGACAAGGGCCTCCTTCCTTAGTCCTGTGCTTCTTCACCTAACTTCACTCTGCAGCTCACTGGGACTCTCCCCCCCCCCCCCATGATCTAATTGCTTGCCAACAGTCCTGTCTCGTCTGGTATCTTCACATTAAGGAGTAAGATTCCTAAATACAAATTATGGGGAAATAGATATCCAGGGGCAGTTGTCTCCCTACAGGCCAAAAGTCCTGGAGGGGGCTGAGACTGACTGGGAACTGTACAGGAGGACAATGAGAAGACAGCCAGCTCTCAGAGCAACAGGCAGTGCAGGAGTGGGCCTGCAGGGGGAAAACATCCCTGAAGAAGATCACCAAGGAAAGAAAACATTCGGTAATGCCATCCCTTCTAGAAGATTCTCTTCAGGGGGCTGAAGGCAGAGCTCCCTCCTATACCTAGGAGGGAGGATCCATCCCACTGCCCCGTTCACGCCTCCCAACCCTGGGAGCTTTTTGCCAGGTTCAGAAACTGTCCTCAGCCCCGGAGACCACGGCTCAGGATTTGCTTCCTCGCCTTTTGAGTGCGAATCCCGCTTCCGTCCATTGAGGTCTCCTGCTCAGCCAGAGCTCCTTGCCTCGTGCCCCAAACCACATTCCTTCCATACCTTAAAAAAGGGTCTGCCTTTAAATCCCTAAGTTTCCATTTCCTTTTGTACATTGGGTGGTGAGGATGATAATTATGCTTAATCTCTTGAAAGCTGGCTGAGTTGAGATTTGCTCTAGCCTGAGGGACTCCGTGACCCACAGTCAACTCCGGGGCGCACACTCCCTGCCCCACACCCTCACCTCTAGGTGAGGCTGATTGCCCTCGAGGCCAGAGGCTTCTCCAAGGGAGGAAGTAGAACTCATTCACATTTCAACACCAGCACCCAGCACAGCTCTTTGGAGTCAGTGAGGCTACCAAATATTGTAGCTTTAAAAAAAAAAGGGGGGGGGGTCATTTTTGCTTTGTTTTACATCTAATAAAACGTTACTTTTGTTACCAAATGTTACATTTTTACACAACAATACTGTGATTAGGAAAATACTGGAGGGATGCGAAACATCAAAATTTGGCAACAAAATAATTTTAGTTAAATTTAATAAAGCAGAAATATATGACTACTAAGATTTAAATCATTGCTACAGTCTATTCATAATCTATTGATCTTAAAAGTAGATCAAAAATGTTCCTTCACAGAAGAAAGTGTCACGTAATATAAATGGGCTCATTATAAGATAATTATGTGAAAGGTGGAAAATATTAATTTATCATGCTTTTGAGACAGTCCGTATTTGGAAATCTTAAATTGGAGAGTGATATCTTACTTTCTCTCTGCTATATTTAAAAGCTTGAAGTTGAACTCTTTGTGACTGTGCGAAGTGTGATGTATAAGCCAAACTTTCCTTTGTCCCCTAGGCTATTCTGCATCGGGTCTTGACAGCGTGGAGCTCATCTGAGCCCCTGGCCCAGTGGAATGTGGCAGCCACAGCTTAACTCGGCAGCCCCTGGATGCTAAGGACCTACAGCTTTATGGTTGTGCCTGTGGTAAGGCTGGGGGCTGGGGGGGGGTGGCTGTGTGTGTGTGTGTGTGTGTGTGTGTGTGTGTGTGTAGAAGCATGGAATTTGAATCAGAAGACATCCTCTTGAGTTGTTGGTCTTAAGAGTTAAGGGTTGGGCTTTTCCTTGGTCCTGT
The DNA here is from genome assembly GCF_004664715.2 of Peromyscus leucopus. Taxonomy (NCBI): domain Eukaryota; kingdom Metazoa; phylum Chordata; class Mammalia; order Rodentia; family Cricetidae; genus Peromyscus; species Peromyscus leucopus. The sequence goes on along the minus strand of NC_051072.1, from coordinate 51,033,934 downwards.
CTCTACCTGGCAGGCTTTCTTCCTTATCTCATTTCTGTTGTTTTTTAAAAATGATAAGCAGCTCTGGTTACCATGCAGAAAGGTCATGAGCCACCAGCCACGGTAAAACCCCTCAGAGCTTTATTGGGTGGGGTGGGGGGCACAAAAGAACCAGGCCTGAGGAAGAAGCACGTGCAGAGAACAGGGGGAGAGAAAGATAGAGATAGTGGGTGTAGGAGAGAAGTGTGTGTGGGGGAGTCTGTGTCTGGCTTTTTAAGGATTCCCGTGAGCATGCGCAGGTGGGCTTACAGAGCTATGCCATGCATGCATGTGATGATTGTGCGACCATGCCGTGACCACAGCATGTAATCACCAGCGCACATTGATGATGTAAGACGCAAGACCCCTTACTTAGCTGAACTGCGCATGTGTGGCCGTGCAGCTAGAGTGGCGGCAAAATCCTAACAATTTCCCCGTTCTTTTTGTCAATTTTCCAAGGAAGTTCTCGGGATGAAAGCACTTTCACATGAAACCCTGTCCCTAGATGGCTTCAGGGGAGGCTAGCTTTTGTCAGGACTCATGCTATGTGACTTAAGACAAGTTACCAAGTCCTGATTAAAACTGTTTTCAGTGTGTGTGTGTGTGTGTGTGTGCGTGTGTGTGTGTGTGTGTGTGTGTGTGTGTATGTACTTGCGAGCGTGTGAGTGTGCATGTGTGTGTACATCAACATCAAGTGTCTTTCTCGATCACTCTCCACCTTATTGTTTTTTACTACATTTATCTGTTTGTTTATTTAATTTAGTTGTGCATTTGTGCATATATATGCACGTGCACACACCCGTGAGCATGCAAGTGCTATGTGGAAGTCAGAAGGCAATTTGTGAATGGGGATCTCTCCTTCCACCATATGGGTCCTGGGGATTGAACTCTGGTCATCAGGTTTGGCAGCAAATGTCTGCTCTGGATGAGACATCACAGCACCCCTCTCCACCTTATTTTTCAAGACAAGATTTTCCCATTCAACCTGGAGCTCATGGATGCAGCTAGCTAAGGAGCTCCAGGAATCTTCCTGCCTCTGCCATCCCCACGCTGGGAGTGGGGAGGACATACTGGGGGTTTTGTGTCTTAAATGCAAAAGACTAAGAAAAGCACCCTTGCTGGCCTTAGGAGAAAAAAAAAAGCAAAGAGGATGCCACCATGAGGGAGTGTTCTGCTGTAAGCAGGTAGCACTCTTCCTGAAAGAGACCCACACCCACCCCCTTTTGATAGCAGACGTTGGGTCTGAGGTGTAGCTCAGTAGTAGAAGACTTGCTTAGCATCCACGAGGCCCTAGGTTCATCCCTACCACTGCAAAAGGAAAAAAGTATCAAACACTTAAATGCATTGTTTAGAGTCAGGCACAGTGGCGCACAATCTCTGATCTCAGCACTTGTGAGAGCGACATGGGAGTCTTGGGAGTTCTGGGCCAGCCTGAACAATATTGACCCTTCTCAAAGCAAAAAGTATAAAGGAACTAGAGATACAGCATAGTAGTCCAGTGCTTGCCTGAAATCCACAGGTTCAATGCCCAGTGTATTAGTGGTCCAGTGCTTGCCTGGCATCCACAGGTTCAATGCCCAGTGTATTAGTGGTCCAGTGCTTGCCTGGCATCCACAGGTTCAATGCCCAGTGTATTAGTGGTCCAGTGCTTGCCTGGCATCCACAGGTTCAATGCCCAGTGTATTAGTGGTCCAGTGCTTGCCTGGCATCCACAGGTTCAATGCCCAGTGTATTAGTGGTCCAGTGCTTGCCTGAAATCCATAGGCTCAATGCCCAGTGTATTAGTGGTCCAGTGCTTGCCTGGCATCCACAGGTTCAATGCCCAGTGTATTAGTGTCCAGTGCTTGCCTGAAATCCACAGGTTCAATGCCCAGTGTATTAGTGGTCCAGTGCTTGCCTGGCATCCACAGGTTCAATGCCCAGTGTATTAGTGGTCCAGTGCTTGCCTGGCATCCACAGGTTCAATGCCCAGTGTATTAGTGGTCCAGTGCTTGCCTGGCATCCACAGGTTCAATGCCCAGTGTTGTGCTGCAGGGACAGGATACCGCACAGCAACAACTTAATGAGGAGATTTGGCTCATGGTCTAAGGAGACACAGTCCATCACAGCAGGGAAGGTGTGGCAGCTGGGGCTCAGGCCTCCACAGCGAGAACCTATGGCATGGCCTATTATTGTAGCTCAGAAGACCGAGAAACAGAAAGGTCAGCTCAGAGACTGAGTTGAAGAGCACACCTCAAGACCATCCTCCAGAGACCCCCTTCTTCCAGTGAGACCTCTCCTAAAGAGTCCACCGACTCCCAGATCACTGCCACCCGCTGAGAACCGAGGACTCAAACCCATGCGCCTGTGCAGGACATTCAACATCCAAACCGCAATCCTCAGTTCTGCACTTAGAAAAGGAAAGAAGTTAGCTAGGTGTGGTGGTGCATGCCTCTGACAGAGAGGGAAAGAGCAGAGCAGGGTCTCCAGGAAGACATGCCTAGGTCCCAACGGGAGCTAGAACAGAGTGGAGCCATGAGCCCCTCCCACCTGAGGTTCTGAGGGGCTGCAGCCGCTAGAGTGTGAGCTCTCAAAGGGCCTCCCACCCAAAGCAGGTTTCTGCTTCCTAAGAGAGGGCGTATCAGGTAATCGGTCACAGGAAAGGGAAAACACAGGGGAACACCAGGCAGGGAATCTCTTGTTGAGAGCAATTGTTCATGGGCCTCCATTTGCCCAGCCCTTGACCCCTGACACCCCCCCAATACACACACACATACACACACACACACACAGAGAGAGAGAGAGAGAGAGAGAGAGAGAGAGAGAGAGAGAGAGAGAGAGAGAGAGAGAGAGTCTCCACACAATTAACTCCTTTTCCAACTTCCAAAAGGACTAAGTTTCGTCTCAGGTCTGGACGGACGAAGTGTATCTGAGAGACCCAGCACCTTCTCCAGGGCCACACTCAGGGTAAAGACATGTCAGTGAAATCACAATGGAAATGGGGGTAGATTTTTCCATTTCCTCCTAGGACGTTACTAAAGGGCATGCTGTTGTCGGAGGACTGAAGGGCCCATGCTAATGAGCCGTGGAAGGAAATCTCACGTTTGTAAACCTGCTGCCGTGTGGAAGCCACATAACTCCAGCTGCCACGGTGTGTACACAGCACACCCTGCATCTGTCAGCTCTCTTTGTTTGCCCAAAACATTAACTGGCCCTTCCTTTGTCCCCGCTAACCACCACTAATCCTCTGTATTGCACATGTTAAACCCCTCCCTGCTCCATTTCCCTGGGCACCTATTTGTTATTATCAAATCATGTTTTTCATGGAAACATGGCACGTGGGGAGGTAGGGATTGCTTCTCGCTTGCTAGGCTTCCGTGTATGCCCCACCCAGACAATGGCCGGGTCTGCTCTGAGAATTCTACTTCTCGCTCTCAGGAAGATGCCTGGTCGGTTAGCTCTGTGTCTGGGCAAACCCTTCTTAGCTATTAACTGAGCATTAATAGACACCCCCACGTTGTCCTCATACCGAGGGACTGGTTTCTTTTATGAGGGGTGTGTGGCTGCCAAACAATAGTGTCTGGAAAAGGGCCACATTGTTTGTTTTCTGCCCAGGGCCGGAGGGAGCAGGAAGTTGGCCCACTGAAGTCAGTGTGGGTTCTATTAGATAATACAGTACAGAGGCAGCGCCTGGGTGGATTCTTCTTTGGCAAGTCCAGGAGAATGCCCACGCTCTACCCACCACCACTGCAAGGAGGGCCTCGGAGTGAGAAGTACATTTCTCTGTGCCAGCCTCAGCTCCACTAACACTTATCTGAAGCTTCTGGTGGAAGGCCAAGGCTATTTTATGGATGTGTTGGGATGCTGTTTATGGGAAATCTTTGGAGATGAGCTGGTCCAAATTCTGAGGTGTCAGTATGAGCTCAGTTCCTCATCCCTCTGTAAGTTTCTTCATGTTGACTGCTGATGCTGCAAGACTGAAGTCGAACCCCAACCTCTCTACGGGATCAGCTGGCTCATTTCTGTTCTGATAGCTATGGGCTGTCACTGACAGATGGCTTTGAGAAGTGGCCCAGGGGTTCCTACCAATCTTCCTTAGCCGCTTTGTGATGGTCTCGTGTTGGGTTTACAGAAACCAGGCAAGAGAAGATGGAGGGAAGTTCTCCCAGGTAGGGTGATATAGTCATAGCTTCTGCTTCCTGGGAACTCACAGCTGTGTGTGAATTCACCTCAGACAATAGTCCCAACAAGAAGATGGGCTCAGTAGCCCTAACAGCATCTAAAGCAGATTTATACTAGTGTTCATATGACATGACTCTGCTCTATGGAAGGTTTTATGGGAAACAGGTACAGTGTGTGCTACAGACCCGAACTGACTTCTAGAAACAGTGCTTAAAACCATGATGTCACCCACTGCCCACCTGGATTTGTATTTTCTAATTACAACAAGCCTCTAGTGAAGTGGGATGTTACTGAATGAAGACTTGGTAAGCTGCATTATACTGCCCCGTGTGTACTTACAACTTCCTTTTGCCGTGGGCATCCATTCACTGATATTCCTCTCTGATCCACTGCTCCTGACACCAGCAGTAGACTTGGCTGTCATTTTGTTTGCTAGCCCTGATGTTTGTCTACTCCAGTGCCCCTCACAGGACTCTTGCTATCTTAGAACTCTGGGTACTGCTTTCTCTGGTCCATTACTTATCTCCCATCTAGTGTCCACTCTCAAATACTTCCCCAGCCCATGCAGATGTGTCTGTCTACCCCTTTCTGTCTGTCTAGTGAGAACAGAAAGTATCTCATTAGCTGTTGGTCATCATTCTGCATCTTACTCCCTTCCACTGTAGCTTGTGGACTGCCAATGCCTTTGAGGTATGCTCAGGTACTTGATCTTGACTTATGAACCACTGGTCAAAATATAAGGGTCATTTCAGCATGATTTTTGCCCAAGTACCTCCTCAGAACAATGCTACACACATGTCCAGTTTTCTGAACTTTGGTCTAACCAATGCATTGATTTTACCCTTCCCAGGCTGACTTGAAATTTGGTCAACAGGCCTTTAGCAAGTGCCCATTCACCAGAAATAGATGTCAACCAAACTGTACACTTTTAGCATGGATGGCTACATGTGACTGGTTAAACCAGGATAATGGTCTAGGGTTTGAATAAATGAACACAGCATCAACCTCAGGGAACCAGAGAAGGCAGGTGGTTAAATCACACCTGTGGCCCACATGTTTCTGTTATCTACTGTTGTCTACCCAATCGCGACAGAAGCAGTGGCCACTCCAATCACACAGATCCTGGGGAACGGAAGTGTGCGGGTTGGGCACAGCGGGCATGGCTTATATTTGCTCAGCAATGTCTGGGACCTCATGTGGGATGGACAGCTAGAGACAGGAATCCCCCTGCCCAGGGACTTCACTTGAATAACTGCTTCCTGGGCTGGGTTGACATCAAAGTTTCATTAAGGGACCTCGGCACTGTCGCTCTGAGTGAATCCGAGTTCCTTAACCACTCTAGTGAGAAAGATGGAGGTTGCATATGACCCTGGGTGGCCTGACCTTGGAAGGCATGTATCATTAGTCCCACTATAGTGCACTGGTCAAGGCAGACACAGCATCAACCCAGAGCCACAGAAGGAGACATAGACCTTGCTTCTCAGTGGAAGGACTGCTGAGGAATTTGTGTCTTTGTCTTCAGAAGGTCACCTCAAGGATGAAATTTCCTTTCCATAAGGACCACCTGTGCTTGGCATTCTAGGAAAAAGAAAAGAAGGCCCTCCCAGTTCAGCTCCTGGCTGTTCATGTGACATCTCACTGCAGCTCCAGGAAGTGTCCTGCTCGGCTCCATGGAAGGTGACCACTCTCCTTGTTAATGACAATGGTTCACAATAATGGACTGCAGTTTTCCAGGCTGCCTTTCGGCTGCCTCCTCCTACCTCAGGATCTCCACAGAGAGGGAAGACAGGGCCCATCACTCACCTCACAGGATAAAGGCACATGAACGTTTGTGTAGACTCATCAGATGTTGTGAGGGTCTGAGGGGACGAAGGAATACGGCATGCATGGAAAGGAATTTCAAACCACAGCAGGGCAGGGCAGCCAAAATCACAAATGAAACCTCCCCGGGGGTGGGTGGAGCTTTTGTGTCTTGTGTCTGCCCCAATTTCTTACAGACTCCCCCTTTTGTAATCTGCGCGCTGATCTTCAGTCTGGGAGAAATTCCAGTGTTATCTGTGGAACTATATTTGTCCTCAAGTCTTCAAGATCTCTCTTTCCCTCTCTCCTTTCCAAACTCCTTTCCTTCTCTTCTTCCCTCCTTCTCTCTGTTCTTTTTTTTTTTTTTAATAGCGCTGGGGATCAAGTCCAGGGCCCCATACATGTTAAGCAAGCACTCCATCCCCGAGCCACGCCTTAATACTTCATTTCTTTTTACGTTTGAGCTATTTAGCACACAGCGATCCCCGAAGGAACTTGGGCACTCCAAGTTCTTTGGGTCTTTCCAGAAAGACCTTTGGTGCTCTAAAGTCTTGTAGAATTGTCAGAAATCATTTCCTCAGTCTACAAGTTCTCTCCATTAGTGTGGCTTGGGGATGGATTGCATTTTTTTCTTCCTGTGTGATTGGTATTGGTCCAAACATGTGAGGACAAATCTTTAAGTGCATAAATCAATTATTAAGCGATTAAGTGTACTAGAGGTCCAGGCACAGGAGACAGAGGAAAGGATGTCTAACTGCCTCTGATACACCAGCTGCTCTGAGACTTCATTTCCTATCTCTCTCCACTGTTCTTTCTAAGTGTATCTAGAAAGCCTGCTGGGGTAAGAGTTGGTCTGATGTTGCTGAGCTAGGCATAGCACACAAGATTTGGCTGCAATTTTAATATTATGTTCTTCAAGACAACATTTTAGAAGATGGGCAGTTTCACTTGGCTTCTCCTAAGCGTGGGAACAGGAGCCAAGGCAATAGCTCGGTAGTAAGAATGCTTCTTTCGAAAGCATGAGGACCTGAGTTTGAATCTCCAGCACCATACCGAACTGGGCATGGGTGGGGATGGTGGTGCACATCTTCAATCTTAGTACTCAGGAGGCAGAGGCAGGAGGATCTCTGTGAGTTCAGGAACAGATTGGTCTACACAGTGAATTCCAGAACAACTCAGGCTACATAGTGGGACCCTGTTTCAAAAACAAAATCAAAAAATGAAACAACCACCACACAAACAAGCAAAAACAGTTGGGCATGGCTGTGACTGGCTGGACCAGCACTGGGAGTGGAGACCAGCAGATGGTAGACCAGTTAGCCTGGTCAAAATGGCTAACTGCCAGTGCCATGAGAAGTGCTTTCTGTAGGCAATAAGGCAGGCCAAGCTAGGGGAAGACACTCAGTGTCCTCCTATGACCTTGGCAGGCTTATGTGTGTGTGTGCACACACTCATATGCATGTACCATAGATTGCGCGCAAACACACACACACACACACACACACACACACACACACACACAGGAACAAAGCAGTGATAAGTTGGGGTACTTTTTGTTTAAACCTGACAGAGTTAACAATCAGCAGTTTCAAAGCCCCAGTGGTCCAAGATCTGCAGCAGAACTCAGCCTACAGCACCCTTTCCCGGCAGACTGATAGCCTGATATATACAGCCAGCTCAGCGCTAGCTGGGAAGATCTCTCATGAGAAGATTTAAAAGTCACAGTCTTCCAGCAGCATTGATGCTACATGTCACGAGATGAAAGCCCAGGCCCACCAGGGCTGTGCTGAGGATGCTGAGGCTGGTAGGTAGATGCCAAACTCTGCATCTCGGTCCAGGCATAACAGACCCAGCCTTCTAAAGCAGAGCTCATTTTTATCTCTGTGGTTTTATTTCTCTCTGCATGTCCCCCTGATGGCTGTCACCGAGCCAAGCAGTTTGGTGTCATCATTCTTCATTACTGTATTTTCTTCTTTGGCCCTTTCTCTTTTTAATCTATTCCATGCGGTTCTGATTCTCACCTGCTTCTTTTCCATCCCTTTACAAATGCCTTTGTATTTCCTGATGGCAGCAACCTCATTCTTCTCGAAATCACTCCGGGCTTTCATTTCCTTTGCGCTGCTCCAAACATCTCTCTTCTCATTCACCCCGGCGATGTGCTCTTTGGACTGTAGTGTGTCCTCATCACATCCGTGAGCAACAACTTAGTGAGATACCCGTGATGCCCTAGGAAGAAGTTCTAGATTGTAAGCTTGCTAAGGCTCACACTGACTCTGGACTGAACCTTTCCTTTCCCCACAAAAGCATAAAATACAACAAAGGTAAATCCCCTGAGACTAACTTATTTTCACTTTGCGCATAAACTATAAATGATGTCACATCTTCCAAGTTAGCACTTCTGCTTGAAATGAAATAGCTTTTGTCTTGAGTAAATGACTTAGACATCACATGTTAGATGTGTAATAATTATTATATTAATAGATTTTTGGTATGTTATCAATCTCACTCATTTTTATCATTGTTTATACATAGACACCCCTCTCCCCAATACCCATTTCTTCAGGAGGTCTCCTATAAAACCTGCTGCTGTTGCTCTCTTGGTCTTCAGCTTCTGGAAGTGTTTACTCTTCCCTTCCCTTTTTACCTGGCCAATTCCTGATTCCCCAGCCATCAGACTGTCTTAAACTCTCCTGCATTTGAACTCTTTCCCTTAGGTTCATTCTTAGCAAGTCCCAAATGTCCCGTACAATCTAAGACTGATTATGATTGTAATTTAGCCTGCCACAGGGACAGTGACCACTGCCATTCACCACTGAGTCCCCAGTGCCTACAGAGCTTGATGGCTTAATGTAGATGACTGAGCTGATATTTAAACGAATGTGTGCAGAGATAGTAATATGTAAGAGATGGTTATGAGAGGTCAGATCTCACTGAAAACACACATCTCATGTGCTGCACACAAATAGTATAACAACTATTACCTGGTTTACCTTATATCTAAATACACATAACTTATTTAAGTATCAATTTATAACTATGACATTGGGTCTTCATCTTAATGCTAGATAGTTTTTAGTGCCTAGAAATAGTAACGAAGCCTCTCATTGGCATCAGGTTCCCAATAAAGCCCCATTGTTATGGTCCAGAGCAGACATGATCTCTGCTCTTCCTGAAGTTGTCAGCATATCTGATCATGATGTGTTGTGGTCAAAACGTGTCCGACGCCTCTCACTTCCCCCATGTCCCCAATGCCCATTCCTAACAGCATATTTTTCTAACTCCTCTTGACTCTGAAGAAAGGAACCATCCATCCTTGCTTTCTCTGTTTCCTTCAGAGCGGTGCTTTGCCAGAACGGGGTGGGGTTTGAATCTAATGAGATACAAACTTAAGGTCTTCTGTGTCATTGTTAGCATTCTCTATCAAAAGGCCGGACATTGGGTATGGACAGAGTGATTGGGAAACAGCCATCTTGCAATCCAGAGAGGAGCTGAGGTCTTAGGGAAACAGGTAAGAGCTCGGCTTCATAATAACATAGTGCCCAACTGAACAGTTCTGCCTGTTAGACCCCTTCTATGGGATGTTCATGTTCTCTTCAAGGTGACACTAGTCGAGCTAGCATTAATTACAGCTGAAGCATTCCTAGCTGATAAAGCTAGGTTGGCTATGATTTCTCTAAATCTGAATATACCTTAAACTTGGATCTAATCTTAATCTAACATGAACCTAACCTTAATCTAAACCTTACTGTAGCATAATAGGAACCTAATCCTAATTAAATGCAACAACTTAAAAAGAGGCCCAAACTCAGATAGAGGTAACAGCCTTTCCCTTGTGTGGATATTGATTTGCCAATAAGACCACAGATAGCAACTTGTAATGATGCAAACCCAGTTATTGTAAATCTAAGTGTGATTTGACCCTTCTATTTTCCTCTATTGAAAACCAACCAACCAACCCCAAAACCTCATGCCCCACTTTTTTGATTTTATCACAAGCAAAGTCTTCATGAATGTGAGTTATTTTTAAGAAAAAAGAAAAATACCCTTTTTCTCAACTTCTAGTCCGTCTGAGACCCAAACACCATCCTAAAATGAATGTCAAAACTATTTTGGAATTAACGAACTTACAGCATACCACACCATCAAACAATGCTCTATTCCCCGACTTCTTTGCCACAATTCTATATCTATAACAAATGAGATGAACAGAACAATAAGCCTTTGGCTCATTGGCCAATTTTAAATAAAAAAAAGTTTGAGACAATAGTTATCCGATGCTAAATGAAAATGCAGAAACACTTCCAAATCCACGTTATGCAAAGTCCCCCAAATGGTGAGCTCTTTTTATCTCAAAGAATTAGGGGAGCCTGAGGCTTTGACTAAAACCACAAAGTGAGTCCTCCCACCTCTGCGTCTCCTTTTCTTTCTCTTGGCCTTTTCCCGTGGAGCCCAAAGTTAATAGGTTGCACATGCTGTTAAACAAGCCTCCATTTCCCCAAGGAGCCGACTCTGCCAAGAGGCCCTCACTCGCAGCAGCCTGTCTCCCCAGTTTCTGGCGTTGGTTTCATGGGATCTGAAGCGCTCTCACATGAAGCCAGAAAGATCTGCAGTGCAGCGGTGTGGAAAATGTGAAGCATCAGGCGCGCAGTGTAGCTTGCAAATCTGGACTCTGGAAACGAAATTTGGCTTGCTTGTTGTCTGCTTGATAAGGATGGATGAGGGATGAAGATTTTGCGGTCTCCCCAGCAGAATCTGAGCATTGGTCTTAAAGGGATAGACCAACGAGGCAATTAAACTAGACAGTCTTCGTTTCCCATGTATTGGCAGCCACCTCTCAAGTTGAGCTGCTAGAGCAATGGTTCTCAACCTCTCTAATTCTGTGACCCTTTAATATAGTTCCCCATGCTGTGGTGACCCCCAACCATAAAATTATTTCGTTGTGATTTCATAACTGTCGGGTTGCTACTGTTGTGAATTGTAATCTAAATATCTGATATGCAGGGTATCTGATATAAGACCCCGTGAAAGGGCTGTTCATCCCCATGGGGGTCATGACCCACAGGCTGAGAACCACTGTGCTAGGCCATTCAGATGGGCTGGAGTCACAGGAAGGATGGAGATGCTGAGTGGCTGGATCCCAGGCTCCAAACACGTCGAGGAAGACCTTGGGGGAAGCACCAACCCTGCATTCTATCTGTGGCTGAGAAATGAGTCTGCCTGGGGTGGCTGCCTCCTGAGAGAGGAAGGGGGTGTTCCAGTTGAAAAATGGCCCCATCTGTCTTTGAGTCACAGGCCTACTGATTGTAGGCACTCACAGCTGGGTTGTTTGAAAAAAAATAAAATAAATTTTGACCTTTCAAGATGGGTAGGATTGTATAGTATTTCATTAGTTGGTGGCTTGTCTGCTTTGCTTCTGCAGGGGCCAGATGCCATGTCTGTCAAGTCTGTTCAGAGTTTCCCAATCTCTAACTGATTACTCTTTCCAAACCCACGAGGGGACTGAGCAAGAAGTGTGAACTGGAAGTCTGTGTTTTTGTCAGGTCACCGGTGTTCATGGGTCTCCCTTTTTCTGACATTCCTTTACATCTTAGGGGTGCCTGTTTTTCCCAAATACATTTTGTAGCTTACTCATATTTGGTGATCCTATGGAAATCATTCATTTAAACTTTGGCCTATAAAAATAAATGCAGTTTATGCTCCCACCTAGCACATCATCTAACTAAGCCTTTTTTATATGCAGTGAGTGCTGATAGCTTTGGCTTTATTTTGTCTCATTAAAACAATGGTGGTCATGACCACTAGATTTCACTCAATAAAGTGTTACAGCTTGGCATATTAAAAATACTGGAATAGATGACTAATTTCAAAGTCTAGGGGGTAATTTTAAATTTTAAAAAATGCATCTACCCTGATTCTAAATGTGTTGCTATTACAAATGACTAGTACTTTTAGCAAACAAGAATACACTGGAATTTTCTTGACTTGGTAAAGAACATCTCCCAAAACCTCTAGCTAAGAATGGAGAGATGGAGTAGATGTTGAAAGTATATAGTGTTCTTGCAGAGGACCAAGACTGATTTCCTAAAGCCCAAGTCTGGTGGCTCACATTACCTGTAAGTCCAGCCCCAGTGGATCTGCTCACATGCACAAAATCACCTCCTACCTGATCCTACCCCCACCTTCCTCAGGCACACACACACACACACAGAATCAAAAATAAAAACCCTAAAAAAGTCTACTGCTAATATTATAATTAATGATAGCCACGGAAAGTTTAATCGTTGACATTGGAGACAAAATAACCCCTCTCGCTACTGCTTTTCTGTATCACACTAGAAATCCTAGTGAATGAAATAAGGCAGGAAAAGGTAGAAAGAGGCACAAAAATTGGGAAGGAAGGAAAGAACTTCAGATAGCATGATTATCTATAAATGCAACTTGAGATAACATGATTATCTATAAATGCAATCTGCAATGTGAAAGGTAAAACAAAACAATACCTCTTCTTAAACTAATAAGTAACCATAATGGCTTTCTGTATACCAACAACAGTGGAATTTGAGATGAAAAGCATATTATATAATAATGTAATTAAATATAATAATGTAATTAATAAATATTTATATATAATGTGATGCCCATCTTGATGGGACACATTACATGATAATATAAACATTTTAATATTAAATAAGATCATTTAGGTTTAAATCTAACAAAATATGTATAAGATCTGTTTGAGAAAATCTACATAACTGACTAAAGAAGAACTAAATAGTTGGAATGATAGCCCATGTTTATGGACAAGATAAATCCATCTGTTTAAGATGTTAGCAATCCCAGGAAAAATATCAGCAAGTTATTTTGTAGATATATTGACAGTTTAAACTGACCATAAAGTTTATATGGAGAGGCAAAGTCCAAGAAAGGCCAACTTGATACTGAAGGACAACAAAAATGGAAGATTGATACTACTTAACACCAATTCCTACTATAATTTCATAATAATCAGGGTAATGCAGATGGATGAAAGAATAAATAACAGGTCACTGGGACAGAACAGAAAGCCAAGAAGTAGAACCTCCTGACCTTTGATAAGAAATCAAAGGTAATACAATGGAGCTAAGATAGACTTTTCAAGAAGTAGTTTGAATAGCTGAACTTGTACATGAAAAAAATCATAGTTTTATACTCATCATCTAAATTAACTCAAAAGCATCATGAATGAAATGAAAAAAAAACAAACTATAGAGCTCTTAAAAGGTAGCATAAGAGGAAATGTATATGATTTATATAGTAAGGACTTTTGGATAAAGTATGAAAACCACAATTCATGAAATAAAGAATTAGTAAACTAGACTGCATTAAAATTGAAAATACTCTTCAAGTTGCAATCTCAAGAAAATATAAACACAAGCCAACCACTGGAAGAAAATATTTTTAAAAGCACAGCTAATAAAGTACTGTTATCCAAAATACACAAAAATTTTTCTAAAATTCAGCTATTGGAAAGTGAACAGATATTTTTATATTTCATTTTTTAGAAACAATATTTTTAAGTTGGCAAAAGATGAACAGATCTCTTGCCAGCAAATACATACACATGGTAAGTAAACATATGAGAAGATATTCAACTTCCTGTGCTGTGAACAGATTAGAGAGTTGCACATTAAAGCAGCCGTGAGACATCACTACAGACCTGATATGATGTCTAATATTCAAATTGTTTTTGGTATTAGTAATAGAAAATACTGATGAGGATGTGAATCAAATGGAACATTCATTAAATACAAAACAGAATATGCTGGAAGACAGTTTGGCAGTTTCTTGGGAAACTGAACATGCTGTTACCACATGATCCAGCAAGAACACTCCTTGGTATTTTTTCCAAATGAACTGAGGGTTTAAAACTATACAAAAAATTTCACAAGATATTTACAGTAGCTTTATCCATAATTGCTCAAACATGTAAGCAATCAAGATGTCCTCCAGGAAATAAATGAGCAAGTAATCTATGGTATATCTAGAAAATGAGATATTATTCAATACAAAAAAAGAAAGAAGCTATCAAGCCACAAAAAGACATGGAGGAAACAAATATACATTAAATATTAAATATACATCAAGTTTTAAAAAGGCAATCTGAAAATCTGTATACTGTATAATGCCAACTGTATGACACTCTGAAAAACAAAACAAAACAAAAAACTACGGGGATAATTAAAATATTAGTGGTTGTCGAGGGTTACCTGGAGAAGGAATACATGGGCAGAGGAGAAAGGATTTGTGTGGTAGGGTAGCTGCTATATATGATGCTGTAATGGTAGATACACGTCCAATTTTATCCATCAAAGTCACAGAACATACAACACCAAGACAGTGTCTTAATATAAGCCTACACTGAGGAGGATATTAATGTGTCAATGTAGGTTCCGAATTGGCAGTGTAGATTCCCTGACTGAGTAGGTGATATTCATAGGGGAGGTTAAGCATATATGAAGGCAGGGAGTATAGGACATCTCTGTGCCTTCTGTTTAACTTTGCTTTGTGTCTAAAACTTTTCTTTAAAAAAATAAATAAATGTATTAATTAAAAATCTTTCTCATGTTGTTTGAGGTAAGCAGACTTCTAAATAGTTCCCTGCGAGTCTTTCCTTCTCGAGATTCACACCCCTGCATGTCCTTGGCTCTGAGTTGTGGGGGCCTGCAGAGACCCCAGCTTGAGGCTTGTTTTCATCTTGACTCAAGGTCAGAGAGTCCCAGCTTGTTTTCCCCTACAAGGCTGCAGAATAGGATGTTTTGGCCAAAGGCATGGTTACCAGGTATCTTATCCCTCAAGGCCTAACTACAGGATGCTTTGCCATAAGGTGTGGTTACCAGATGTCTTGAGTAGTAAGGAGGTATTTACACTTGATTGTACTTTATACCTTGAACTGTGATGTCCTTCAAAGGGGGAGGTCTTTTTGCCCCCCTTGCTTTGGGTATATAAAGGCTGTGGGTAATAAAACTCAGGTGTCTGTGGTATTAATCTAGAGCCTTCCCTGGGAGGATTCTGTCACTCCTCCAGCTGCATGACTGTACATTCGAAGTTCAGTAGCCAAGTAAGGGGCCTTACGTCTCACAGCATCCGTGCACTACATGATCACGCAGTCTGCACATGCGTGGTGTAGCTCAGTGAGCCCACATGTGCATGTGCAGGGAAATCCTTAAAAAGCTGGTCACAGACTCCTCCCTTCTCTTCTCCTCCTCCTCATTCTCTCTCTCCCTGCACATGTCTTTCACAGGCCTGGGCACTCTCTTCTGTCACCCCCTACCCCTATAAAGCTCTGATACTGGGTTTTGTTGTGCCTCGTGACCTTGCCTCACAGAGTAAAAGTGCCGCATTTAAAAACAACCCTCCCAAAGCTATCCTGTGCCTCTGTCTTTCTCTTCACCTACGTCTGTATTTCATAGCTACCATTTCCCAATTCCACACTCCCCTGCTTCAGAACCATTCAACAGGTCGAGTAGGACTCGACACTGAGTATAGTTTGATTCCACTCACTCACGTCTAGCTATTAAAATACAGAAAAAGTGAGGGGATGCTGTGTTTTGTTATTGCTTCATAAGAGCCTGTGGGGCCCATCCTGCTTCTTCTTCCTTGCTAGCTCCCTTTCTGATTCTTCACATTTCTCCAACAAATGAAGCTAAAGAGGCCCACGTGTCAAGGAAACTGAAGGCCTCTAACCCACTGCAGATTGTTCCTAAACTGAGTCTTCAATCGCAGAGGATCTGGTCTCACTCTGCTAACACCTTGATTACAGCTTTGTGTGAGACCCTGGGCGCAGGAGCCAGCCAAACCATGGCTGGATTTTCTGGTTTAAGGGCTGCATGATCAGCAATACTTGTTTCAAGAGTGAGTTTGAGAGATGATTTTTTTCCCCACTGATAGCCAACATTAATAGCGTTTAGGGACACACAAGGGTGACTTGTGCACTTTTGGCTTTGGGGACAGTACCCGCTTGACTTAATGTCCACCTGAAAAGGCTTTTGGATACGTCTTTTCTTGCGTGTACAGTGCTAGTCTAGTTGTTGACAAAGAAGCTTTTGAAAATTGTTTCTGAATGTCACTGGCTAAGGATTCCTCAGCACAGAGATGGAAGGCTTTACGAGTCGCCTGTAACTCCGGCATTAAGTTCTAGTTTGTGGTCTGAGTAGCTCCGGTTGAAAATTAGGAGAAAGACAGTCAAAGCCAAGTTACATGACTCAGCAAAATGGAGTGTTTGGAACCAGGCAGGAGGAAGACGTTTCTGAATAACACAACTGTCGGAGCTACACCAGATGTGAATTTCCAGACCCCAGAGTGCTGCATGCTTGCTTGTTTTAGTCCCTGGATGCCTTCTCTTTTCCACCCACATTCACTACCTGAGTAATCTCAGCCGGTCTCGAGGTTTAAACAGCATCCACAGGCTGATAAAGCCGAAAAATATGTCTCAAGTCTCGGCCTTTTCCTTGAATTCCAGACTTCCCTCCACAGCTGCCTACTCAATGTCTCCATGTGGATGTCTAATGTAAATGTCTCAAATTAAACCTATCAATATTCAAACTTTCCCTTCCTTTCTATTCTCTTATCTTAAAAAAATATGACTCAATCCCCCCAAAATTATTCGAGTTATTCTCGACTCATCCTATTCTTTCACAATTTATATTTAAGCCCATTAGCAAATCCCTTTAAAGTTCTTCCTTTGAAATAGCCCAGGATCTGGCCACTTCCCACAACTCTCCTATGAATCTTCAGCATCCTTCCTAGGTCGTGTTTCCATAGCAACAGATTCTTTCATTTCCACTCACAATACTACAATGGCTCTTCCTTACTCAGAGTAAGAAAGAGAAGCTCAAGGTCTTGGAAACAGCATGCTGCTCAGAGTGCCCTTCCTTCCTCTCTGTCCTTCACTCTGGATGCTCTTCCTTGCTCCAGTCACGCTGGCCTCTTCCTTCATACAGCTGGAGCAGAGAGTCCTCTTGTCCTGGGTTTCCATCACTGCTTGTGATGTGTTTTCTTCAGATATCACACGATCAATCATTCCATTCTTTTAGATTTGTTGCTCAGATATTGGAGGAGCAACCATGACCTCGCTCTTAGAGCCCTCTCTCCCTATTTTCTGTTTTGGAGACAGAGCCTCATGCACCACAATTCCCAGCCTCATTTGGCTTCTATCTACATTACTTTCTTCTCCCCCTGACCTACCATCCATTTCACACTAAAATCCAACACAACAGTGTGAAGTCCGTGTGGGCAGGCATTTCATTTCCTTTGTGCTTAGAACAGCCCTTGGATCAGGCTAGACACTGATAATTAGTTGCTGAATGAATGGATGAAGTTCTTAACCTACTGGCTTTTTTTTTTTTTTTTTTTGATTTTCTGTATACCCACTACAGATATCCATGGAGTAGTTTTCTGAGAATCCAAAGTCAAGAGAATCCACATAAAGACATATTCCCGAAGCTGGGGAGATTGCTTAGTGGGTAAAACACCTGCTATGTAAGAAGTATAAGGGTGAGTGTAGAGGCCCACCCACAACCCTAGAAAGGTGGGAACCAGAAGTCCCCAAAGCAAGCTAATGAGCTAGACTAACAGAATTGGTGAGCTGGAGTTGGGGGAGGTGAGAGCCCTTGAATCAATATATAAGGTGGGAAACGACCACAGAAGACCTCTGGTGCCGACCTCGGCCTCTATAAAGGGTGTACACATTAGCACATGCACCTTACACACATGTGCATCAACACACATGTTTACATACACTCACATATATATTCCACAGGCATATCCATGCAGAAGTAAAAAACAAAACCAAAAAAACTGGTCCTAAGGAAAAGCTACTCTTTCTCTCTAATTGTAAGTCATAATTATGTGAAGTCTGGTCTTCTTAAGGCATAATTTGTTTCTTCCAATTTCCTCCTTACATACGGATGTTAATTTAAGCATTGCAGGAAAATGTTGGGGGGAGGAGGGGTCTGTAGTCTGAAATAATTAGAATATTAAATCCAACAAAGTCTGCTCCATAATTAATAAGGGCAAGGTTTCTCCGTGCAGGAGGCATGCATGTGCATGTTTCAAACGAGTTAGAGGAACAATAAACTTGAGAACAAGGTTTTAGAATGTTCTTGCGGGCCTCGCTCATCTGGAGACACAGAAGACCACATGCTGCTTTGTCATTAGCATTTGGTACCTCTCTTAAACTAGGCAAGTGTCTTTCTTCCTAGACGAGAATGTTTATAAATAATATGAGAATTGATTATCAAAAGGCTTGCCCGAGCAATGAAAAGAAATGCTTGAACAGAGACGAGCCAGGAACCATAGCCACACTGGCGCACATTCCTTCCTGACGGCATGCTTGAAGGGAAGAACTAAGACTGGCTTGCAGAATTAGAGCCGGATGGCAACGAGAACTTAGAATTTCTTGGCGTTTGGCTAGTTTGAAGCTTAACCTTCTGAATAGTTGAGTGTAATTACATGTGGTTTCTTAAAAGAGCCTCGAACAAAGCAAATCATTTCAGGAATGTCCTAAAAGACATATTTAGAGGAGCCATGCTTTGGTCCCTGTAGACCTGAGTACACCTTTAAACAGAGTTCTTGTTCTTGAACTGATGGAATGTTCAACAGCACAAAAGACAATAATCTTGTGAACTCACATTCCTCCTGACTCATGGTATCCAACCCTCCTAAAATGCTCCTTCCCTGTAATTCCGTAACATATGCAACCTGATCTCCTGCGCCGTGCCAGGTAGATGAGCAAGGGAGGGTCGCACCAGGGAGGGAGTAGTGGCCCGCACTTGGGAAAGATGTTCTAATAAAAGGAGATGCAGAGCTGCCCAGTGTTCATTTCTGTCATCACCTGGCAAAAGGCCAGTCTGGGTGCTAAGAAAAACACAGGGGTTTGTTCCTTAGGAGCATTTATATCTATTCTGTATTGAGTAATTTCTGTGAGTTAGGTAAAGTTAGGTTGATAAATACAACCATCATACCTATTTTGCATTGGGACATACGAGGTTAGGAGGGCCGATGATGTCAGATTTCCCCCATCAATTGTGGATCTTGGTCCATAAGCTGGACAGACACAGCTGCCTGAGTCCCAACAAGCCCCATTCCTGTACCACGCCTCCTAGTCATCCCTGATAATTGCATTGAGCGACTAATGACATTCTCTGCAGCCTCCTCTCTCCCAAGAGGACTGGGATAGAGCCAATTCCATCCAGAGTCCTTTTGCTGGGATATAGTCTGTGGTTGACCTCCAAGTATATTTGTTTACTGATCCCTTAAGCCTAATGGCACAAAATGCATGGCATGGCTGTTGTCCTTTATAAGGCCAGTAGATGGCTTTAGTAGGTGGGATTGGAGCCAACACTTGTCAGAGGCTGATATGGCTTTGGTAAAGTGTTTCTAAGGATAACATTAGATCTTTAAGGATTTATTCTATTATTTTCTGTTCCGAGGGCATGGTGCTGTGGTTTCCTGTGTCTTGTCCCTTCTTCAAAAGCCATTCCCTTTTCTACCTTATTTATGATCCTGCAGGGTTATTGACTGGTTCTAAGGCTCAGAATAGGGTGGAGAGGCAGGAGGGTGAGAGCTGGCTGCTTCCTCCAGGGTATTGCTGGGGGGCTCTGTTTATGACCCATTCTCACCCAGAGGGGAGAGAGAATGATACAGACACATCTATCTGTATGTGTGGCCTGGGTACCAGATGGTAGTGTGTGCGTGTATGTGTGTGTGTGTGTGTGTGTGTGTGTGTGTATACTGCCAAACCTACAGTCATTTTTAAGCAACAACAAATTCAAAAGCGTAGATATGCACACAAATCTCTTATAAGCAGTGAGTGGGTTGGGTATGGAGTACCTGCTGGATGCCACACACCAAGAGAGATGATAGAAGTAAGATCACAGGCAGGTCTTGGCTTCCTGAGTCCCCACAGGCAGGGAGAGACAATGTCAGTGATGCCACAGCAATGGCTAAGTCTATGAAGAAGAGTGGTGAGTGCTATGAAGGCAGAAACACCAACGTGGGCCAGAGCAGAAAGACCAGGACGGGGGCCCATACAGTCTAGGGTTCTCGAATGGGTTTGCTCTCCCTGCCAGTTAAAGAATTAAAATGGCAGGAAATTTCTCAAGTGTGACAGGTAGCAGCTGCGAAATCTCAAACACTACAAACGGAAGTAGTCAGTCAGCAGGTGAAGAAAGGCATTTATTGAGTGTGAAGACACACACAGACAGAGACAGACAGAGACAGAGAGACAGAAACAGAGAAACAGGGAGAAAGAGACCCTCAGAAAGCTGAAAGAATCTAGGCTCTTCTTGAAGGCTGTTTTTTTTTTTTTTTGAGGGGGGGGGTGTTTGTTTAAGTCTCTAGTTTAGAGTTGGTTCATTTGAAGGAAGATACAGTGGTTGCTTGGCCTACAACTATGTCCCGATCCAGCCTTGAACATGTTGAGCCAGTCCATCAGCAGAAGCCCGCTGGTGAAGGACTAAAAGCCTACAAGGCCTTAGTTTTAAGTTGTCATGCTTTTGTGTCACATCAGGAGGGTAAGGAAGAAGCTGGCCACCTCAGAAACTTGCCATCTTTATTACCTGGCCATGGCCCCTTTTCCTACCTGTCTCACCCCTAGTCCCTCAGTGTGTTAAGGACTTTAGGCTTGCCCTGATAAACGAAGAGAGATGAACTACATCAAGGAACTGCACATCTTTCCAGCCAGGCTCCATTGCATGCCAGGGTCACCTGGCTACACAATGGCATGCTACATGTGGCATGAGTCCATTTGCTTCCCCAAAGTGGCAATCGGAAAACAGTGGCTCTCTGCCCCCGGAGACTCCCTCTCGGCCCATGCCATCTTCAGAGCTGTCCGAAGTTGTGGCTACTGTGAGTGGTGGGCAAGAGCAGCCAATGACTAAGATGAGCAATAACTTAGCCAAACCCATTCGCCTTCTTCAGAGAATTAGGTATTGCAAGTCAAACCTTCATCATGCTCTCGCCTTCTTATTTCACTCTTAGTTTTTCTTTGAACCAGCTGTCAGAAATACCCTGGGAAATCTGCGGGGTGGCACCAAGAGGCTGCTGATGCAGAAGCCTAGAGAGTCCCACTATTCATCACCACATGCTCCTTCTAGCCCACTGGCCCCACTGCAGAGAAGATACTTGCCAGATGCCTCCAGGTGAACGAGAGGGCCCTGGAGGGCAGGCCAGCCTCTCTCCAGCCCCAAAGCAGAGGAGCCAGGAGACCAAGTTCTCTGTGTTGATATACCAGATGGCAAGAGCATCTCTCACTTCAAGCAAGCTTTCACCCCAATAAAATAAAGGAAATGATGCCTACCCACAACATGAAAGCAGGAGGACAAATCCCGTTCCTTCTCAATGCCACTAACGCCCTCTGTCCTCATTCACAGTGCTGGAGAGGCACAGCGATTAAAGGCCTGGGAGACAAAGGCCATGGGATTAGGCACTTCCTCGGGAATCTTTCTTTGAGCACCTAAAAGCCAATCTGGTTTTATTTCCCAATAACAAGGCTTAGCTGCAATTCAGAGGTAAAGGCAGCAACCCGCAGACTTCCTCTGAGAGCTCCCTGCACATCTGGGGCTGGTGACTGCTGTGCACACGGAAAAACCCCCCACGGTAGGAGGGAGGGCACCTAGGAAGCAAAGCACACACAGATGCTTCACTGTATGACAGAGCCAGTCCCGCACAGATAACCCTGGTCTGTTTGTGACCTCCCAGCTGCTGGGACCACCCTTCAAGGAGAGCCAGCCTGACAGCCGTCAAAGTAGCAGATCCCAGAAGAGGGGTCAGAATGGGGAAAGACACCCCCTCCGACATGCAGAAGAGAAACCTAGAAGGCCACTTGCAACAGATGTCGTCACAAAACAGTACTTAAAACCATTAGCGGAAAGGGTGATGTTTTAGAGAGTGAGTCTGAAAAGCCCCGGCAGGCTAATGCTTTGAGTGGTCATGCTCTGGCTGCTGGCCCTGGTTTGGGAGGCTGTGTGACAGCCAGAGAACTGGTAGAAACAGGTCACTGAGGGTAGTGAGAAGGATGTAGGAGATGGTAGTTTAATCAGTAAAAAAAAAAAAAAAAAAAAAAAATGCTTGCTAATAAAAGCAAGAGGACCTAAGTTCAGATCCCTACTATCTGCATAAAAACTAAGGTGTGGCTGGGTGGTGGCGGCGGCGGCGCATGCCTTTAATCCCAGTACTCAGGAGGCAGAGGCAGGCAGATCTCTGTGAGTTCAAGACCAGTCTGCTCTACAGAGAGGCATCCAGGACAGGCACCAGAACTACAGAGAAACCCTGTCTCAAAAAACCAACCAACCAACCAACAAAACAAAACAAAACAAAAAGACCAAAGTGTGGTGTAGGTACTTGTAATCCCAGCACTGGGGAGGCAGAAACAGGAGGATCCCAGAGGCTAATCGGCCAACCAGTCCAGCTGAATCTCTAGACCCTAGACCCAGTGAGAGACCCTGTCTCAAAAACTGAGGTAGATGGCTCCTGAGGAATAACACCCGATGCTGACTGCTGGCTTATGCGTTAATGTGCACACACATGCATATACATCTGTGCATGAGCACACACGGGCACACATGTATAGACACACAGCAGGCCACTGGGGGTGGGCTTACTGAAGGCTGCTAGTTCTACACTCAGCTTCCTTGTTTGCTGTCATGTGAAGCACCCCTCTGCCACACGGTTCTGCCACCATGAACTCCACCAGACCTTCCCTGCCACGATGGGCTGACTGCTGGAAAACCCCACCCCTAAACCTCCCTTCAGTAACCTCAGTGGCAATGGTCATTTCTTCATCAGCCGCCAAAATGTGATGCTTCTCCCCTGGCGCCACGATTCACATATTCTCTCTATGCACATGCGCTATTCCCCCTTACGAAAAGCCAGTGCCTTGTCTTCCCTCTTTCTTTCCCCTTCTACCCTCACTCAGAGCAGCCTCTGCATACCCTTCCCCTCCCCCAGTAAAGCTCTTGAGTGAGATCTGTTGCGTGGTGTCATCTTTGCAGCACACCTTGGCCTAGACCCTCCGAGGTACTCTGCTGAGAAACCCTAACATTGGTGCCGAGACTCGGTAGGAAATCCCGGTGCCTGTGTGTTCCTCTCTCATGGGTCTAAGCCACACCAGGACCCTATCCTTGTCTCCAGTCCACCTGCAACAGACTTACTTTGCAGCTGACCGATCGCTGGGCACCCCAGTCAACACTGGCAATTGGTAAGTTCTCTCTTTGGTCAGCGTAAACACGTCCTTTAGTCTGAGGAAGTGACCATTGTGCGTTGAGTGTCTGAGCAGCTGGCACCTCTTGGTATTCTTGGAGGCAAATGCTCCCCCAGCCACTATCTTCAAGGCTACAGTTGACCCTCCTCACCAACCCCCCACCTCTGACCATTTCCTTTGGGTGAGGCTTCATTTTTTAGCATGGTTTTCACCTTCTGGCTTCAATCAGAAGTCCTGGTACTGGGCACCATGTCTGTTTCCTTGGCCTTTTAGCCCTGACCCTCGAACTATGAGGTGACGACCATTGTTCGGCCTGTGCCTTCTTCATTCCGGTCTTCCCTAAATTCTTGCTCCCTCCTCTATCCACAAGATGGGGCCTTTACCTCTGTATCCTGGACCTATGGGATCCCAGGTGGGAAACAGGTGTTGCTGGTAAGCTCTCCCATTTCTTCAACCTCTGGCACCCAGTGAGCACAGTTAAATTCCAGAGACAATATATCCTGATTACTCAAACCCCGGGGATAGGGGAGGTAAGGGGAGGTGATTCAACATCCTCCAAGGTCATAACCTCTCTAACATCTCTCTCCTAAATAGTACAGACCTATCATTTCATCTCCTGCTCCAGACTCTAACTTTGGCCTACCGGTTCCTTAATGTCACCCAACCTGGTCACTTTGGAAACTTCTGGCTGGGTGTTCCTCCTGGGACTAGCTTACAACTGTCACTTACAGCTTCTCCCATAATCTTGTCAAGTAACTGTTGCTGTTTGTTTTTGCTCTTTTGGGGGACCCACCACCCAGCTCCCAAATAAATCACCCATGGAGGCTTATTATTACTTATGAGTGCCTGGCCTTAGCTTAGCTTAGTATCTTGCCAGCTTTCTTTAACTTATCCCATCTACCTTTTGCCTCTGGGCTTTTCCCATTTTCTTACTTCTGCAAATCTTATTCTTATTCCTTGGCTTGCTGTGTAGCTGGGTGGCTGGCCCCTGGAGTCCTCCTCCTCCTCTGGCTACTTCTTTTCTTTCTCTTTTCTCCCAGATTTCTCCTTCTATACATGCCCTGGAAGAGCAGTCGGTGCTCTTAACCTCTGAGCCATCTCTCCAGCCCGAGTTCTGCTTTCATAACAACCAGTTTGGTATAGTAAAAAACAAAATCCAACAACTTCAAATAGATCTCCAAAGATGCAAGGAACCACTCAATGCCTCCAGCCCCTGGGTCCTTGAGAACCCCATAGGGAAGTGGATACTTCCCTTCCCGGCCCCTCGCCTTCTCGTTTTTCCTGCTTCTACTAATCACATCCTGCTTTACCAATTTCTTCCCTATGTTTCTCCAACGACAAATTCAAAAAAGTCTCTAATCAAACAATTAATCAGTGATTGTTACAGGACTACCAACTGCTAGCCACAGAGGCAGAGACTCATGACTACGGAATATGCCCTGACCGTGAGGATCAGCAGTACCCTGAAGACGCCAATGCCCCCCAGACAACAGGAAGCAGTTTAAAGAGCACAGCACCCCCATCCCTGCCTCACCAGTCATGCCTAAATATTTTATGTTTATGTTTACCCTCACCTTTTATAACAAATGAGAGGGAGGAATATTGGAAGACTCCACCCCTAAGCCCACCTTCAAGAGCCGATCAACAGAGGCCACGTCATCATCAGCTGCCAAAATATGACACATTTCCACTGTCACCATGGTTCCCGTGTGCGTGTGCACTATACTCCCTTATAAAAAGCAGTGCCTTCTCTTCCCACTCTTTCCTCTCCCACCCCCACTCAGAGCATACCCCTCCCCTCCCCTAATAAACCTCTGGAATGAGATCTCTTGCATGGTGTGGTCTTTGCAGCATACCTTGGCCTGGATCTGCCAAGGTACTCTGCCGATAAATCCTAACACTGACACCTTTGAAACTGTGAACCAAAATTAATTTTTCCTCCTTGACGTTGTTCCTGTTTATGGCCATGGAAATGTGAAAGTAGCTACTATGTACTTATTTTCAGGGTCAGAAAGTAGACTACTATAACTGTGCCACATGGTGTGAGACTCGTCTCCATTGACAGCTGGGTGATGCGTTGCTAGAACCTGGTAGAAGGTCTTTGGATCACTGACTGTAATAACATCTCTCAGCCGAGTCTTCCAGGGAGGACAGTGTGCTCCCTTGCCTCATCACAGGCCCTTGGCTGTAGATCCATGCTTATTAACCCCTCACTCGATTTACTCCATTTTGTCAGAGCCCTCTGGACCCCTCTTTTCCTTCTCAACAAGTTCCATGCTCCTCTTTACACCAGGTCCCTTCCATGAAGACAGTCTCTGAAGTCTTCACGACTTCAGTGGCCCTGTGCTCAACGCCAACTCCAGGATGCTTCCCTGGCATCCTCAGGCTACTAGAGACTCAGTTGGTCTAGATCATGTGTTTCTGGAAGCTTCTCTATCATTGAGGACAGTGGGTTGGAGCTGCACCCAGGAACAGAGAAATAGTCTTTCTGGGGTGTTCCTTCATCGATGGAGGCAAGGATCTACATTGCTGGTTTTCAGTTCAGGTTAGAACTGAGTCCTGCTGGGAGCTGCTTAACACCCTTACTGAGCCCAGCCTGGTCTTTTCAGAAGAAAAGCTTTTGTGGTCCAGTTGGGGAGGTGTTTTTAATGCGCTGCAGGTGATTCTCATGTGCCGCTTGTGCTGAGAAGTGATTTACGCTCCCCTAGCCCACACCCTCTGCTCTAAATCTGTTAGGATGCAGGATTTGGATCTTCTACTTCATCTGCTCTCCGGCTTCAGAGGATAAAATAAGCAATAAATTTACAGTGTGAATCCCTGCCAGGAGAGTCAGCAGAGTGGGAGGAGAAAGCCCTGTTCCCACAGGCTTCCCCCACTTCTAACAAAACCCACCGGGCAGAGAGCTGCTGCTGCTCCTGTGGGAAATTCTTTTCATCTTGGGAACAGCCAAGGTTTGCAGGAGGCCCTCCAACCTCATGCATTCTCCTTTACCCACAAACGCTTTGAAAAGCAATGTCCTTGAAGATGGGGAAAAGCCAGCCTCTGACCCGGGTGGCCTGGCAGGTGCTTGTCAATTCACATGTCTAGGTGTGAGCTGTATAGCATGCTGGGCGTCACTCCTGCAATCCCTGACACACCTAACATTTCATTTACACACTCCCCAGACCCATTAGGCTCAGCCTCAAGAAGGGATGTGCCACACAGATTAGGAGGTGGTCCTTGTCCTGACCTCAGTTACTACATCTGCAGGAAGGCCTCCTGACTGGCTAGCTGGAGTGGCAGTGAGATCCTGACTTACATGATTCATAGTGAGAAGCATTTCCACTAAGATGATGAAATAAATGAAACCAGTTAAAACTCAGGTCAAAGTTTAATTGCAGAATTCTTAGGCAAGCGCCGTCAACATTCAGATATGTGTTGCATATTTTCCTCTTTGGTACTGTCCCTGTCCCACATCCCTTTTGTGCCATGGCAGTTTCTCACATGAAATATGATTGAATTGTACATTGGATAGAGAAATTAGGCTCTGGTCGGTTTTCAAAAGTCCCCAGATATCTTGAAAGAACCTGATTTATTTGGCCACATTTTTCTCAGGATGAGCTCGTGGGAAGCCTCCTCAAGGGCTCTGTAAGCTGCCTGTGGTGAGGAGCCCTGCTTCAGATAATGCACAGCAATGCCATCCTCTAGGAGGGCTGGTCACAGGTCACAGCAATTATGGGCACATGACAGTTTCCAAGTCTGCCACTGCTACTTAAATTGTACACAGTCTAAAATAACAGCAAGGCGCTGCTTTTATCCCTTGGGTGGGGACCCACATGAGGAGGACACAGGTTGCCACAGAGAAGGCAGTGCTGCCGGATGGCCCTGGCATGGGCTACACCAACTATCTGAAATCCTAGAGGAGGCTAAAGTCACTTTGGGCTGATGCAGCCACTTGGTGTGAGTGTTGGCACACCAAACCTTCTAGGAAAAGGCCAGCCTTAAGAATGTAAGAACAGACTGCATAGAACAGGAGTGGTGATGTGTGCTTATAATCCACAAATTTAGGAGGCAAAGGTGGGAAGATTAAGAGTTGGAGTCTAGCCTGGGCTACATAGCAAGTCTTTGTCTCAAAACAAAAAACAAAACAAAACAAACAAACAAACAAAACAACAACAACAAAAAAGATACTGCCTCTGTTTGCTGGGGCCGCTATATCTGTCACAACTCAGCCACATAAACAACAGAATGTGACAGCTCTCACATTCCAGAAGTCCAAGTTCAAGGCATCAGGGTCACCAGAACTGGGCTATGACAGGCTTTATGCTGAGGTTAATGAGGGTCTAATGAGCTCCAAGTTCATCTTCTGGGTTCTGACGTGAGGTTTAGATTTAAACAGAGGGCAAGAAGTGTGCAGAACGGAGGGGTCCTGGTCAAGCGGTGGTCCTGTTCAGCACTGACTACCACTGTCTCTGCTCTAGCCTGTCCTGACTGTCCTGCCAGATGTCCTGACGAGTCCTCAGAACTGTGAGACGCCTCTTTCTGGGAGACAAATTCTCCCTCTGGCACCAGGCTTTTTCTTCTCAAGATTCTTGGGGGGAGATTCCATTTCCTTAAAGACCATTGCTTCAACAGTCTGATAGCTGAAGGGTGGGGCACACGAGTCTGTTCTTGGAAGAGCTGAATTCTTGTCAAGATTCTTACCCAAGCAGGCTTGCTTGTTGTGAGGGAACGATCTACCCCAGGCTCCCCTCCCTGTCTGATGGATACCTGTTTTCTTGTTCCCTTCACACCTTCTTCCTGGTGTCTGTCCCTGCGTTCAGACCTTCCTTTTTATTAAGTCATGGTTCACAGGATGAGGGTCCAGCCTAATAAAGCCCTGTCCACTCATGCTGACACATAAAGGTGCTGAGAGCTAGGGAGATGCTGTGTCTTCCTGATGAGGCTCAATTCAACTCCTGGCAGATTACATTGAAAGCAAATCTAATTAAAAACTAACTTTTTTTTTTAATTTATTTATTTATTATGTATACAACGTTCTGCCTGCGTGTACACCTTCAGGCCAGAAGAGGGCACCAGATCTCATTATTGATGGTTGTGAGCCACCACGTGGTTGCTGGGAATTGAACTCAGGACCTCAGAAAGAACAGCCAGTGCTCTTGATAGCCCCCAGACCCAGAGTACTATCTTCTCAAGTAGGCGCCCCAAGAACCCAGACTCCAGTCCAGTTGATGCAACAGTACGAGGTTTTTATTGAAGCATCTGTACAGATGGGCAAACTCTGCTACTAAGAAGAGCAAGAGCCGCATCTTACTGCAGCCACATGGAGGTTTTTAAAGGAAAACCCCACAAAACCATAAGGTTACAATTCCCATACAATTTCGTTTCACAAGATCATGGTCTGATCACAGAGTGGGTACAGTAACGACCGCATGTACATTCTTTCTGGAACCTCAAGGGGGGTATTAGGGCGGGAGTGGTCCTTCCTGGAATACCTGCAACTATCCCAGTCACAGTTGAGCACATCTCTTAACAGAAATCTCTATACATTGTTACATTGTGGCAGGGGTGGTTGAACAATGACTGAGTCCGCTTGCCCTTGGAACCAGATTTTTAGTTTCTCATTTCCTGGGGCTTCGGAGGTGTAAACCTGAAGGGTTAGGGTCTTTCACTCTTAACCTCTGAGCCATCTCTCCAGCCCTAAAAACTAACTTTTATGGATAACTTTTAGTGTTCTAAGTGCCTTACCTTAATTAATTAATTCTTATAATCCTCTAAAAACAGTTCCATCAGTATGCAGTGGCAAGGTCACATGTCAAAGACCTGAGCCTCATTCAGTTAGGGCAGAGCTGGGACATAAAAGCACGTGGTCTGATTCCTCCAGATCATACCGACATAGTCTACACATCCTCTGTGCTATCCTCTAGATCTTACCAGTATATTCTACATATCCTCTGTGCTGTAAGGTTCAGTCTGGGGACTATTTTGAGGCTTGGGGCAGCCATTAAACTTTCTACTCTGGGGAACTTAACTAACAGAGGACCCAGGCTCCCGTCCTGTGAAATCTGTTACCCTGATTTCACCAAGGGCGTGCTTCCCAAGGGCTCTCACAGCCTGAGCATAACTGAATCAGCCTGGGGAACGGGAGACTTCTGGGAGCGCTGGGCTTTGCCTTGAGGCCTTCCAAACCCTCCCTCTAATGCAGGGCAGTCCAGAGTGAATCGCCCACCTCCTCTTTTCTTCCTCTCCCCTGCACTGGGCGGTCAGACCTCCGTCACAGTCTCCTAATAAATCCTGTCTAATTATGTCCTCATGTCTACATCGGAGAGATCCCAGACTAACGCAATGCTCACCTTAACCCCAGAATTTAAAAATACCTGTGTTTGATTCTAAATCTGAATTCAGTTCGTTAGTGTTTCAACAGCAACACTAAGAATGAATTGTATTTTTAGTAAATGTGGTTAGTGACGCTGCAAGATGAATTTTGTTTAGTGTTCAGGAAATTAATGTCTCTCGGGCCAGTTTTAATATGGATTCTCTCTGTCCTTGCTCAGTCGGATAGAAGTCCCAGAGTCTTGAGCATGCGCGGCACTAACTGCTGATGGCTGACAGACAGATTGAATAAAGGAATGCAGGGTCCTGGTCTCCTCTGATGCTCTCTAAAATTAGCCTGGAGGACAGTGGTCCTCTGGGAGGATGAGAAAGGGGGAGACACTAAATAACACTCGAAATGGGGTTCTGCTTACCCGAACTCTATCTGAGGAGGAACAGAACACTCAGAGAAGCCAGAGTTGTGCATGTATCCAGAGAGATGGGCTGGGGGCTCGTGAGAGTCTGAAGTTGGTCCAATGCATGTTGGAGGCAAGGACACTAATCTTGGGGTCGTTTTTACAACCTGACTGACTATATTGTTCATATAAATGCCTAATCACTTTTTCTTCTTTCCTTTTCCCAACAGGGGACTGTCCACCTTGCAAGCACTCTGGCTTTAGCTCCTCCCAAAAGTTAGCTGGCTGCCTCTCTAGCCTTGGGCTCCTTCTCTGACGTTTTAAGCTCATCTATGTCGCCATGAGGCTGTTGGAGAAGTGGTCTCTAAGTGTCCTCTGCCATAAGATCTCTGAAAGGCCCATCTTAGAAACCCACATCGGGAGAAGAGAGGAAAGAGTTCTTCCCTCTGCAGGCCATTTCTGCAGTCTTCTCCAGAGAAGCTGCATGTGACTCCCTCACTCTGTGGTTATTTTGATCGAAGGAAGGACAGAGGGGGGCCTGTCTTCTTTACAGGCCCAGCAGCTTACACCTTGACTCTGGCCATTCCATTTCAGGTGCTTACCATAAATATTAGCTTTCTGAATCCAGGACCACCTTGCTTTGCGGTGCGTCAGATCTCCACAATTAACAGACTTTGTTGTCATGGCGGTTGACCTCATTCCCCCACCCAATCATCTTCCTCCCTGTTAAAAAAAATAAGGTCACTGGTGACTTTTCAGCTCGGGAGACCACCTCGGGTTTGTTTAAAGATGGCATGAAGCTGGTGGAAACTGGCCCCCTGATCGGCATGCACATATGTGGGGCTGCTTTGAAGTGACGGGTGGGATTGTGCTTGCTGATAGGGCCTGCTAATAATCCAGCTAGGTGATGTCATTCTTGGCAGGGCCCAGACAGAAACACAGAGGCCAGCAGCTCCCCTTGGCTGCCCTGGCCCCTTGAGGGATCTTTCACTTCGCTTTTGCCAAGCAGATGAAATTGGAAAGTTCTGTGAACCCAGCTGAGTTCTCTTACCTCCTCGGGATGCGAGTTTTTGTCAAAAACCTTGGGCCACTAGGCTGGTTTCTATAAACCCCTCGGAAAGCTTTGTGCTGTCTTTGAAAATACTCCTGGGCACAGAGACTTCTCACAGAGCTAGGCGATAACTAATTCCTGGAGATATAGTCCCTTGCTCTAGAATGGATCTACCCCTTGGGAAGGCCTCGCCTGATATTAAATGGTCAAACATGGGGTAGGAACACACAG
Source organism: Peromyscus leucopus (assembly GCF_004664715.2). Taxonomy (NCBI): domain Eukaryota; kingdom Metazoa; phylum Chordata; class Mammalia; order Rodentia; family Cricetidae; genus Peromyscus; species Peromyscus leucopus. Next base: position 51,002,727 of record NC_051072.1, on the reverse strand, counting down.
TGGGGGCAGAGAAAACTTGAGAGTACCCTAGGATCACAGAACAAGTCCTCTTAGCTAGGGGTGTAGCTCAGCTGATAAAGCACTTGCTTGGCGTGTATAAAGTCCGTCATAAAATTGGGTATAATGGTGTAGGCGGGTATAATGGTGTAGGCTCACAAGCGTTGCACTTGGAAGGACACAGAGGCAAGATTCAGGAGTTCAAGGCCAGCCTGAGCTACAAGAGACCCTGTCTCTAAATAAATAAATTAATGAATAAATAGATAGATAGATAGATAGATAGATAGATAAATCCCTAGTCTCTAATAAAATGCATCTCTCTTTAATTTCTTGAATTTCCTTAGGCCAAGGACTGAGGGAATCCTCCTATTTCCAAGTAGAAAGACTCCAACATCTTCCTCCACCACAACTCCATTCTGTGACTAGAAGCCCAGACTAGCCAGTCTGGAGTGACCCACTCACTCCCCTCTGCCCACACCAGTGCTTCTCCGGCCCTACAGGTGGATACTGTTCATACAATGAGAACCTTATCTGTGTTTGTTAGGGAAGTCTGTGAAATATTCACTGCCTTGAGGAAAAACATTCACCATAAAATCAAAGGCCCTTGTCTACACAGAACTACGAAGGCCAAGCTGTAAAACTCTCTTCAACGGGGTGGTCACTTTTACATTTGCTTACAAAGTGTACTTTTGGCCAAATTGCCTTCATAATGGGAAAAGCGCATTCCTTTTTAGAATCATTGAGAATCAGGGACTTTTTATAGGGCTGGGGAGACGCTAGTAGTTATTCAGGAGAAATTCTGCAAATAAATATATCTGGTGATTTATAGACTAGATCTCATCTAGCAGGCTTGGAAGGGTAGCAACTGTTGGTAAAGGAGATGATATTTTCCAGTTGGCTCTTATGAAAATCAAGGCTTCATTGCCATGGAAAGAATCCATCAGTATGCCGAGTTGAAAACACTTGGGTAGAAGGCCGATCGATGGTGATTTCCAGTTCCACCACAGAGGGCTGCATCCATCCATTCCTCACACACCTGTGGGAAGGGGGACTGTCCTCTGTAGGTCATGGGATGCTGGGTCACAATGCAGAGGGAGTACTGAAGGTAAAGGCACTGTGGCCATTGCTAGTCACGGTTTTAAAGGCTACTGTGACAGTGGTAAACTAGGAGAACATTGAGGAGAAGTCAGAGGCAGCTGGACACCATGTTGGATGCGCCTTCTGGGCCAGCTACCATCTGCTCCCGGACTTTCTGAATCTGGCCCTTCTCCCCACACACAGATTTACCAACATTCTGCCTTATAAACTCAGCTCCTAAACCGTTGTTGGCCTCTCTGGCCACTGTCCTTGCTAACCCCTTCCTGGTGCCAAGAGCACTAATTAATTACCTTCCGGGAGTTCTGGAAGTGTGGCAGGGTAACTTTTCTGAGTCACCATGACTGGACTAAGGGACACCAGGGTCATGAAGAAAACATTTCCTGGTGTCCCCCAGGGCATTCCTGGAAGAAATTAGCATTTGAATCATAGACTGAGTAAAGATGATCTCCTGTCATTAGGTGGACATACACCAAAGCAGAGCAGGGCAAATACATTCATTGTATTTTGGAGCTTTGGATCCTAGGACTTTGGACACTGAGGGCTTTCCTGGTCCTTCAGCTTGTTGACAAAACGTCATGAAACATCTCAGCTTGTAATATGACAAGAGCCAACCCCCACAATAAATCCCACGTAGGTATCTCTGTATCCCCATCTGATTATGCTTCCCTGGTAAACCCCAATACAGCAGCCATGTTGAATTGCCTATTTCCATTCACCATTTTGAATTGCCTATTTCCATTGGCCATGTTGAGTTGCCCATTTCCTACCCCCTTCACTTCTCATCAAGATCCTCACCGTCAGAGGAAAGCCAGATGTGGCTTTTCCCTGTCTGTCCTTTTCCTCTAAGTCTTCTGGCATTCTACACACACAGGAAAATGCGTGTGACATAGAACCCCCAACTCCACGCTCAGAGCTTTGAGAGCTGTGCTAGCTGTTTGTCCTTTTGTCTGAATCTGAAGAGAATGCAGTGCGGGATAGTTAATCTTGACCATTCATCAATATTCTTTCAAGTACAATGATTTCATTTAGGAAATATTCAAGCCCCAACCCTAGGATTATAGAATTTCAAAGTGTGCTACATTTACCCTACTTTATTTAGTCTGTAACAGGAAAACAGTGCACCTTTGCAAATAGTTCTCAATTTTATCTTTGATTCAAATACAAGTTGTGGTTGTTTTTTTAATTTTTAAAACCTTTGAAATGATAAAGAAATAACAGCCTGAAATCCTTAGTGTTAGGATTCTGCCACTCCAGCTATATGACTGCACATGCGCAGTTTAGGAGCTAAGTAAGGGGTCTTACGTCATCAATGCGCTGTGTGATTGTGCAAGTGCACGCAGCGTGGTCACGTAATCAGCGCATGCGTGGTATAGCTCCATTAGCCCACCTGCACATGTTCAGGGGGATCCTTAAAAAGCCGGACATAGACTCCTCCCCTCTCTTCTGCCCTTTCCTCCCCCACCCATCCCCATTCTCTCTCTCCTGCACGCGTCTCTACCCCAGGCCTGGCCACGCTCTCTTCTGCTCCCTCCCCCCCATAAAGTTCTGATACTGGTTTTTTTCGTGCCTCTGACCTTTCCTTGCACGGTAACCAGCGCCGCTTATTATTTTTTAAAACCAACACTTAGGTATTGAAATCTCAGTTTCATGAGAGAGGGGGCCATACCTCCAAAGGGACATTACACCAGACACTTGGGTTCCTAGGAGTGCATTAAGTCTCCATCTCACCCCTTCCTTTAGGCTCCTGCATTGTCCAGAGATAGGAGAGACCAACAAAAGCGACTGTGTCAATGTTGTTACCGCCCCCATCTCACGAGCAGAAAGCTGCAAATTCGCAAACATCCTTTGCAGGGTACATAAACATTGGTGGCAGATTTGGTTCCAAACTATTGCTTCCAATCAGTGCTCTCCGGTCTGTACGTAGTTATCAGGATTTGGGAATGTGTAAATAGTGTCAATCTTTTCTTTTGCACCTTGTCAATCTGTCCCACAACTCTGGGAAGATAAATGAAGCCTCGGGTTCCCATATGGTGGAGGCAGATGGTAGCAAGCACCTAAATCCAGGTGACATTCAGCAGTCAGCAAGATAAAGGATCCTGACTCAGAGCCAGCGCCTGGGGAGCACGATCGTGACAGCTGAAGACATCGCCTAGGAGCCGGGGCTATTTTTGACTATGTAGAAAAGTTGCCACATGCTCTTTCCCCGAGTCTTGTAGTTTAAAAGTATATGAAAACGGCTGGGTGGTGGGGGACTACACAGATTCAGCGTTTTGAGAGACACACAAGTGACTTCTAGTTATTAGACACTAGGTGAGTGTAGACGCCATCCACTCAGGAGAGACAGGGTTCTAGGAAGTGTTCTAGGAGTTCCTGTCATGGAGAAGTGAAGACTGTCAGAAACTAAAGATAGACAAGTATCTTCTCCCGGCTCCCAGGCTTCCACCTCTCTCAGGAGCAGAGGTTAGAAAGGACAGGAGTTTTCATATCAAACCAGCGGGCTCAAGTCACCACATCCCATCCCCAGCTCCTTGGTCCACGTCCTTCCATGACCAAGGCCACTCTTCTGAGCAGCTGAGTCCCCGATCTCACGCTGATGTTCTTTCTGTGGGCTCCGCCAGCTCCCTGTTTCCCTTGCCCTGCGTGTGTGCCTCCAGGCCCCTGTAGCAGCCAGCCCCCTGCGATTCTGAGACACTCTTCTGTAGGCTTTATACCTGCCTGCTAAAGATGGAGGACTAGGGCGGGCGGAGCCATTTTGGAAAAGCCGAGAAGGACAAGAAGGTGTCTTTGTGCATCCGACTCTCATAGTGTGTGCTTCCTCAGATCGTGTCTGTGGCTCTTCTTTAGTTCTGGTATCAACAGGGAGAGAAATGTGGGAAAGAGGCCCTGGCTCTGTTGGGAACTGAAATCTTCTCTCTTGGTCACTCACTCCTTAAACCCTACACCCAGGTGGCGTGCAGGTACGTGTGCCTCCAGCTCACACACCCCGCCTGGACTGTTTCCACCATATGCCACCCCCGTTTCAAGGATGGACAATCTACATATTCAGGCAACTGATATTATTTCACCCGCACTTAGAAATAGCACCCACTGTCTTACTCAGAGACCACAGACTAACAAAAGCAATCCAGAATAGCCCAAAGGCAAACAGACTTGGAAAAAAAAAAACAAAAAACTAATGGTACCTTCCTTAAATAGCCATTTTTGGAAACCTCTTCAGTTTATAAATAGTGTCTAATTTAACTCCATAAAAATAAATTGGCCAGATCATTTGTGTCTTCGTGTGGGAAGACGGATTGCATAATGGGTCCAGCCAAATACTGTAGCCTAAATATTGACCCTATTAGAACCGTTGGGCTGAATGTTTCAGATCCCGATTCATCACATTCCTCCCCTCCCGCCTCTCTCCCTGCAGACAGCCAGCTTTTGGTTTTTTTCTCAGCCCCAGGTGGGAGCCCAAGCACGACCCAGCGCCCTGTGATGTAACACTTTCCTGATTTATGAGACCACGAGAGATCACTCACCCTTGATCTGAACGAGGGTCTCCCTGTGAAAACCTCACAAAACAGCAAAACAGCAGCATCGGTCAGCTGCACTTGGCCCCTTCTGGCCTCTGAAAAGAGCTCCATAGGGCACTGGGCCAGGGCACACCTTGAACTCTGCTGGCTTGTTTTTGCTAAGAAACTTTTTTTTCATCAGGGAGATTTTTCTGGGATCTGTGTGGAGGTTCTCTGTAAACATTTGCTCAGTCTCTGTGTGGTAAACATTGCCAGCCCTCCTAGAGTGAGTATTGGGGGCAGGAACAGAAGTAGCTCACAGGACAAGGCAGTGGGCTGACTGCCACAAGCTCTGGCCAGGTGAATGTGACATCGAGGTTCAGCTGGAGTTGTCTCTGCTCATTAAGAAGTATTTTTCTAGAGAGGCCAGACTTAGATGCAGCGCTCAGCCTCAGAGATAGTGTGGCTGCGGTTGCGGCAAGCAATGTCTCAGAAGCCCAGAGGGTAAACACACGCATGGTGCTGTTCCTGGGACCATATGCTTTCTCTTCATTGGTAAGATCCGCCCTGCGGGGAGTTTTGGAGAGAGGAAATTTACCCCCAGAATCTTCCCTGGCTGTCTTGCCATTTCCCTGCTGAGACAAGAGAGTCCCGAGAAGGTAAGAAAGCAGTGTGTGTGTGTGTGTGTGGGGGGGGGGGTGCTGAGCGCTCCCACCGGAAGTTAGGCAAAGGCAAGCGAGCGCTCACGTTCCACACCCTCTAGCCCAGGAAACTTTTGGGATGACAGGCCAGGAATACCCCTGGGCTTTCCCAAGTGGCAGTCTGCATGGGTGAGCTGAGCTTCCAGGAGAGGTGCCAAGTCCGGTGGAGAGGAATGTTCTCAGAGAAGGGCTGTAGGACCAAGCTGGTCCACAGCAGACCTCTTGCTACCTGCTCGATTCTCTTTCTTGGACGTTCTTCTGCATTGCAGTTTCTCTTCATTGCCTCCCTAGAACTTTAACAGATATTTTGCCGTGTGTGACATCTTTATGAGGGGGAGAGCAGGTGGACGATGACGAAGCACTGTGCCTGGTCAGTTTGAAAAGACGGGGTGATAAAGGAATGCAGCTACTCCAGGAAATAGGCCGGATGTCTGCTTCACCAGGAGGCAGCAGATGGGGTCAGGGTTTGGGCCATCTCAGCCTTAAAACTCCGGTATTTTATTTGACTATCAAGGGGTGGCATCCGAAGACTGGAAGATTAGAAGACATTCAGAAGACAAACGTATTAGTTCCAGCATTAGTGTAGGACTTGAAGATGATGGATGCTCCCACTCCTTTATTCCCAGGTACTGGCCAAAGGGATAGAAACCTTCCTTGACTACCTTAGTGCCTTTTTTGCTAAGATGTTCTGTGAGATGCATGTAGCCTTGGGCATGTCCTCGGGAGCAGTCAGACTGTCCTGAGTCCATTGGAAGCTATCACTAACCACCTCCTTTTAGGGCCTTCCAACTCCTCACCACCATCAGCTCCCCCTCAAACCACCGTGGTCAAATATGGTTCCAGAAAATGTTAAGAGGCACCAACCCAGAGCTGATGTCAGCAGCATCCAGTGCATCCCAGAGAATGAGTCTTTCCCTACCCTGCTTCAGTCTCAAGGTTGTCCGGTGGCATTCTGAAGCCCCAGCTCATTCTTGTTCTGGGCCTGGACTTCTAAGGCAAAGCACAAAAATGAACCAAGGATGGAGGCTTGCAGGCAAGGTCATAAGCTTTCTGAGGAAGCTCCTCAGTCTGCAGTATTTCCTGTTCTTCTGTTCCGTTCATCCGAGCAGACAGAAAAGCCCAGCTCCTGGGTCACTTCTCATTGTTCATTGATAAACGTATCGGATGCTGCAGAGACTCGGTTGCAAAAAGTGATAGGCAGAAAGAAGGCTTGCTTGAGGCAGGTGGACTACTCCCCCGGTCCTCTGATCTATTAACTGTACTTGGTTCAATTTAGTTAGCTGAGGCGCACACTTCAAATTTTTGCTATTATCTTCCCGACAGTCATAACAGCCACCCTGTGCTGTACTAGGTCCTCTCTAAAAGTTTTAAATGTTTGCCGTCATCTGTTAAATGTCAAACGGTCTCTCTTGGGATGGATCAATCAAAGCTCCAAGCATTGTGTGATCTTGAGGACAGTGACTGAGGAGGGTGACAGAGGTCTGTTTTGTAGCTGGGTGAGAGCATGACTTAGTGTGGGATATTGTTAATTAAAAAATCACAGGAGGCCGTTGTGCTCGATTAAGGTCCTGTACTCGCCCCAACAGACCAGGCTAAAGGTAAAAATGGCATCGTTCTTGCTGAAGTCATTCAGCACCAAGCTGATACTCATCCACTTACCTGACCATCTAGAAACCAGGATAGAACAAGGACACCCGAAGCTCCCAAACAGGCTCTGATGTCCCCTGGGGTCCCCTGCGGCCCCACAGTTAGCTCTTTCTGTTCTGTTCTTTTTTCTACAAAACCAGCTTCCTCTGCTTGACTCATTGGAACACCATTCTGTCTAATGGAGGAGAGGGCTGCCTGATTCTAGAATTGAAAATGAAACCAGTGAATACGTGGGAGGGAGGGAGAGGGAGGGAGAAAAGAAGGAAAAGGAAAGGAGAAAGAAAGGAAGAAAGGGAGGGGGAAGGAGGGGAAGGAGGGGAAGGAGGGGAAAGTCTTCCCCTGGGCCATCTAGGACCTGTTCCTCAGTCTCTGTCACAGACTCCCTGGGAGGTAGAAATGGTTAGAAATCCCCAGGGTTAGCAAGTAATTTTGCTACTGTTATGAATCATAATGTAAATCTCTGTGTTTTCCGATGGTCTTAAGCAACAACCCCTGTGAAAGGGTTATTCAACCACCAGGGGGTCGTGACTCCCAGGTTGAGAAATGCTGCTCCAGGCAGAAACTGGAATAAACCAGAGCAAATGCAAGTCAGACAGTACTGCTATTTGGGTTCAAACCTCTAATAATGTCCAGACCTGAGTAGGACGCAGCTGAAGTTCTTAGTCCAGTTAACACTCTGGCTGTCACTCCCAAGGTCCTCTGGTCTTTTCTTTCTCATCTGCCTTCCTGCTTCTTTCCTTCTTTCCTTCTTTCTTTCTTTCTTTCTTTCTTTCTTTCTTTCTTTCTTTCTTTCTTTCTTTCTTTCTTTCTTTCTTTTTCTTTCTTTCTTTCTTTCTTTTTTCTTTCTCTCTCTTTCTTCTTCCTTCCTTCCTTTCTTCCTTTTTTGTTTTGTTTTGTTTTGTTTCAAGACAGGGTTTCTCTGTATAGCTTTGTGCTTTTCCTGGAACTTGCTTTGGAGACCAGGCTGGCCTCGAACTCAGAGAGATCCACCTGCCTCTGCCTCCCAAGTGCTGGGATTAAAGGCGTGTGCCACCACCTCCCGGCTACTTACTTACTTTCTTTCTTTCTTTCTTTCTTCCTTCCTTCCTTCCTTCCTTCCTTCCTTTCTTTCTTTCTTTCTTTCATTAGTACAGGATGTTGAATACGGATGGAGCCTCCCGCATGCTAAGCATGTACTTGACCACTGAGTTATACTCCCAGACCCTCTTGCTCTGCACTGGCCTCTTAACTTCCTTGCTTGTCCTTGAGAAAACATGATAAAATAAGTCAGCACCCTGGGCCTTTGCATTTGCCTCCCAGTAGAATGCTCTCCCCCTCATATCCTGCCCTCTAGTCCCACGTAGTTGCTGATAAAAAGCCACCTTGTCATCAAAGCCTTTGATAACCCCCAATTACTCCCTTTCCATCCACTCTGTTTAGTTTTCTAGATGCTGTTCATCACCACCTGACATGTTGCATAGACTCTTGATCATCTGAGTATTGTCAGCCTTTCTGTGTGTGCAGAGACTCTTTCCATCCATTATAGTATCCTAGCGTCTGAAAGAACTCCCGGCCCATATCTAGCGCTCACTAAATATTTATTGAATGGATAAATGAATTCCTGAGTCCTAATGTTCCGCAGCTTCGGCTGGCTGGGGGACACAGCCAGGCTGCAGGTGATGGGGGGGGGGTGCGAATAGGAAGAGGCTATTGAGGGGGGTCCAGAGCTCTTGGGCAGTAAACAAATATAGGAGAAATATGATTTAAGAATGAAATAAGAAGAAAATAATCAGAAAAGTCTCGAAAGGTCCTGGCTAGGCCTCCTGGCAGTGCTGAACCGAGGCCAGGCCAGACTTGCTTTCTTCAGCAGCTGGGGTCTGCTTCTCGTCATGCAGCAGCCTCGACATCTATTTTGATATCCATATTATATGTCTCTTGGCATGCGGAGGACTCCTATCATTTAGCAGATTTATAGAAATTAGGGAAAGCGGTGTGAAATGCCTCCTGCCGTATGGGAAAGGAGGGAAATGGCTGACATTTGGCTTGTTGCCAAGTCCACCAAAGTTTCGAGTTTCCGGCTTTCTCCCTGTCTTGGGTGGAGTAGCTCTCTTATCACACTTCTATTCTCTGAGTAGCCATAAAGACCTGTCTATGCATCTGGCAAGGTTTTAATATTCAAAGACTCACATACTGAAGTACATAAAACTCCACATTTTGGCCCAGCCGTTGTAAGAACAGAAAAGGTTTTCTTTGTCCTACGCATGATTTGTATTTAGCCTTGGTGGCCTAGGACTGATCTATGGGATGATCCCTGTACCAAGCCTAGCTCCAGCGTGGGCAGTAGGGTCACAGATGTCTCTGCTGCCACCACTCACTCGTCGTGTGACTTTGGGCAATAGACTTTAGTCTCTCTAAGCCTCACCACCATTATCCAGCCTGACCCAGCCTTTACCTCACCCGAACCGTCTGAGGAACCTCTTAGTGCGTTTCCCAGTCTCCTTAGCTGTAACTAAAGGCAGAATGGTGCCTTCTGCAGGGAACTGGGGAGGGTGGATAAGATGGTTTATTCCCATGTGTTTTCATGGTCCCGACACAGAAATTCACTGCACAGTTTCACTGGAGAGCATCATCATTTTCGTTATGATTGTGATCCACTGGGTCTTCTTTATTGAGAATCGAAAGATCTTTCCCTCTGGATGTCCTTCTGCCCTGAATTCTATTTTTGAGTCATTTTGGCCAGTAAACCAGTCATTCCAAACTGCATATTATGCACGTTTTTAGTAGGTGCTTGGGCCTAATGACAGCCCGGGAGACGTGTTGTGGAAACATACCTCATCACCATGTAATTGCCCTGTAATGCACAACACAGCTTTTGGTGTTGCTGAATCTAAAACAGCTTTATTTCCAAATTATCATATGAATAATGCTGTGAGGTCAGCTTGACAGAAATACACAAATCCCCCTCCACCCAGACCTAGCTCACCTACAGCCCCCAGGCAGCAGCTTCCATATTTGTTCATGCCAGAGATGTGTTCTTAGTTCTCAGGAAATTTATTCTCAAAAATAGATGATGATGATGATGGTGATGATGATGTGTGTGTGTGTGTGTGATGTGAGTGTGAATGCAGGTGTATATGTGTGGGTGTATGGAAGGGGCATGTTCACACCAGGGTAGGAGTGTGGAGTCAGAGGACAATCTCAGATATCGTTCCCCCGTCCACCCCACACCCATGTTTGTACAGAGCATCTTTTGTTCTTGTTGTTTGGCACTGTGTCAGCCAAGCTAGCTAGGCCCCACACCGATAGAGATTCTCCTGCCTCTGCCTTCCGTCACCCATTACATCTGCTGTTACAGATGTGTGCTGTTGCACCCAGTTTACATGATTCTGGGACTCGAGCTCAGGTCCTAATGCCTGTGCAGCCAGCCCTCCATCAACCGAGTCCACCTCTCTAACCCCAAAGAAAACTTTTTTAAAGTTTATTGAGCACATAGGCTGCACAAAGCATACAAAGTTTTGCTTCATGCCGTGAGAAGCCACGTGAATACAGTGCCATGTGAAATCCTCAGTCCGCCACCGATCAACTCTGCCGAAGGTAATTGCACACGTGTTTTTTATTCCTTTGCTTATCTTTCCTCATGTGGTGTTTACATTTGTTTACCCTCTAGTGGATGCTTCCAGAGTTCCTCTGTTTGCAGTGTTAACTGCGTACAGAAGGAACATGTCCTGGTTAACATATAACAACAGCCTGTAATTTTTCCAGAAGAGAATTTTTGTAATGTTCAGATGAATGTTACAGCTAATTAGGAACATAGATTCATCACGAAAGTAAATTGACTGGGGTTTGCAGTAGGTAATTGCTTATGAAGTGTAATGAAGTTTGGCTTTCTCTGCACAGATAATATCAATAGACAATAAGCACTTTCCATCTATGTTTAGTGAATTATGCTCAGACTTCAAGTATGAAATATTCATCTTCACCACTCTTGATAGGAGTAGCCTACCAGTGTGCTTCATATTTCTTCTCATCTTCACTCTAGAGACTGAACCTATTTCAATCTTCATGGTGACTCAGCCGCTGCTGTGAGCATGGATAATTGTACTGTGCTAAGGATACACAATGACCTCAGAGCCTGTTGAGTTATGAGCTGTGCTGGGAAAATTCCTAGGTAAATGGACTCAGGGTCTTAGATTTATTGAGCCTTTGTGAGTCTTCTAATTCTTCCCTAAATGTCATGCTTATACTTCCTGCTTTCTCCTCAGCTTTTCATTCGGGGTGCAGCTTTGGAGTATTCGCTGAGCAGGGCTTTCTTCCACGTGCAGAGAGCAGCGTTCCATCGGGGACACAGTAGTGAGGCCCTCCTTGTATGGGGTGCACCTGGGAATGGAAGAGAAAAGCAGTAATGAGGCCCTAATTAAATAAGACAACTCATTTGCTCTGGTCTGAGACAATGCTCACGGTACTTAGGAACAGTCCTAAGTAAGGGAACAGTCCATGCTCAGAATCCATTTCTGTTTACTTCTGACTCATGCCTGGGCACAAAGGATTCTTGGCTTGATGGCTGTCTGTGTTCCTGTTCAATACGGAATTTAATCATGAAAATGCCTCATTTCAGCACAACCAAGTAGCTCTTTGCCTCAACTTAAACTCAGAGACAATACAACATGGAAGAAGTCAGTGGTTAGAAAACCCCATCTCTGAGCCTGCTCAGCCTTTCAGATTCAGGTAACTGATGGCCGGCTCTCCTGTGAATCTCAGGGCATCTGAAGGGCAGATGACTCCATCCTCCCCTGTCTCCTCACCTTCCCAGGCTTAGCAAGTATTACTAGAGACTTTTCCCAACTCAAGAAATTGTTCTAAATTCTTCTTTTCAGATCTCAACCTCCATTCTCCCAGCCATGTCCCCCATTCAGCTCAAGGAAGCAGGTATAAATGTTCAAAAACACATGACCAAGCTATCCATTTGTGTGGCTTTTCTGCTTGAAATCTTCAGGTGCCTTGTTTAACTCTTGAATAAAGATTCTACTACTGATGATTTATGTTAATGATATGATTTTACTTATTAGTTTGTTTATTATGCATGTGAGTGTGAACATGCCACTGTGCATGTGTGGAGGTCAGAGGACAACTTCTGGGAATGGATTCTCTTTTTACCTGGACATCAAACTCAGGCCATCAGGCCTGAGGCAAGTACCTTAACCCCCTAAGCTGTCTTCCTGGCTTACTGCTGGAGTTTTTACAGGAAAAGGTGGACCTGAGCCATCTCAGCAAGCTAGGCTCAGCCATCCATCCCTCCCATGCCAATTAAAGACACCAGTAATTAGTGCGGGGGACAGAGAAAGGAGATTTAGTAATGTGGCCACATTGGAAAGACAAGCAAGTAAAGGGGTCTAGTGACCCCCCCAAGTCCATCAGAAGAGTACTGACATAAGGTTTATTTATTTATTTATTTATTTATTTATTTATTTATTTATTTATTATTTATTATTTTTTATTTTCGGTTTTTCAAGACGGGGTTTCTCTGTGTAGCTTTGCCCCTTTCCTGGAACTCACTCTGTAGCCCAGGTTGGCCTCGAACTCACAGAGATCCACCTGCCTCTGCCTCCCAAGTGCTGGGATTAGAGGCGTGTGCCGCCTGTGCCGCCGCTGCCGCCACCGCCGCCGCCGCCACCACCACCACCACCCGGCAAGGTTTAGGTTTAAACAGAGGGTAAGAGGTATGCACAACTGAGCCGCCCTCGTCAAGATGTGGGCCTACCCATTATGACCCGTGATGGTCTGGTCTATCATATCAGAACTGGGTGAGCTGGGCGTTGGTGGCGCACGCCTTTAATCCCAGCACTTGGGAGGCAGAGCCAGGCGGATCTTTGTGAGTTCGAGGCCAGCCTGGGCTACCAAGTGAGCTCCAGGAAAGGCGCAAAGCTACACAGAGAAACCCTGTCTCGAAAAAAACCAAAAAAAAAAAAAAAAAAAAAAAAAAAAAGAACTGGGTGAAATCTCTTCCTGGGAGGCAAATTCCTCCTCTGGTTGGCACTTAGATCGGGCCTTTCCCTTCCCCATGATATGGGATTCCTGACATTTAAAAATTCATTGGAGTCCATTGTTTCAGTTGATAGCACAAGGGTCCATCTTTCCGATACGCTCTCTTCTGCCTGGACCTTCCCAGCAGTGGATCCACAAGTTGGTGTGACCGGTGTTCTGTTTATAGTTTCTGTTCCCTCTCTTTCTGTGCTCATTCCTGTTCCAGCCTTCTTTCTATCACTCCCTGTTTTCCTGGACCAACATATGCTGATGGTATCTCATCTGCTGGGCTTGTTCTGTCTCTGACTGGCCAGGTGACTGTCTCCTTCCAGGTACCAATGACGGTTTTGCTTCTCAAACATGCCCTGTGCTCCTAGCAGCTTCTGTGTGTAGACATCACTGCAGCCTGACTTAGGTGGTCAGGGTAGGCTGAGAGTTCACCATCTAAACAACTCCCAGTAAAGACCTGCAGGGAACTGACTGTGGTGCATCTCACTGGGCAACTAAAAGATGTTTGTTCATCACTGTTGCTCCTGCCAGGCCCCCAGGAGTACAAGGAGAGCAGTTTCCACCTCTCTCTCTCTCTCTCTCTCTCTCTCTCTCTCTCTCTCTCTCTCTCTCTCTCTCTCTGTGTGTGTGTGTGTGTGTGTGTGTGTGTGTGTGTGTGTGTGTGTGTGTGTGTGTGACGGCAAGCTGGCTAGAATGAAGCCATTTCTAAGTGAAGTAGTATGGTTTAGAGAAGCATCCTCCTTCTTCACAATGCCCAAAGAATGATAATGTAGCTCACTGGGGGAAGGCTGATGACTAAATTAGTTATGGTCTTCAAGTGGGATTTTGCTTGTTTTCTGAGTCCCCCTGATTTAGAGTTTACATCATTCCTGAAACAAAACTTTCCAAAGGAAACGTGGGATAAAATTGGAAGGAACAATGGTTTTAGAGCCAAAGTCTTATTTACTGTAGATCTTTTTCCTATAAATACAGTAACATCAGACTGTGGAAAGGAGGAGGAGAAGGTGTCAGATTGTGTATCTGAGATTGGTCTTTGGCTTTCTGTTTTGTAAATTTACATTTAAAAATAACCACAGACTACAATTGGCAATACCTTTCTTTACAAACAAAGCAAGGGCCGTAACTTCATTTTAAGATGTGCCTTTGCAATATAATATCAGGCAATGGATGCTTCCTATGTTCCAGCCTACTGTAGAATATTCTGTGTGCACATTTCAATGCATGGCCACTGCCTTTTGAGGTTACTGTTAACTGAATAAGTCACAGGTGGCCCTTTTGGATGTAAAATACCAATTCTGCAATAAGGATATAGGAGAATCGTTCAGTTCAACCCAGCTGTGAGTGAGTATGACCCAGGAATACAGTTCAGGTTGCCCTAAATGGCTAGTCTTTGTTGCAAAGGTTATCCAAACTTGTGGTCACAGTAAGGAAAAAAGACATAAATAAGTGTTTTGATAAAATACATAGGTGGGTAGGTGAGCTATAGCAAGATGAAGAAATCTACTTATATGTTGTCTGTAACATTCCTATCTTTAGGGTTAGTGATGTTTACTGGTATATCAAGGATAGAGACATATTCCAAGAATTTTGTTGAAAAGTCAAGAGAATGTTAACTCAGATATAGAAGTTGATACAAGTAGTAAAAGTGGTTTAAAAAAAAAAAATGACAGCCCAAGATAAATTTTGGCTCTTGACCTGTAATGTTCTGTCTCTTCAGACTCTTCAGACACCACATTCTTAGCCAACGTCACAATTGCAAGATCTCTCACACAGATGCAGATTCTTCAGAGAACTTTAGTTCACACCACAGAGAGATGATCACATGAAATAATATGGACCAAATAACTTACCTCTTTGAAGGCTAAGGTCAAAAGCCTTTGAGCCAAAGAGCACTCTGAGACCATGATATCCAGCTCTGTGTCAAGCACTGGATTAATGATACAGATCAATGCACCCCATGTTGTGGGGTGCAAAAGTGTCTGTGATGAAACATAGTTTTCAGATGCAATGGGTCTGGATGGAGCTTGGAACTCACAGTTACCACAGGTCTCAGGAGATAGCATGGCTGGGGCAATGAGGAACATGCTCTGGGAAGAATGATTGAATGATGCTACTCAAAACATGACCACTAAAGCCTCAGGCCCTGTCCCGATAATCCTACCGAATCTGAATTCGTTGGGGTAGGGCTTATAGACGATGTTTTAACAAATGCTCCAGCAATTCTTACACTTTCCAAAGACTGAGGAGCCCTGGTAGAGTCATCAAGTTTCACCAAGGCCAGATGGGTTGCGTTCAGGCCATGTGTCCTTTTCTCAGCAATCTGAGCACCCAGGCACTCTAAGGCCTTTGTCATTCTCGGGGCCTGTCAACTCCATATCAAGGGGCCTGGTTCAACTTCTCCAACATCAACAGACAAATGACTAACCAGGTGCCCCAAGGAAATTCTGACACTCCCCCCAACATGCTATTAGGAACAGGCTGAATCAGGCCCGAAAGAAAATGATGACCAGAAAAGCACAGTGCTGATTCGAGCCAGATTGATGGCTATTCTTATTGTAATATTCATGATGAGCAGAGTCTTTGTAATGGATTTAGCAGATGTGGACAACCTCCTGCCAGACTCCCTCTGTCTGAATGGAAACTGCAATCACCCAATATGTTTCCCCGTCCTCTGGCCTACGATTGAGTTGTCACCCTTTCCCAGACACTCTCCTCCAGGCGCCCCAGATGGTACTGGCTGACACACTCCAAGGATGTCATTATGAACACGTGGAAGCCACATGAGGGTGAGGGGAATGGGCTTCTGGAGATGAAATGCCTGGCACAACCCTCACCCCCGAGGGCCTTGAGACACTGCTGGGAGGAGCAGAGGTAAGTGGGTCTCAGGTGCCGGGAGGTCTTGGAAAATCAGGGACCCATGGGAAACCCTTAAAGAGAGGATGCTGCTCAGGCACTGGGAGATTCTCTAACGAGTTCATGTGACAGCAATATATTCTGTGTTCTGGTGCTCTCTATCACCTTTAATTCCAATGTTATTCAGCTGCTTAATTGAGGGTGAATCTTTTTGGGATTCAGGTAATGCCACTAATTTATCATTCTATCAGAAATGGTTAAATGATTTATTGTTATTTATTTTATATATGGTATAACAACTTCGGCTAGTCAAAATACAAAGGCACATAGTAACTTGGAATTGACAGAGTCGTTGGATAATTAATGGTCTTTGACCTAGTTGACTCCACAAACCAAATAACCTCATTAATCAGGTCTCTGCATCTGATTTTGGAAGTTAGACCCTCAGAATTCAGATCTGTTAGATCACCAATCAGCACAGGGGCCCTGGTCCAGTTTTCTAAACGATGCCTTGGTTGAGACAAGCCCTTCCCATTATTTCCAGACTCAAAACACAAAACCAAAACAACAAGACAAGGGAACCAAATGTCCACACAAATGTTACCTTTGTGGAGTTTGGAGAGCTGGTGGGTCCTATTCCCCTTTGCAACGGCTAATTTTTTATCATCCACGTGACTGGATTTAGAACCACTGTGTAAATACAATTCTGGAGATAACTGAGTTTGTTCTCAGAAAGGTTTAACTGAAGAAGGAAGAGCCCCTAAATGTGAACATTCCATTCCTGTAGGCTGGAGTCCCAGACTGAATAAAAAGGGAAGAGTGAACTGAGCCGCAGTATTCCTATTTCCCGTCTCTAGAAGCAACATGACCCGCTGCGTCAGGTTCTTATTGCCTTGCCTTCCTTATCATAATGGGCGGTGCCGATAAGAGAAAACAAACCCTCTCCCCACCAAGTTGTTTCTTCTCTTGTTGTTCACAACAATAAGAAAAGAAATCGACAAACCCTTCAGTTTCCTGCCGGCCACATCATGCTTCCACTATTGGAACTTCTCCTTAAATCTCTCAACTCCAGAAAGGCGTTGGGAACCCTAGAATGAAATGTCTCACAAGTGGAACACTTTCAAGCCCAAACAGGAGAGATCACAAAACGCTAGTGGTCACCTAGGGTACCATCTGAGAAAAGGAGGCAGAAGCCTAGCAACTAGGCTGTTTCAAGGAAGACGTGTGACATCATGGAGAGGGATGTCTCATTAGAATCGTTTCTCCATCCACCAGATCATGTGAATCCTTGACCTACATATCAGTCCCCTCTCCCAAGACCTTTGAGTGAAAGAGTGTGACAGTGTTTTGAGACGCTCAAAGTCCTCAACAAATCTGAGGGGTGATTTTTAAGGTGATTTTCCTGCCTTGTACAAGGTCGATGTGACCTTTGGAGGAGGAGCAGGTAGGGAGGTGACAGGAGTCTGGGAGGAGAAGGTGCTGTCTACAAGCATTGCTCAAGTCTTTTAAGATACAAGACCCGGGGGTGTGGGGGCGGGGAACGGGACACTGCCAGATCCCAGTCCAGGAACCTGAGAGCCTTGGATGGGCTGGTAGCAATGCACACCTAAGACAGATGGAAGGAACTTGGCAGTACAGCAGCAGCCCAACCTGTCATTGAGAGCTTGGGGATATTTTGGTTCATTTGGACTCTTAACTGACCCTCTCTCTAGAATATTACTATATGAAAAGTTTTTCTTTTGAACTGACTACTGAATTATTTTTCAGGTATCAGAATCAGAGAGAGAGAGATGTCCCTGAAAATCACAAAGACTAGAAGGGAAAGCCTTCAAATGTGTTAACTGTTGATCTCTGGAATTTGCAAAATTAGACTCATTATACCCCAGTCTCTCCAATCACACCACAGAGGATCCAGACAACTGGATGACCAGAGGTGAATAAAATGTCTAACCAGAAGATGTCTCCACCTTGAAGAACGGCTCAGGTCTAGCCCTTGATTTGGACTTCAATTTGGACTCGAAGTTAACACAAATGAGCAAGCATTCTTGTTTGTGGTTCCAGCACCGCAAAATTCGACTTCTTCTCAAGGGAAGGTGGCCATGAGAGAAAAGCCCTTTAGAGGTTTAGTCCCAACGGATCAGAAGAAAACGCATGTGCTAACAGAGTAAAGGAGAAAGTACCACAATGTTTGTGTTTCATGACTTTGGATGGGAGTCAGATGTGATGTGTGTAAACATTTCCACATCCCCAAAAGACAGAAGGTGTGGCGGCTCTCTGGAGAGAGGGTATTTATCCATCCAATCTCAGCAGCTCCTGTCTCACCTGAATGCTGTAGCCACACCAGCACCATCAGAGATAAATCGTGATCTTGTCCTAGTCATTGGAAGGCCATGCAGGACCGTTACTGAGGGCGCGTACGCTCACAGACCTGGGAATAAAGAATGACGAGTTCTTTTCACATCACATGTATGAAGATTGTTCTTCAATTGGTGGCTGCAGTTGTTATCAAACAGTGGTGCAGACGCCGGAATAAAAAGTGTGTTGGGAATAGCTAACCGCTTGGCACTCGCTTGCCCCTCATGGGCCTGACAGGGCCTGGGGAAGGTCCCATGAAGTAGCTGCTTGTGGCTGCAGCTCTCAACGAATGATCATAAACTGAGAAGGCTAAATGGGATGGAGAATCCAGGTTAGATCCTAGTCCAAAAGAAAAGGGGCATTCATGGGGATGATGTTTTCATTTCATTTCTATTCCTGTGTTAAAATACCCTGACCACCCATCCCCACAAAGACCACCACCAAGAACAATAACAACAACAACAACAAAAATCAAAACAATTTAGGGGTGAAGGGGGGCTTATATGGCTTTTATTTCCAGATTATAGGCTACTCTAGTAGGAAAGATACAGTGGCAGAAGCTTGGGGCAGCTAGTAACACCCATGGTCAATAGCAGAGAGAAATGTATGTATGCATGTTTAATGCTCAGATAACTTTCTCTACTCTTACACAAGGTCCATATCACAGCCACACAGAAATAAATAAGTGCATGCATGGCAGCTTGCTGGCTGATGCTTGGCTTAATTTTTTTTTCTACTTTTATATGGTTCAGGACCTCTGACCTAGGGAATAGTGCCACCCACAGTGGTCTGGGTCTTCCCACATCTAACTTAATTAAGACAGCCCCCTACAGCCTTGCCCATAGGCCCACCCAATGTAGACAATCTCTCCTTGAGATTCTCTTCCCAGGTAAGTTTGGGTTGTGTCCACCTGACAATTAAAACTAACCATCATAAACGGTAAAACCCAAATAAAGCTTGCAGTTTAGCTAATAGTAGTTTACCAATGTTTACTGCTCAGGTAGGGTTAGGCAAGATGTTAACCTGTGAGTGGCATATGGGAAATCTCTGAGTGACTTGCAAAATATTTTATGTTTAAAATTACTATGAAAGTTAAAAATATGTAATGTTAAAGGCCTATAGTTTTTTAGCATGTAATGTGGAGGTATAAAGCCCCCCAAATGACCAGATATCAGGGACACATATGGAAACAAACATTGCTCATGCCTTGCAGCCATCTTTGAGAGCTGGATGAGATTTGGTGTTTCCTCCTATCTCTGTATCTACCATCAAGAGGCATGATGAAAAGGCAATCACATGACTAATATGTCACAGTCTGTGGCAGGCACCATTTCTAGAAGACTCCAGAAAAGCTACACGCCCTGAGTTAGGTATTAAGAAGGCATAAACTAAGGCAATGCTCCTTATCTCAGATTGAGCACTGCTATCTTAAAGGCAGGCATGGTGGTACAAACCTGTAACCCCAGAACTTGGCAAGCTGAGGCAGCAGGGATGTGAGATCAAAGGCAGCCTCAGCAAAATAGTGAAGACTTACCTCAAATGAATACTCACAATGAAATAGGTTGAGAAATCATCGGCCATGGATGAAGTTTCTGGAACATCTCCATGCTGTTGTTAGAGTTATTCAGTGGAGAAGAGATATCAAAGCGTGGCCACTGAGACAAAATGCAGATGACCAAGGAAGAGTTTGAGATCCCAGGAGTTGGTCGGGTGCCCAGAATATCTCAAGGTCTACTCCCATTCCATTTATACATCAGGCTCCTAAACATTATTTTGTCAGTGCTGTCTTTGTTCATTTTTGTCCTTAAATTTTCTTTGAATGTATTTAAGGCATATGGCACGAACTCTTGATACACTTATTTTTTATGTCAACATACAGTCATGCATCACTCAACAATAGGCTGAGACCTACCTGCTCGGTTAGCTGAGTTACTCACTGTGCAAACACTGTGGAATGTACTAACCCAGCTTCAGAAGGGACAGGCTGCTACAGCAGGGATTTGGAGTACCTCTAAAGGCACACGCGTGTGAGCGCTTGGTTCCCAGACTGTGCTGTTACCCGAGGTGGGGCATCCTCTAAGAAATGGAGCCTATGGGACATCTTCCCACCACCAGGGTCAGACATGGCCTTGGAGCAGAAACTGAGTAATTTTTCAATTCCATATAATCATATGGTACTGTCATTGACTACAGAGTCTGACCTGGGCCAAATTTTCATTATGCAACTACATGGTGACATGATTACTACAGTCAGATTAACACACTCATCATCTCAAAGAGGTGTGTGTGTGTGTTCATGTGTGCATGCATGTAAAGAATCTACTCTCTCAGCAAATTCTCAGAGTACAACACTAGCTTGACTCATTCTTCAGGATTTTGACTTGAATTACCCCATTTGTCCCATGCTCCTGTTAACCCCATTTTATTTTCTATGTATTTAATGTATTTTAAAAAAGCTTCTGCATATAGGTGAAACCCAGGCAGTATTTCTCTTTCTGCTTCTGCTTATTTTACTGAGCACAATGTTCTTTGGCTTCATCCACGTTACTACAAATGGCAGGATTTCACTTTCAAAGGCTGAATATTGTGTTGTCTGTCCGCCTCACAATTTCTCTGTCAACTAATCCACCAGACAAGAAGCTTTCTTTTTTTTTCTTCCAATCTGAATGTTGTCTGGCATCACTGGGGATTGAACCAGGGAGGGGCCTTGCTTGTGCTAAGGAAGTGCTCTACCATTGACCTACAACCCCAGCCCACCACCCATCAATGATCATCTCAGTTGTTCCCACGTCTTGGCTATTCTAAGTCATTCTATCCTGAACATGAGTTTAGAGAGCGAGAGCGAGAGCGAGAGCGAGAGCGAGAGCGAGAGCGAGAGCGAGAGCGAGAGCGAGAGAGAGAGAGAGAGAGAGAGAGAGAGAGAGAGAGACCCCTCACCACCTGAGGAGCAGGTGGGAGAGCTGATTCTCACCCTCAGCAGCTGCAGCACTCAGGAAAGTGGGCCCTGCCTGCACCTTGCCTAGGCAGCACAGTAGAGCTGACCTCATTGACAGGGGCCTGGGTGAGCCAGCTAAAAATGTGAGCATGAGAGATTTGGTTCTGCCCCTCATCTGCTGTATGGTGGTGTGGGTGAGGGAGGGATGATCTCCCCTGCCTGGCTCCTCACCACCTACGGCAGGTGGGAGAGCTGGCCCTGCCTCTCACCAGCCGCAGCACTCAGTAGAGTGGCCTCGGCACCTCACATGGAAACCACAGTAGAGCTGGCCCTGGTGGTGTATGTCTGGGTGAGCTGGCCCAAGGGCATGAGAATAGAAGGAACAAGCCTGCCCCTAGCTGCTTCCTGCCTAAGGCGAGCTAGCCCCGGGTGGTACTGAAGAGCTCACCCTAGTGGTGAGCACAGGGGTTGCAGGCTGACCAACCCAGCCACCACTCAGGCCCAGAACCAGGACTAATGAATTTGCCCATCACAACATCCACCCCTTCTATGATCTGCTGGAGCACATGAAGGGGCTAGAGTAGCCAGAAGGTCTCTCCAGTCCTGCCTGGGCCTACGGTCAGACAAATCTCTCCCACCTGTGTCCCACAGTACAGCCGCAGCCACTTGGCCCCATGTAAACACACAGAGGCTTATATTATTTACAAACTGTATGGTCTATGGCAGACCTCTTGCTAGCGAGCTCTTATATCTTAAATTAACCCATTTCTATTCATCTATGTTTTGCCACGTGTTTCGTGGCTTATTGGTCTGCTGGTATGTTGTTCCTTGGACAGCAGGCTGGTGTCTCTCTAGATTCTGCCTCTCTCTTTCCTGTCTCTCTCCTTGGAGTTCCCACCTGCCTCTAAGCTGCCTTGCCATAGACCAAAGCAGCTTATTTATTAACCAATGGGAACAACATATATTCACAGAAAACGGGAAGACATCTCCCAGCAGGCTAGTCCTGAAGACCCAGAGCTACAGGATCTCCATGGCACAGGACAACAGGATATCTAAGAGGAGTCCCTCCCATGAGGGCCCAACATTGATAGTGTAGTAGAAACCAGCAGCCTCAAACCAGACCAATGACTCTTTGCAATGAACACTTGTAAGTAATGATGTATAGACTAATGGGTATACTGTGTGACTCACTGTGCCACACTACAACTTCCATGATGAGATTTTTCTTTTTTTTTTTCTGTTTGCTTTTCTTTTCAAATCTTTTTTTTTAAATCTTGGGGAAGTTGAAAGGGCAAAGGGCAGATGCAAAGGGACAGGGAGATGAGTGGGATGGCGATGCATGATGTGAAATCCACAAAGGATCAATAAAAAGTTAAACTAGAAAAAAATGATCTTGTTTAATTAAAATAATTTTGAAGGTCAGTGAGATAGCATTGTGAAGAAAAGCACTTGTCCCTAAACCTGATGACCCGAGTTTGATACCTAAGGCCATCGTGATGGAAGGAGATAACTAACTCTGGCATGTTGTCCTCTGACCTCCACGTACACACTGTGACATGTGCTCATGTGCACATGCATGTACACACACACACACACGTGCACACACACACTAATAATAATAACAATAATAGTAATAATAATGATAAATGTAAAAAATTGAAGAGTCTCATTATGTACCACAGGCTGACCTCAAATTTGTCATCCCCCTGTCTCAGCATCCTGAGTGCTAGAATTACAGGAGTGTTCTACCAAGTTCTTTGCTACTGATTTGTGTAAATTCCTTACACATTGTGGACATATTAATCTCTTATGAGATAAGTGGCCCACCAATATGTTCTTTTATGCTTCTTCATTTTGTGGATTGCTTGCTGTGTTATGCAGAAGCCTTTCAGTATCTTAAAAATGTCTTTGTGCTTCAAGCAAAATTTTGTGCATGTGTTTCCAGTTGACTTATGCTTACCTAACCAAAATGCTATTTTATAAGAATTTTTTGATTTGAAAAAACATTTCCAATCTCCATTCACCACTCCATTCACTTTCAACTTAAAGTCTTCCTTTATAGAAAACTACACATAGTTCAAGGTTGAAACTTAAACAATTAAAGTAGTTTTACAACTTGGTAAGATGAATTTGACCAATTCAGTTTCAAGAGTTGTCCCAGAATCTACATCTACCTGCTTACTCTTTTGGGAGAGTCTTTCCCTCATCTTACTTACTTGGATCATTTGAATCCATGTGTATTTGTGTGTGTGTGTGTGTGTGTGTGTGTGTGTGTGTGTGTGTGTGTGTGTGTATGGAGACCAGAGGACAATCTCAGGTGCCATAGGTATTACCTATGCCTTTTTTAAGATAGGGTTTTTCATTGCCTGGAGCTTGCTAAGTAGGCTAAGATTACCGGTATGGTAACGTGGTTTAAATGAAAAAGGCTCATAGATTTGAATGCCGGGTTATCAGAGAGTAGCACTATTTGAAAGGATTAGGAGGTGTGGTCTTGTTGGAGGAAGTGTATCACTGGGTTTGAGGTTTCTCAAGTCCAAGCTATGCCCAGTAGCTCTTTCTCTCTTCTTGCTGTCTTTAGATCCAGATGTAGAATTCATGGCTACCATGTCTGCCTGCATACCACCAGGAGGATAATGGACTAAACCCTCTGAAACTGTAAGCAAGCCCCAATTAAATGCTTTCCTTTTTAGAGAGTTGCCATGGTCATGGTGTCCCTTCACAGTCATAGAACGATGACTAAGACAGCTGGTGGGCCGGAAAGCCCCAGGGGTCTCCCTGTCTTCACCTCCCCAGAGCAGAAATTATAAATGTGCACTACCACACCTGGCTCCTCTTATGTGAGTTCTGGGAGGTTGAACTTATGTCCGCATGCTCCAAAGGTAAGCACTTTACTGACTGAATTACGACTCTACTCCTTGTATTAATTTTTGATGACATAAAAATTAATACCCCTATTCAGCATCTTTATTCCCTCAGCAATTATTTTTCTCTCCCATTTCCCTTTGTTCATAAGCCCCAAGTCCCGACCTTAGCTTTTGGTTTTCATGGCTCTTGATTCTCTCTGCTCCTGTCTTACCCATCTCTCATGAGTGTGAGCATTTCTTTCGAGATGAACTCCCACCGCAAGATCCTGCCTCTGGTCCAAAGTAAAGGGTTGCTTTTTGCTCAAGGTGTGTTTAAAAGTATTTTCCTACCTATTTTGGTTCCACGGGGAGTTGAGGAATGAAAATTCTGCAGAGACTGAATCTCTCTGATGGGTAAGCCACTCACCTGCAGCCACCATCGTTCCTACAGAAAGAGCCAGGTGTTATTAAAATCAGAGAAGGGCTTGGCCACCTCCCCACTGGGCACCAAGTCAGAAGCCTGCTTAGGACTACTCAAAGCCAAGGGGCCTGGCAAAACGCTTCAGTAGAACCAATCCTGGCACGGCCTCTTCCTTTGGATTTGATAATAGTCAGAAAACAAACTCATCAATAATAAGAACACGATGACTTTGAAATACGCGAGTCTTTCGGCAATTGTCACATTTATAAGAGAGACATATGTGTAATCTGCTTATTTCTAAGTCGAGGCTGGTCGTTTAATAGATACTTAGCCATGAATGTGTCTAACATTCCCGTGCTTTGCCACGTTAGTACATTTGGTTTCTTGGCTTCCCCATTCACATGGTGATTTCCCTAGATGCTTAGCACCTCCCACTCTCGCCCGCTTCGTAGGCTCAGACTCCTGTGGGAGGCCCTACACACCCTTGCAAAATATGCCCGGTTTGCACCTGGCTCTTTCCAGGCCTTCCTTTGAGGAAATGAGAAACCCCTGAGTCTAGGAGTCAGGCGCATGCCTGCATGCCCCGGTGCACTTCCAAAATTAACGCTGTATGAGAGAAGACATGAGAACTATAAGAGTCGGCCTTAAAGTAGGCCAGTGGTTAGAGACTAGAAAGGAGACGGGATTAACACCTTGGAGATTTAGCTTAAAGAGAATGGTATCAGAAACGCTAAACAGGACCATACGTTTCGTAGCTACCCTAGGAAGTGGAAAAGTGTGTTGGGCGTCACTGTTTCAACCATACAGTTCCTTAAAAGGGACATCTTTTCTCCTGCAATAAATTCATGAGCATTGCTGCTGAACTGATTTTTATACAGATGACAATACGAACTTAAAAGCAGCTTACACTGATGTAGAAATGATTCTCTCACAGCTGTGTCTTACACTGACCTGCGGTAGAAATGAAGAGCAAGTTGTTTATTAAATCATAACTCAGTGAGGATATTTCTTTGGGGAATTTAGCTAATGTGGTCCAGACCCAAATCTTTCTGCTGATTTATCTTGACATACAGAGAGCTCAGAGGGCCTGAAAGAGTAGAGAGTCAGCCTGACTCAGAGAACCTCATTCTCAGGAATTCATTGTTTTGGTTGATACTGAGACAGGAGCCATAGACTAGTCCAAGTGTTTGAAAACAATGTGAGCTCCGTGTTGTGATTGTAGGCATCAGCCCTGAAATCATATCACGAGATGCTGTGGTTTGAACGGATTTCCTTCAAAATCGATGGGTTATAAATGTAATAAGAGTAAAAAGTGATTAGGTTATGAGGGTTTCTCCTTCCTTAATTGGGTTAGTATCCACACTGGGGAGCTGGCTCTATGGGTTTACATGCTTGCCAAATAAGGGTAAGGACTAGAGTTTGGATTTCCGAAACCCACACAAATGCCAGCTGGGCATGATGTCCTGCCTGTGGGCTCTTCAGAGCAAGCTGGGAGACTAGCCATGGGTGACCTCCAGGTTCGAGGGGGTCCTGTCTCAATGAAAGGGTGACTGAGGATAACTTCCAACATCAACCTCTGGTCTCCACAGGCATATGAACATTACCCGACCTGTGGCATTCTGTTCCAGTGCACACAGGAAGTAAAGAATGAGAGAGTCATTTCTTTATGTAGGAGGTAGACTCACCTTGGAACAACTTTGAAAGTCAGTGTTACCTGTGGGTTGCAACAATCAGAAAATGATTTACCTGTGGTGCATTCCAAGTTCCCCTTCCTCTGATGAGCTACAAAATGGACCCTCACCTGTTTGCAAGCCATTTCAGTGGCCTGTCTGGTCTCCTTATCTGCAGAGATGGAAAACAGTTTCCCTGAGAGTGCTTTGGAATACTTTCTGTATGCTGTGGATATGTGTTGCTCTGATTGGTTGATAAATAAAGCTGTTTGGCCTATGGCAAGGCAGAATAAGGTTAGGCAGGACATTCAAACTGAAGAGACAGGAGAAGAAAGGAGGGTGAAAGGAGACACCAGCCTCCTCCAAAGCCAAAGGAGAAGCAAGATGCCAGCAGACTGGTAATGCCACAGCCATGTGGCAAAACATAGATTAATAGAAATGGGTTGATTTAAGATGTAAGAGCTAGCTAGCAAGAAGCTGAAGTGGTAGACCATACAGTTTGTAATTAATGTTAAGCCTCTGAGTGATTATTTTGTAAGTGGCTGTGGGACCACAGGGGCTGGACAGGACATAGGAAAACTTCTGCTACACGACAGAGCCATTCTACATGATCCTGGGGAACAGTTCAATGCCAAGAAACTCTCCCAAGTCACAAAGTCCTTTGAAACCATGGCCTGGGAGAAATGGATGGTTTAGTTGAAGAGTTTCCTAGCTGCTATTTTAACTCACAGAGGTTTTTTATCCCCGAGTGGCACTGGGTGACATTAACCTGCTACAGCCTCTATGTCTTGTGCATGGATGTATTGGGTGAGCTTGCCACAGCCCATTAGCAGATCATACTCCAGAAGCCAGTCTCTGGAAATAGCAATAGTCACTCCTCTTCATCAGAGAGCAGGCCTCTTAACCTGAGGGGCTGAGTGTGGGACCTTGACTATGTGTTTACTCAGCCCAGGCTGGGTAGTAAATAAATCAGCAGTGCCTAGCATACAAAAGTGGATATATTTGTGATATCAATAAATAAATGGAGAACGTCACTGGGCACAGGTCCCCTGAAACTGTGGGGAGGGACCAACCATCCCAGTTTGATAACCACACTGAAGAGAGGCAGAGCATGAGGTGTGACCACAGGGCAGTGGTCACACTTCATTTGAGACACCTCAATTGAGACTCTCGGCTCCCAGCACATAAAACTTTTTGAGATCTGCATGGTGAAAAGAGAGAGGATGAGAAGGCCAAGTCGGTACTGTGCTCGGGGGCTGAGGTCCAGGCTGTGCTGTGTGTAGCACTGCAGGGGGCTGGTGATGCTGCCCCACCCCACCTCCCTGTCCTGTCCTGGTTTGTGTATTCCCATCTTCTACTTTCGCAGAGGCTCCATGCAGAAAGTGAAGCAGGAGACGCTATCTCCTGGTACAGTGTTCTCAGGATGTAATCACCTCAGAGGTCCAGGGAACCTAGGCACATAGTGTCTTCAAGCTCCCAGGGAACTTTTTGTTTGTTTGTTTTGGTTTTTGGAGACAGGGTTTCTCTGTGTAGCTTTGTGCCTATCCTGGAACTCACTCTGTAGCCCAGGCTGGCCACGAACTCACAGAGATCCACCTGCCTCTGCCTCCCAAGTGCTGGGATTAAAGGCGTGCGCCACCACTGCCTGGCTTCCCAGGGGATTTTAAAGTGCTTCTGGGATTGAGAGCTTCTCAAACGTCAAACCATCCCTCACCCCAGCACATCTCCACCTCTCTGTGTAAATATCTAAGGGGCACACATGTGCGCCATCTCCTTTCTCTCCTTAGAGAACTCTGGAAGGTTGTGTTCTCACTCAGTCTATTCTCTTTTTAGTCTTAGAGAAGATTGTGCACCTAGAGCGACTGAGTTCTCACTTAATTGCCACGAAGTGTGTTGCTGGTGTTTAGGTGGTTACCTCAAAAAGAACACTGATTTCATTAAGATGTTTTTATGCAATTGCAAATCAATATTTTGAACCAGTTATCACTCCTCCCCTAAGCACAAACATCTGCAAATAATAACTAAAACTTAAAAAGGATAACAAAAAAATGATGAAAGTTCATCTGTCACCAGTAAATTTGCTGTGACGCCATCATAAAGTCACATTCCTGCTCCCCACACTGACATTGTTTAGATCATACTTTTCCTCAAGTGTGGTATCCCTCAATTAGTTCAGTGGTGTGATTCTTGTTTTCAAATGCTTTTTTTCTTAAAAAAAAAACAAAAAACTTTTAGACCTGTTCTGTGGTTTGCATGCTTTTGGGGAATCAGACTCCTAAATCAATCTCAGATTGTTTTTCAAGACAAAGAGTCTTTCTCCTAAGCAGAATTGATCAAGATGTTTGTGTGTGTGTGTGTGTGTGTGTGTGTGTGTGTGTGTGTGTGTGCATTGCATGTGTGTGTGTATGTGTGTTCACATGCGCACCCATGTGTGATTATGATCCCACTTTGTCTTCGTTTCTCCAAAGTGAACAGTCCTCAGCCCCAGCACCTTAAAAACCTCTTACACACAGTTGTGTCAGCCTTGAAGATATTCCCCGAATTTGCTAAGAGATTAGCGGTAGCCTTTCTCAATTAACATTTCCAGACAGTACAACAAATGCTAAAAATACACCCAAAGCAAGAAAGGCATGCCCACGTTGGAAGCACAGACTTCCCCATCCAGGATATTTTGAATGGGTCCATTCAAAAGCTATTGGATGGAGAAAACACCCATCTCCCTTTACAGCAGCCAGACGCGGCTGCATTCCTAGATGTGATATTTTTAGATGAGAGGGTTTAGTTCAGAGAGGGAGAGCGCACAGCCTGGCTCAAGCACACACAGGAAAAGGTAAGCATGCTGCCTTCCTTGGCCAGGTCCAGCCCTCTTTGCTCCCCCCCCCCTTACAGGAGCGACAGTGCAATGACAAGACATCCCACAGGGAATACCGCCACCAGCGACAGCAGCAGCACTCAGTGGCATTACTGGTTTCTAAATGAACCTTCTTCGTTGACCTAGTTGGAACAACTGTAATGCCTTGCTTTCCCTCATCTGGATGTGGCAGAGACTGGCTTAGCTGGTCAACAAGATTTTTCTTGATGTGATCACGTGACTGCCAGTGGATTTTTTTTTTTTTTTTTTTTTTTTTTTTTAGCAGAAGTGAGTTACCTTCTGGATCTGGCCCAGGGATTCTCGTAGATGGCCGTCTACAACCCTGTTCCCATGGGGATTAATCTTGATGGTCAACTTGATTGGATTCAGAGAAGCCTGAGAAATGAGTGATACACTCCTCGGTGTGTCTGTGAGGGTGTCTGCAGAGGTAACTGACACGTGGGACAGGGACTGAGAGGGAAGGCTTGCCGTGAATGTAGACAGCACCATCTAATGGGCGGCGGCAGGGCCTGATGGAAGGAAGGGAAACGGAGAGGGGTCCACTGATGTAAACCCCACCATCCACTTCCCAGGCGCCATTAGAGAGCAGCCTCTGCAACGCTCTCGCTGCCGGGACGTTCTGCCTCACTTCCGGTCCAAAGCGATCGATCTGACTGACCATGGATTAAAACTTCCGAAGCCATAAAGCCGAAACCAATCATTGCTTCTTTTAAATAACTTTTCTTAGATATTTATCATGGCAATGAATCTGTGACCGGGACCAGGCTTGGTGGCACATACCTTTATCCCAGAAGTCGGGAGGAGGAGACAACGGGATCCCTGTAACTTTGAGGCTAGCTTGGTCTACATAGTGAGTTCCAGACCAGACAGAGCTCCACAGCGGAACCCTTGTGGACTGAGCGACTATCGGCTTGTGAGCCTCTGGAGTGCAGGACAGCCATTGTGAGACTACCCTGACTACAGAGAATCGGCTTGTGAGCCTCTGGAGTGCAGGACAGCCATTGTGAGACTACCCTGACTACAGAGAATCCAGCCTCAAGGACCGAGCAACTACCCGGTTTTCAGGCTCTTGGGTGAGAGACAACGGCTGTTACTATTTTAATGTAAGCTGATGTGATCAATTCCTTTAATACTGTTTCATTCTTCTGGTTCTGTTCCTCTAGAAAACCCCGACTATACCTTCCTTTCAGATGCCCAGCTCCACTACACTGCCTATAAACCTGACTTCCCTCTTCAGTTTCTGGCCCCTCTTCCCCTTGGCATAGTGACTCACGGGCTCTGACACTTCCCTGTCTACTCTGCTTGACATGGACAGTATCTCCCACCCAGTATCTAGGTTAGTTTGTCCTCAAATATATGCTTCTTAGATCTGCATTATTCCCAGACATTCGAATTCTCTGGTCTGCCTCCAGACCCACTGAGTCAGGACCCCTACCAGTGGGCTCAGCAGTCTCTCTTTTAGAAGACCCTCCTGTGATCTTGCTGTGTGCCCAAGTTTGAGAACCACTGCTCTAAAGTGAAACATTCTGGAACAGGATCCTCTGCTCTGTCCTCCAGGGCCAGTGCTACACAAGGATTGCCCTGGATTTTTTTTTTTTTCAGCAGGAGACCATGTCTGGAATTTATCCAGATAATCCTGGCCTTTTCATTTGGTAGAGTCTTCGGCTAGCTCTTTGAAATGAAACTCAGAACACCTTCACACCAAGATAAAGCACTTGACTCAATACATGATCACAAATGAAACAAGCTAGGCTCTTCAAATCCTCTTAGTGTGTACATGCATATGAGTGTGTGCATATGCATATGTGTGCATGTATGTGCATGCATGAGTGTCTGTGCATGCATGTACGTACCAGGCTTTCTTTTGGGGCTGCTAAGCAGCTCCCAAATAATGACATGGAGACTTATTATTAATTATGAGTGCTCGGTCTTAGTTTAGGCTTGTCCCACTAGCTCTTATAACTTAATTTAACTTGTTTCTATTTATCTACATTTTGCCTTGGGGCTTTTACCTTCCTTTCATTCTATAAGTCCTACTTTTTCTGCTTTCTCTGTGTTTGGCTGGCTGGGCCCAGGCACCTCCCTCTCTTTCTCCCTCATTCTCTCTCTTCTCCTCTCGAGCCTAGACTTCTCCTCCTACTTATTCTTTCTGACTGCCAGCCCCGCCTATCTCTCTATTGCCTAGCTATTGACCATTCAGCTTCTCATTAGACCAATCAGGTGCCTTAGGCAGGCAAGGCAACACATCTTTAACATAGTTAAACAAATGCAGCACAAACAAATGTAACACACCTTTACATAGTTACAGTAATATTCCATAGAGTGTGTGTGTGTGTGTCTGTCTGTCTGTCTGTCTGTGTTGTGTGGTCTGTGTTTTAATACAGCCACGAATAGATCACTGCT
This sequence comes from Peromyscus leucopus, assembly GCF_004664715.2. Lineage (NCBI taxonomy): Eukaryota > Metazoa > Chordata > Mammalia > Rodentia > Cricetidae > Peromyscus > Peromyscus leucopus. The sequence goes on along the minus strand of NC_051072.1, from coordinate 50,971,429 downwards.
AGGAAAACAAGAGCACAATCTGCACTCTCTGGAACATAATGCTGGGCGTCAACCTCATTGTGCTGCTGGGGAGGTCACCATCCATCTCTACTGGAGACTATGCTAAATGATGGTGTTGAGTTTGCAGAACATCAGTTTGAACAATTCATTAAGAACCAGGTACGCTGGCTCATGCTTACAGCCCTAGCAAATGGGAAGCTGAGGCAGGAGAATTGCCATAAGTTTGAGACCTAGACTACAAAGCAGGTTCTAGGCTAGTCTAGGCTACAGAGTTAGACCTATTTCAACCCCAACCCTAATCCCCAAAGAAATGTCACGAAGCAGTGGTTGCTGGGGTAATAATTCAATGGTGGAGACCATAGTTCCCTCTCAAAGTCAGCGGGGTGGGATCTGTTGTGGGTTGTCCCAACACTGGCTTCCGTGTTTAGGGGAGTGGCATCTTCCTGAAGCTGAGATCTTGCAGGTATGGCTCCCCCCGCTCTCACAGGCCTAACAGAATATTTTCTCATAGCATTTGCAAAATTAGAGGTCCCCTAAAGAAGAAATGTTTGAAAACTAGATAGTCATTGGAAGTCAGAAATAAGCTAAAAGTCAACTTGTTTTTAAGAGCAGGAAAAAGTCAAGAACATGGCCAAAGAAAACTGTTTCACACTAATGACATGTCACCAGTTGAGGCATTTCGAGTTGTGCTGGACAGGCTTATCGTTTTTAAAGCTTTCTAAAAGGCAATGAGGCACGAAGCAAATGTTTCTGTATCATTTAGTGGGCTAGAGTCGGGGTACAAAGTGGAGTCAGGGCTGCCTCGTGGAGCCTACAGCCCCAGGCAAGCCCCCGTCACCCCTGGACACAGACTCGTCCTTGCCAAGTCTGCGTTGATGGGGAGGCATTCGGTGTACAGTGATGTAGGCTTGGCGCTCGTTTTCCAAATCCGACTGTTTGACAAGAACTGAGGAGTAAACATGTTTAGACCTAAGGGCCATGTTTGGACACATGTTGGAGACATGACGCAGATTCCTCTGTGAAGAAATAAAATAAACAACAAAGGTAAAGGAAAGGAAGGCTGGTGATGTTCAACTTCTTTAAGATCTGCTCAGAAAACCCTGGCCAGTTCCTCCATATTTTCTTTTCAGACAGAAGCAAGGGGTCTAGATCTTATTTACATGTTCGACCTCCAATCCAGATGTGTTTATTTCAAAAGCAGTTCAGATTCCTTAAAGCAAATGATGGATTCCAGCCTGGGCGGCATCACCAGGCTGTGTGAGACACCCACATTCTCCTCTACTTCAGCTAATCACAGGGAAAGTGTGACAAACGCCTCCATACTGTGCTGCCCAGCGTGTGTAAATCTTCCCAAGAAGAAACTCTAGCCCCGCAACATGAGGCTTCTGCCACTGTTCAAAGGTCTCTGAGGTTTCTGATGAGACCTGCCATCTTCAAAATTCATTTTTAAGCATCCTGCTTGCATGAAGCTCTGTGGGAACCAACAGACAAACCCAAGTGTTACTGTTTCCAAACTCTTGAAACCTTAGACAACAGAGAAATAAGTTCTGCCAACCAAGCTGTGTGGAGATATTTTATTTATGCTGAAGTGTGGTTGATATATTGTGCACCCCAATAAACTTATCTGGAGGTCAGAGAACAGAACAGCCACTGTATTAAACAGAGATTAGGCAATGGTGGCATATGCCTTTAATCCTATCACTTGGGAGACAGAGATCCCTCTGGGTCTCTGTGAGTTCAAGGTCACACTAGGAACAGAGCCAGGTGTGGTGACACACATCTTTAATCCCCGCACTTGAGATCCCATGTCTTTGCTTGGGAAAGACACATGCCTTTAATCCCAGGAAGTGATGGCAGGAAGCAGAAAGGTATATAAGGCCTGAGGACCAGGAACTAGAGGCTGTTAGGCTTTTGAGCAGCAGTTCAGCTGAGATCCATTCGGATGAAGACTCAGAGGCTTTCAGTCTGAGGAAACAGGATCAGCTGAGAAGCTGGCGAGGGGAGTTAGCTGTGGCTGGTTCTGCTTCTCTGACCTTTCAGAATTCATCCCAATACCTTGCTCCTGAGTTTTTACTAATAAGACCTTTTAAGATTCGTGTTACAAAGTTGCCTCATAATAAACAAAGAAGCCAGGATAGGATGGATAAACATTGTAACAAGCAAGTGTTCAGTTCGGGAGGTAGTAAAAGGAAGAGTGGCGAGTGTGGCAAGTTTAAAAAGAGCAACCTGTGCAGTACATATGCACGAATGCACACACACACACACACACACACACACACACACACACACGCACGCACACACGCACGCACGCACGCACGCAAGCACGCACACGCACGCGGTGTGGACACACAGATAATTCTTTGTGCTAGCACTGTGTGAAGATCTTCCTTGTGGCCAGTTCAGAGGCCACCGCTGGTCCATACACTCGTTACCACCAGGCCGGCCTTCAGGGATGTGTTGCTCTTTTGGGTTCAAAGTCCAATCATAGAGCTTCTTTCCAACGAATTGGTATGTAAAGGGCCCATCCCACGAGCGGCACTTGAAAAAAGCATGAGGGGAGGAGATTCTGGTTTTTGCAAACGTAATCACCAGCCTTCATGTCAGAGAAAGGGGTCGGGTCGTGGGACCCCAGTGTGATGATCAATATTGTGCACACCCTATAAGAAGGGAGCAAAATCTTCCACAAAAAGCAATTCCCAAAGACAGTCTCAAAAGCCCACATTTGGAAAAATTACAAAAACCAAAGAAAGAAAATTCCTAATGAGGATACTGAAGCGTCTCAGCAGGGGTGAGACTGCGCACAGCCTGGTCACCATGGAGCACTCAGAGGGCTCTAGAGCAGCCAAACACTCAGATGGCCACTTAGCCCCAGGGGCTAAACGGGTCTCGGCACAAAGGTTCCAGACTAGTAGAAAGCGCAGGAGCTATCTTTTAATGGATCGCTTACGATTGTGATGTAAACCATGGCGGCTCTTCAGGCAATACAGATCTAATTACCCTCATCAAACCCATCGGCTGCATAAAATCTAAAACTTAACGAAGCTGGAGTAAGGAGCTGGTTTTTTGATTGTTTGTTTGTACTATTAGAATGATTATGTTTAATGTGTACCTTTATAATTCAAATAACAAACAAAATGTCTTAACTGTAAACAAGGAGGAAAGGAGAGAATCCCTGTAGGAACAGCTCTGGAAAGACTGAAGAGCTACCTGACCTCAGCAGGGAGATTATGCATAAAGAATGAAATGGCCAGAGCCAACTGAATGACCCCATTCAGACGCCGACCAGAGCGCAGAGAGGCTCCCTAGGTACATACACTCATTTTCTTGCCTCTCAGCTTAAATCTCTACAGAAAGGCTGCCATTTGATCCTGCTTTATGAGACCTGCCTCCCCATCACCCTCCCTGCTGTTACGGAAAAGCTGAAAGAGCCCCTTTCTCCCTAGCAGGGTAGCCAAGTCTCCCACTCACCCCCCTCCCACCCTTTCCATTCTGTCCTGGCTCCAGTCACCCGCCCACCTCTGTCTGCCTCACTAGGAAAATGACTAAGTTGCAAGGGACAGCCTCTCTCTCTCAGGTGGGAAGCTGCCCCTTCCTTCCATAAAATGATGTCTTAGACACCAAACACACCGACCATCCACCCACCCACTAAGTACCACTCCAGGGTACCGATGGGAGTTTCATCACCGAGTTATCTGGCTTAGCCTTGGAGAACACAGGCTCTGCAGCAAAGAGGGAAACAGGAAACAGGAAGCAGGAAAGGGGAAAGGTATTCCATCCACTCTATGTGCGGCCACAAGGGCCGTCAAAGTTCACTCAGTCAACAAACTCTCATTAAACTTAAGACTCCAAACCGGGGGCTACGCTAGTCAATGGGGCACACATGAAAAGAAACCAAATAAACAAGTTAGCGCAGTTGAACAGGCAGGGCTGATGGCACACACCTGTAACTCCATCCAGCCTTCCTAACGCTGCCACCCTTTAATACAGTGCCTCATGTTGTGGTGACCCCCCCCCCAACCATAGTTATTTCTATTGCTACTTCGTAACTGTAATTTTGCTACTGTTACGAATCGTAAGGTAAATATCTGTGTTTTCCAATGGTCTTAGGCAACCCCTGTGAAAGGGTCATTTGACCTTAAAGGGGTCATGACCCACAGGTTGAGAATTGCTGCCTGTATAGAGAGATACCTCACACCACCTGAGGCAGTCCATTGCCATACGTAGGGTGCGAGCTTCTGAGCAGGCTCTCCTTTTTTTATTTGGGCAATCTTGGGTTGTCTCTAATGAAGCCACATCAGTGACCAGCCTATATTTACAAAGTTCTAGAAGTTTCCAGCTAGGTGTGGTTGGGAACACCTTTATCTGGCTGCGCCACTGAAAAACCTGTAGGAAGAGAAAGGGAGCCTAGTGGTCCCCACACCCACAAAGGCCAGGCTCCAGGTCTCCATGAGCTGAATGCCTTCACGCAGAGCACAACTGCGAAAGCCCATAACACAGGATCATGAGAAAATTAAGTTGCTGCTTTTTAAAACCACCATATTTTCCAGTGGTTCATCACCCACTGATAAATAGCCAAAAATCCTTCATACTTACAGGGTGTGAGGAACCCTCACTCAGTGTGGCCATCACCCTCGGGCTGTTACTGCTGCGATGGCCAGATAGTTCTAACTGGCCTCTGCATTGCAGATAAAGGAGCCAGCCTCCACACCCTTCTCAAGGACCACCTGACTCTGTCTCCCTGAAATAAATACTCTTTCTTCTGAATCCCTCGTCCTGGATCTGTCAGAACTAAGGGAAGCAGTTCTGACAGAGCCACACCTTGCTCTAGTCTGCCTGCCTATCCATCCGTGTGTGTGTGTGTGTGTGTGTGTGTATGGGGTGTGGTATGTGTGTGTGGTGTGTGTGTGTGTGTGTGTGTGGTGTGGTGTGGTATGTGTGTGGGGGGTGTGGTATGTGTGTGGTGTGGTGTGTGTATGTGTTTGTGTGGTGTGTGTATTTGGTATGTGGTGGTGTGTGTATGTGTGGTGTGTTTGTGTGGTGTGGTGTGTGGTGTGTATGTGTGTGTATTGTGTGTGAGTATGGTGTGTGTATGTGCGGTGTGTGTGTGTGTGTGTGTGTGTGTGTGTGAGGGAGTTCCAACAGCATGAGTCCAGTCCTATTCTGGAACCGTGGCCAGAAAAAAATGAGCTCCTGGCATCTTCTACTGGAATCTGGAACCCATTTTCCAATAAAACCCACATTACAGGTTATTTCAGACCCTGTAGTACTATTAGAATATACTTCAACTCTATCTCAAATTACACAAACATTTGGGAGCATCGCTACCTTCTATCAGATTGTCCTAACAGGCTACAAAATCCAGATAACTGAGGAGCAATGGCCTTTTGAAAGTGACCTGATAAGAAATCAGAGACTCTCCTCCAGTAATGACCACCAACTAGACAGCACACACTGGGGAAACTGAGGGAGACAGAAGACTGAGCTCTCTTCCCCACAAGTTGCCTTTCATTTGAGAGACAAAAGCATGTGGGAAACCATCAACAGGGCAGGCAGTCTGCAAGCAAATCCTGAATCGCACGGAGCTGACAAGAGCTTCAGAACTGCAAAATCGAATCCAGAAGTTGTGTCTTTCCACTGTTTGTTTGCATTGGCTCCTTGCGTGTAGCTGTCCTGTGGTTCCCCGTTCACAACCGCCCGAGCGCAGTTTCAGGGAGCCCCTGAAGCGGGTGGGCAGGAAGAGGAGGTACTGTGTGCACCTGCTGCAGAGCATAGGCAAGCCACAGGCTCATCACACAGACCTCACGAAGGGCCACCAAAGCGCTGTCACCCATGTGTCTGTCAGCCTGTGGTCTAGAATCACCCTCATCGGAATTCCAGGTGTGCTTACGAAAAATGTTCTTGGGTCTCCCATACCAGACATGAGAAACCAGAATCCTGGGGGTGGGGTTGAACATTGGCATTATTACCACGTTAGCTCTGTTTCTTTTCTTTTTTTTTTTTTTCCTCTTTTGGCCGATTGAATTTTGGACATTGTTGTTTCAAAGAAAGCCATCTCAGAGATGGCAGAGTCCTGCTAAGACACCCAGGAGGATTTTCCACTGAAAGGATCCAGATGGCCAGCGAGCCCCCCACATGCTCCACTTCTATAACCCTTGCTACTGCCAGTTGGGATTGTAGGAGAAAACAAATCCACGCAGAGAGGCAGGCAAGGGAGGAAGAAGGCTCTAATCCACCCTCCCATCCCTTTCTGGCTCACTTTCCACCCAAGCGCCAGCACCGTGCACACACTGAAACCATGTCTAAGACATCTGGACCGAACCCCAGCATCTGTTGTAAGAAAAATGAGATTTCCAAGCCGGGCCTCTTAGGAGTGGGATGGTGCCAGGAGGGATGGGGCCTCCCAGGTAGACATCGTCACATGGAAACTTACGAGCGCATTTCCCCGGGATGGATCGGAAAATGTGCTTTGAGCAAGGTTCCAGAACTCATACAAAAACATGCTCCTCTCTTTTCTTGGGGCACTTGTTTCACATGCCTCCCAGCAGTACCTCGCAAGTGCTCCAAAGAGCATACATACGGGCTCTTTGCCATCATCCTGCATCGAGGTACAAATATCACCAGGCATTGTGCTTGCTTAGTCATTCAGGAGGAGATAAAGGCTTCCAAGAGTGAGACACACATGCTCATGTGATAGAGGCACATTCCTGCAGTGGAGGTAATAGCTGCTGCTTCCTGACCCCTTTCATCACACCTTAGAGCCCCTGAGCATTTATTTGGTCTCCGTCACTTCTGGAAGGAGTTACTGATGTCCAAGCACAAAGGTCAAACTCATCACATCATTGGTTTCTCCTTTTCAGGAGCCCGGGACCGTAAATAAAAGCCTTGGATTAGGACATCATCAAACAATTTTCTCATCTGTCCATGCCTCCTGTGCCCACGGTGGCACTGTTCCTTCCCACACCGAGGAAAGGGGCAGTCAGAGGGCCTGTCCCCACACTGGCCAAGGCACAACTGTGTTCTGGAGTCTCCATGTATGGGACCTATGCACCCACTCTTGGGAAAGCCCAGGTAGAAGGGTAGGAAATAATGAAGGGCCCCGGGGAGTCCTATTCCCTCCTTAGGTCTCAGAACACTTCAAGAACCCAAGACATATTTCCAGAAACTGATAGTAACTAAGAAGTGAGCCATCTATGTGGATAGGGGATGCTCAGATAGGGAGACACACACCTCAGAGAATGTCAGTCGGTGGGGGGTGGAGGGGTGGGGGTGGGGGGAGGTGGTCACATGAGGCTAAAACTCACCCCTTCCTCCCCACCAGTGTCTTAGGGCTGTGCCATTACTTGGGAGGTAGACGCCATCCTGGGAAGGGTATTAGGAACTTGAGAGAAACTTCTGGAAGGCTTCGAAGTAACATAAGATCATGTGAAGATGGATATGCTGAAGTGGCAAAATCCTCCCCAGATCCCCTGGGACCCAGAGATTCAGTCCTCAGGTTCGGTTCTGAAAAAGGTCCATCAAGGCACTAGAGTGGCCTCTCGGATTCCTCAGAGCCTGACACCTGGCAGCATGGCTGCTCCGTTGAAGGACCTCAGATGAGCGAATGTTCTAGATCTTCTCCCATCTGAAAGGACTAGCAGAGTCCTGCTTGTACGGAAGGCCTCATCCTATACATTGGGGTTTTCACACCATTCAAGCAGGACAGGAAATTTGCTTCTAATGTTTAGAATTTGTGTGTAGTGGCATGTTGGTGTTTCTTCTCTGAATATAATTGTGTGTGTGTGTGTGTGTGTGTGTGTGTGTGTGATCAGAAGCATGATCAAATATATCGATTCCCCTCCCTTTTTTTTTTTTCAGAAAAGATTTCCTTGAACAAAGAAATACGCCATTCAATGTTTGCTAAGATCATCACAGCTGAAGCGGACCCTCTGTGCTCCAGGGCCCCTGTCCTCACTGCCTCTTCATTCCCCTCCGTCCTAGACCACCATATTCCTTCTCCATCCTCATCCCCAGTTCACTACCCTACTTCTTAACTGGTTTAGCAAAGCTGGAAAAACCAAACCAAGACTTCGTTGGCAGACTTTCCCCCTCTCCTCTGAATCCTTACCGGCCTGCCTGTGCCTCGGGTCCACGTCATCTTCTTCCTGCCTATGACTGTGGAGGGAGCACCAGGGTGGACGTTCCTGGCTATTTCCTGCCGCTCCATCTCACCTTCCCCCACGTGCTCAGAGGCTCTGGTCCTCTAGGTCCCTCTCCTCCGGATTTTCCCCATCTGTACCAGATCAAACACAACACGATGATCATGTACTGGCATAGGTAGTCCCCTTCTAAAATGCAGAGGTGAGGGGGGAAGAGAAGAAAAAGGAGACCAAATGGAGCCCTTTCATACCCATTTCCCACTCCAGCCACTGTCCGTTTCTCCCCTTCCCTCTGAGGCCAAGCTCCTCCCAACATCTGCTTTTGCCGTCTCTGGCCCTTCTGCCCGTTCTCTCTTAAGGTCTGCTCACCAAGCTTGTGACCATTACACAGCTCCACCAAAGCCTCCCCTCAGACGGCATAATGACCTCCACCTTGGGAACAGTGTGTAAATCCCATGGTTCCAGGGTGCAGGGCACACCGTGGGGGCCTCTTCTACTTCTAAGTCGTTGTTGGCTGGATTTCCACCATGCCTTCTGGTCTTCCTCCTCCTGGGCTGTTCGTCATCCTCCTTCCCCACTCCCTGATTTCTAAACCAGTGCTTCTCAAACCTGAGGAGGCAAAGGAAACCCCTGGAAGGCTTACTTTACAGAGGTGAAGGGGGCCCTACCCAAAGAACCCCTGAGGTAGTGGGTGCAGATAAGCCTCTGATTTGCATACCTGACATGTTCCCAGGTGATATGGATGTTTATCAGAAAGCTGCATTTTGAAAAACATGCCTAAGTTTTTCCATCATTATTGACTTCGGTAATGATATTATGCGTTTTCTTAAATACCTCTACCTGTTGAAAACTAGCAAATTTTCATGTCTAAGCCCAGCCTTTCTCTTGCCACCCAAAGAATCACATATCTAACGGCTGACTGGATGTCCTATTTTAGCTGGCTGCAGGGCAGACACCTCGTTAATATTTTTGACCCCTCCCTCTTAAGAAGCTCTCCTCCCCAGGCCCGTCTCTTCCACGGTTTTCCTCTCTCCAAGCAAAGGCAGTTTCAATTTTCTAATTGCTGGGGTCAAACACTTGAAGATCATTTGGAACTTCTATCTTCCAGCCCATCCTTCAAATAATTCTCATAGCTCCAAATGTCCCTTGAATTCAACTATTTCCCATCACCTCCGTTTCTGCTGCAAGCTACATCCTCTTTCTGATGACTCACATCATTTATGGACAGGCCTCTCTCAGCTTCCGTAGTCTCCACAATCTGTCTTAATAAAGCAACTGAAGCGGTGTGTATGGCTCCCAGGACAGAGTTGCCACAGGAAATGGTTCCTGTCTTGTCACTTCTGCTGGAAACATCCACGGGTCCTGGCTGAAGCTTTGTAGCTTACTCTGTTTCCATGCATTGTTTACTTTTGAAGAAAAAAAAATGGATAAGTGTTAGGCCTGTCGAAGTAATGGGCGCTTTATTACAGAAAGAGCAGCCGAGCACAGTTCCTATGCGGTAGTAGTTGGGGTAGACAATTCCTTGGAGCCAAGTCTCGAAATGAAAACACACTGATAATGGACTTGGCTTTCAGGCAGAGTAGTTAAGAGTGTGTGTACTGGAGACACACTAGAGGCTTTAATTGTTTGCTCTTCCACTATCGGAAGCAACTTACCATAAAGTCTTCTCCTCCTCTAGTAGTGAGGGTGCAAGCGAATTTATAGAAGATACTTCAAAACATACCCAGAATATAGCTGGCATCACACTCAGTTAAGTTTGTGCATGTTGGTTTCATGTGTGCATGCATGTGTGTGTGCACGCACCTGTGCTTGCACATGTGTGTGGAGGCCAGAGGTCAGTCACGGGTCTTCTGCTATTCTCCACATTTGTTTGGAGACACCACCTCCCACTGAAGCTGGAGCTCACCATTTCATCTAGACTGGCTGGCTAGTGAGCTCCGGGATCGATCTGTCTCATACATCCTCACCCCCGTGTCAAGGTTACAGATGTGCCTGTGTGCCACAGAGTCGAGCTGTGACATGGATGTTGGGTGTCTGTTCACGAGTCTTCATGTTTGTTCAGCAAGTGCTTTACCCTCTGAGCCAGCCTCCAGGCCCTGGCTACTGTTAAGTTCAAAGTAGCACAGAGTGACTTGTATGGCCTTTAATACCGATTGTTTCACAGCTTAAAACTTTTTTGGTCTGCCTTACCTATAAAAGAAGTTTGTAGTGGAACTTAACCATGAAACTCTCAGAAACAGAGTGAGGAAATAATAGGCCCTCCCTCCTCCCTCCTCCTTCCCTCCCTCCCTCCCTCCCTCCCTCCTCCTTCCCTCTCTCCCTCCCTCCCTCTCTCCCTCCCTCTCTCTCCCTCCCTCCCTCTCTCCCTCCCTCCCTCCCTCCCCACCCTTTTTATAGATATCCTTTCCCATGTACAGATGACCTTCCCTGTCTGTGGATTCTGCATTCATGGATTCAGTCACCTGTGGATTGGAAATACTGGGGAGACTACATTTATCCTGAGCATGCGTGGATGTTTTCTTTATCATGATTCTCTAAACCACAAAGCACAACAGTAGCTTATGTATACTTGATATTCTACGAGGTGTTATAAGTAACCTAGAGGTACAGGAAGGTGTATGCAGGTCATACACAAATACTACGGCACTGTAAATAAAGGACATGGTTGGTGAGGCCTGGAGAGATGGCCCAGCAATTAAGAGTATGTCCTGCTCTTGCCAAGGACTCAGGTTCAGTTCCCAATACCCATGTCTGGCAGCTCACAACAGCCAGTTAATACCAGTTCCAAGGTACCCAATGTCTGGCCTTTTTGGGCCTCCATAGGTACCTGCACTCACTCAAACATATACCCACACAGATCCATGTGCATATATACGTAATTAAAAATAAACATAAATCTAAAAAAAGGACTTGATTCATGAATGGGTTTGGTGTTTTAAGGGAAACTCTTGTTTCCAGAATTTTCTTCTTTGACCATTTCTTTTTTTCTGTCCTGGTCTCTAGATGGGAAAGATCAACCATTTTTCTGAATGGTTGCTATTAGTTTATAGCTGAGACTTCCTGGGCCAAGTATTCAGAAAGCCTGTGCAAACACAGCTTGCACACTCATGAGACTTTGCATATGTGAGCACACAAATGAGTGCTACCACTCAGACAAGAAGATGAACATGGGAAGTGTGTCCTGTTCCCAGAGTCTTCAAAGCAGTCCCTTAGAATGTGCGGCTTTCAATGGCACATGGCTGGCACCTCACCTGGGCTCACATAGCTTCTAGCAACAAACTGATTGACGTTTCCTTCCAAGACTATCCTCACTCAATGGGTGTTTACGTCATAGACTAGTAATTCAGAGTTGCTCTGCCTTGCCATGCAAAGCGAAGCTGCAGACATGAGCCACGGCACACAGAAAAGATGTTGCCCACCACTGTGGTTACTAGTCATTTATATACTGTCACTGTTCTTAAAGGGTGACCTGAGCTTGAGCTAACTTTGGAAAACACATTTTTTTTTTTTACCTAAAATCTGGATAGATTTGTGGTTCTTTTTAAACAAATCATACTTAAGCTAGTGTGGAACCAAAGTTGACTAGTTGCGGGGCTGCTGTGAAGTCTAGGCCAGGGCTGGGGTTGGTCAGTGGCTTTCTGGAATGCTGGGAGTCTTTACTGGGTACTCTTCTGTCGTTAATTTCCCAGACATCAATGTGATCACATTCACAAACCTTGCTGAAATATGTTAATGTTACATCCCATTCCATATACATGGTCTAGTCAATAAGAACATCAGTAACGTTCACACGCTTGCTAATGAACTAAGGCTAGCTTTGAACTCCTGATCCTCCTGTCTCCACCTCCCAAATGCTGGATTACAGCTATGTGTGTCACCACACCCAGTCACATACATATTTGGTAATGCTGGGGATGGAGCCCAGTGAATCCTGTTTTCACTCCCAGCTTTAAGTGTTGTGTAAAAAGTCTTGTATGCATGACTGTTTACAGAACTGACTTCACTGACAACTAATCAATGTTTTTATATAGTTTCCCCGGGTCAGAAGAGTCCTGCCTTTAGGGGATGCATTCCTTTGACTTCGTACTTTATAATGTGATGCTTGATATTGTGTTTTAAGGTGAAGTCCAATGGGACAAAGAACACTCACTGGGTCTTAGTGACTCCACTGAATCATCATTTAGCCTTGCTGTCTCCCTGCCGTTCCTAGCGTCTTGGATCCTGTCCAGTCTCTGTGTCCTCACCCAGCGGTCATTGAAACTCCAAGAGACTTGGCACAGAAGATCAAGAATCAGATCCATGTGCTCCATGGAGTCTTGGGGGCGGGGGGGGGGGGATAACCATCCCTATCGTCGACTGACAATCCCACGTGTACCCATCAGGTCAATCTTCTGAGGAGAATTCCCTCTCTATAGTCACCCAGATACCGAGTCCCTTCAGAGAGATTGTAATTCCTTGAAGACCACTTACCTACTAGGAGTTCCATGTCTACCGTTTTCTGTTCCGTAGCAGAATACCTGAGGCTGAGTACTTTCTATAGGAAAAGAAATTTATTTATGCAGCTCTTAGTTTTGGAGCGAGAAAGCCCAAACAGCAGTGCACTTGCTCTTACTAAGAGCCTTTCACAACACAGCAGGTGACATCATGGCAGGAATACCTTTGAGAGGAGCTATCACATGGCAAGACAAGAAGACAGAGCAATTAGGAGTGAGATCCATCTTTTTATAAGAATCCACTCTCCTGAGAACTAACTCAGATCACATCAGAAGCAAAATATTCCTTTGGAGGACAGAACCCCCCAGATCTAATTACCTCCTACCAAGCCCCTCCCTTTAAAGGTTCAATGCTTCTCAATATTCCCACATCGGCCATCCAGCTCCCAGCATAAGAGCCACTAAGGGATACACACCATATCTACAACTTGGTGACTGGACAACGAGCTTTTGAGAAAGAGAACTTTCTGGCCCAATCTTCCTGCCTCCTGCTTGTCCCTGTCAGAAAGAACAACCCTCTAACCAATGGAAGGCACACATTTCCAGGTACAAAGGAGGGGACCTCGGGTGTCCATGACAGTCATCTCACCTCCCATGCTCAGATGCACATGCAGGAGAGCAGTGCTTGTGTTTTAGGCTCTCTAGTGGTGTTTCCCCTGCTTTTGAGCAAAGAGCACTGCATTTTCATTTAATATCGATCCTTGCAAACTGTCTAGGCATTCGTGGTTCTCTTCATTTTATGGCAGCCCTATTAGGTACAGGAAGAGACCACAAATCCACGGTGTTGGAGGAGATACTCAAGCCCAAAGACACCCACGAAAGCCTATTGGAGCAACCTGGCCACACTGCTCTCAAGTCAAGGCTCATTAGGTCATGCATTAGTCCCCGAAGAGGTCTAACCCCATCTCTACACTGTCCGAAGTGTCTTCTCATTTTTACCCATCATAAAATCTACTCACGGTTTGATTTTATATTGGAGACTGACAGAAGGGAGCATTTGGCAAGGTGGGAAAAGAAATGCAATTGCACGTAAGTCACCTGAGTAGACGGGCAAATAATCAAAAAGGAGCTGTTATACGCAGAAAACAAGAGAAAAGGCTGCTTGGAACTGGTGGATCTTCTGAATTGCACCCAAGTGCATGGCCAGCAGGAAGCAGCAGATGGAGAGGTGCAAGTTGGAGATGCTGGGGACATAATGACATTCCTGTGCCAGTGGCCTTCTCCCTCTAAGGTGTCCTAGTCATCACTTGAATAGAGGATTATGGTTAGAGATTTTCTAAACTGTCTGAAGCATTCTGATGTTGCATTTCCTAACAGATGGGAAGAAGGCAATGGATGTGTATGTTGAGGGGTATGTGTAGAGACAACAGGACATTATATAAAGCAGGCACCAGTGTGTCTTTAACCTTAGCATTCAGGGCCAGTAAAGCAGTACTGCAAAACTGAGACCGGCTTGGGCTACAGAGAGAGTGATTCTATTCCAACAAAGCACAGAAAAAGAGAGGGGAGGGAGACAGACAGACAGACAGACAAGAGGAAGGGGCACTGCCCAATTTACTCTAGAGAGCAAGCAAAATCCTAATGTCAAAACCCAACAAACACATTCCACAAAAGAAAATAACAAACCAGGATTACCTATGCCCACAAACACAAAAATCCTCACGGCGTACCAGGGATCCTATCTGACAATACGTGAAAAAGAACAATGCGTCATAGACAGGGAGGAGCAAGCTCCTGTATGTGAGGCTAGTTCAACACTGGAAAACCAACCAGTGTGGTCATTTAGATCAGTGGAATAAAAGCAGGAAGTAGCATGATCACCACAGGAAAGCATTTGACAAAATCAGCGTCTATTATACTTAAAATTAGTGTTGAACTAAGGACAGGTGGGAACTCTCTTGGTTTCACAAAGAAATCTACCAAAATCAGAGTCGACATCATACTTAGGAATCATATACTGACTTCTCGGCTCCTAGATCCAGACAGAGGCAAGAACGGTTATTGTCATGGGCCTCTGTTCACCACTGTAGTAAAGAACATGACCAGTATGAAGGCCATGAGAGGCATGTCAATCAGAAAGGAACCACTGAAGCTCCCATCTCTACAGATGACACAGTTGTTGGTATAGAAAGTATCTCAAGAACGACTGCTAGAACTAAGAAGCGAGTTTGGCAGATTGACAGGGACAGGCCAAAATGCAAGAATCAATTGCATTGTTTATATGATAGAAACAAATGAATTGAAATTGAGACTTAAAGACAACCAAGTTGCACACTAATGTTCCAAACATTTCACTGTCTGTGAATTATAAACGTAGTGATATGTTGTGTGCCCTAATATACTTGCCTGGGGATTGGAGGACAGAACCAGCCACTAGATTAGACATAGAGGCCAGACAGTGGTGGCACACACCCTTAATCCTCTCACTCAAGAGGCAGAGATCCATCTGGATCTCTGTGAGTTCAAGGCCACAGTGGAAACAGAGCCAGGCAGTGGTGGCACACACCTTTAATCCCAGTACTGGGAAGCAAACAGCCCTTTAATCCCAGGAAGTGATATGGATGAGCAGAGAAAGGTATATAAGGCATGAAGAAACAGGAACTAAGGCAGTTCACCTGAGACCCTTTTGGGTGAAGATACAGAGGATTTCAGTCAGAGGATTCATGGAGTTGGTGAGGTAATGCGTGGTGGCTGTGGCTTGCTCTGCTTCTCTGATCTTTCAGCTTTCACCCCAATATTTGGCTCTGGGTTTTTTATTAAAAGATCATGTAGATTTGAACAACATACAAGTCATCACAAAAATTACACTAATAAGACAAATGACCTGCATGTCTTTAAGTGCCTCATGGTGTGGAGATAGGAGTACTAGAGCCCCGCACTGCTGAGGGTGCTTGCTAAGGAACGCCACCCTCCTGGCAGCCCTTCAAGGACACAGAGCATCTGTTTTGCCAAATGTGGCTTACCTGTAGGCTGGCCATGTTGGCAACCTCTCTTGTGTGCACCCTCCACCTGTACTGGAACAGCAGTTTGTGGATGCAGTTAGAGATTTAGTTGTTGTGCTTGGGGACCTGTACTTTGTCCTCCCTGAGGTGGTCAGGTGACCTGCTAGAAGCCTTAGAATGTCACAAGGCAATTTTTTCCTTTTTTAGATTTATGTTATTTTTATTTATATATATGTGTGTGTGTGTGTGTGTGTGTGTGTGTGTGTGTGTGTGTGTGTGTGTACAGTGTATATAGGTGCCTGAAGCAGCCAGAAAAGGATGTTGGGTTCCTTAGAGCTAGTGTTATAGGCAGCTGTGAGCTACCAATGTGGGTGCTGGGAACACAGCTCTGATCTAGAAAAGCAGGATGCTCTCTGTGGGAGTCTGCCAGAGTCCAGCTCCTGCCTGTCGAAGGGTTCTTGGGTGGAGGAGAGAGGAATGAGGAAATATTAGGTAGAAAGATAGAGACAATAAGAAAGACAGAGACACAGGATAGCTTTGGGAGGGCCCTGGGTCAATACCCAGTTGCGCCAGGCATTTATTCAAAAGGGCTTTTTATACAAATGCCAAGGGGAGAGGCAAAAGACCTTCCTCTTGCAAGCTCAAAGTACACCATGCAGCCAAGTGTAGAACCTTCAAAATGCCTGGTAACCACGTCCTTGGCCAAAACATCCCATTATGCAGTCCTGCTGGGTAAAGCAAGCTCAGATTTCTGACCGAGTAAGGTCTCTCTAGATAGCCTGTGATCACCACAGCTCTCTCAACCTCTGAGTCATCTCTCCATCTCTCCAGCCCCATCAAGGCAAGTTCTTGACCACCTTTACCTGCTCTTAGTCTGAGATCCTTCCTTACTAGTGATGTCTTTATTATACATTTTGTATCATTGTACATTTGGCACAGGTGTGTGGGTTCTTGACCCTAAGAGCACGGCCATAAACAGAGGGGTTCCCTGGGCATGCTTGAACAGCAGTCGGGTGCTGTGGGATGGTCTGTGTGTCAAATTGCTCTGATTGGTCAATAAATAAAACACTGATTGGCCAGTGGCCAGGCAGGAAGTAGGTGGGACAAGGAGAGAGGAGAATTCTGGGAAGCAGAAGGCTGAGGCGGAGACACACTGCAGCCACCACCAGGACAAGCAGCATGTGAAGACGCCGGTAAGCCACCAGCCACGTGGCAAGGTATAGATTTATAAAAATGGGTTAATTTGAGATAAAAGAACAGTTAGCAAGAAGCCTGCCACAGCCATACAGTTTGTAAGCAATATAAGTCTCTGTTTACTTGGTTGGGTCTGAGCGGCTGTGGGACTGGCGGGGTAACAAAGATTTGTCCTGACTGTGGGCCAGGCAGGAAAACTCTAGCTACAGTCAGGGCCCTTGCCTGCTTGACAGCCTGCAATCTGTTTTCTGAGTTTCCTCTCTTGCTGTGTGGGGAAGGACCTGAGCTCTGGACATCTGCCTGTTGTCCTGGCATACCAGAAAGGCAATGGCCCTAAGATCTGTGTTGGCAGAGCTCTCTCTGTTATTGCCCAACGGGATGGTTATCTCACTCTATCTCAGAAACCTTGTTCTCAGTCCTCATAGAACTTTGGCAATCAGGATTGGCCTCAGTTCAGTGAGAGCTCAAGATTCTCTAAGAAGTAGAGAATCCCTTTGCTTTCTTCTCAGGAGACAGTCTCTGGGTTGGCGCCAAATGATTTGATTACAGAGACATCACACCTAAGGCTGTACTGTGAGAGTCAATGAGCAGGAAATGGAGGTCATGCCAGGGACCCCGTCTATGGAATTAGAACGCATCTACAAGGAAAATAAGATTTCAAAAAAGATTTTAGTATCTACCTTGTGCTTTCAAGCAAAATATCATTCTTTGAAAGGGAAGAAAATGATTTAAAATACATCGATTTAAATTCTGTGAACCCTTTGTTCACTTACATGGGCATTGTGTCTCTCTGAGAAGTGCACATTATTTGAAATCATTGAGAGCCCCAACCTCTGACAGGAAACAAGATGAACAATTAATGCTCATAGGTAAAAGCCAAGATATTCCAAGACTACCATAACCATAAGACTGAGACAGCCATCACTACTAATTCACTAAATAAATGAAAACACCATTAACTGCTGTCTTATTAAAAAGGAATTAGATCAAATTTTTCTAGACCATATAGTAATTTTTGCTGTGTCACTTTTGATATTTTATGTAACCATAAATATGACTTAGCAAGACTGCACTTTGACCCGTATCAGGAAAATTGTGTTTATTTCTAAGTAATAATATACCCTGTCCTCTTATAAGAAGGAATTTGATATAGAATTGCAAAAGCAAATAGGACCACTGACAAAAAATGCATTATAAGCTTTTATGAATAAATGGTAACCTGAAAAACATATGTGTGTGTGTGTGTGTGTGTGTGTGTGTGTGTGTGTGTGTGTGTGTGAAAGACTGGAATGGCTCAGGCATTTGTGGAAAGGAAAAGATATTTTAAATGTGTGGTGTGTTTAATACAATGAAAAATGTATAGCTGTGCCTTTGTTGTGTTTATGATAAATCTAGGTAATAAGCCTGTGATGGTGGGTCACACTTGTAATCTTGGAACTTAGGAAGCCAAGACAAAAGGATTTCCACAAATTGGAGGCTAACCTGGGCTATAGTAAGTGTCAGTCCAGGCTGAGCTCCAGAATGAAAACCTATCTCTAAAAACCAAGACTAAAAGTGAAATTAAAAGTCTGCGTAATCCAGAGCCTTCCCTGGGCTCCCCAGAATCTCTGAATACTGCAAGGTGTGTTCTTCCCTGCCTGGAAACAGCAAGAGAGAGAGAAGGTGCCCTGGTGGAGGGGGCACGCAGTGGATAAGGCCCCAGCATTGGTCAAGCAGTGTTAAAGATGGGTGGGTTCCAAGGCTTCCTGCACATTGTTTAATTAACTTTCTTAACAATGCTTAGGTCTCTTCCATCTCCTTCCCACCCCTCGCATTCCTTTCTCTGTCCTTCTCCCCCACTTCTTTCCCATCCCTCCCCTGCCAGCTCCTTCCCTCCCCCATGCTTGCATCGCATCCCCCCTTTCCTGTTTTTGTGGATGTGATACACGTGCGTGCGTGCGTGCGTGCGTGCGTGCGTGCGTGCGTGCGTGCGTGTGTGTGTGTGTGTGTGTGTGTGTGTAAGTGTTGGTTTTTATTTTAAGATAAGAGTCTTGCTGCTATATTGCTCTTGAATTGTCAATCCTCCTGCCTCTACCTCTGGGTACTGGAAATACAAAGATGTGATAGCATTTTGTCCTCTTGTTCTTATTTTGAAAGGAGGGTTGGAAGGTTGAGACTTGTAGATTCACACCTAACAAGTGGCTCAATTAGTGTTTGAACTCAGGTACCTCAGATGCCAGCGTCCGTGTTCTGTCTGTCATATCCACGCTTCCTTCTCCTTTGTCCCTTCATTCAAGGTGCATTTGAGGGACATTAGAGGTATGGATTGGTCACTTTGCTTTTTACTGTGACAAATGCCTGCCAAAGACCTCTGAAGAAGGGTTCATTTGGGTACCCTGACAGAAGATACAGCCCAGCAGGGTGGGGGGTCATAACAGCAGGAGAGGGAGGTAGCTGCTCACACAGAAGCAAAAAGATCAATACTAGTGCCCACCTTGATTTTCCTTTTTATTTGATCCAGAACCCCCATGGTACCACTCCCATTCAGGGTAGGACCTACCTCTTCGGTAAAATCTTTCTAGAAGCCCAGAGGTGTGTGTTGATGGCGGTACAGAATCTAGACAAGTGACGATGACATTTAACCACAAGGTATCACGTCATTGGGTGGAAGACAGTCCTGCAGGCTAGGCTGACAGGGACTTCAGGACAGCAAACATGTGCTGGGAACATGGCATTCAACTTTCTTGCACTACCCAGAACATGAGAACTTCTGATCTCAGATCACAGCCTTTGTCCCCAGAGACACTTCATCTGCATATCACAGGCTCACCAGGTTTCTCCCAGAAACTATGTGCTTATGTGCTGGCTTCTGTGTCTGCCACCGTCACCCTCCCAGTCAACCACAGCCGGGTCCAGTTGCTCCCTGCTCCGTCTCCAGGCACGCTGAGTCTCTCAGGCCACCTCTGTTCTGCCCCAAGGCTGTATCAGTGGACGGTTTCAAAAGGCTCCGGAGCTGAACTGCTCGTCATTCAAGCGTGTTATCACTCCTGGCAGCAGCTCCTCTCCTCGGTAAAAATTCATTATCAGCCTCCAACAGCGTCAGCCTCCTAGCTGGATTTGAAGCTTGCCGAGATGGAGAATGGAAAGACACCAAAGACAAAACCTTCGTTTTGAGCCTTCAAGTGTAGTGGGAGGTCTCACGTTCCAAGTTTTCTGGCCCCGACTCTGGGGCTACTGTAGGGAGACAGAGGCTCCTGCCTACTCCTCCGACCCCACCTTGGTTCTGAAAGACTCTGTTGTGAACCTGACTTGTGCTCAAAAGCCAGGGTATCATTCAGTCTGTCAGTGTGTGTGTGTGTGTGTGTGTGTGTGTGTGTGTGTGTGTGTGTGTGTGTGTTTATGTGTGTGTGTGTAGGGGTCATTTTATTCATGTCATGTAAAGATAGTCCTGATGCAAGTCTGATTGTCCTCCTCAAGGATGGGAGCATGTCTTTGGCAATTTAGTGGTATTTTCATAGTGAAGTTGGGTCCTCTCTCTACCTAAGCTCTCACAGAAAAGTCTCTTCTCTTGCACTCCCAAGAAGTTTCATGGATTCCCAAGGCTGCCAGGGCTTCTTTGCATTCCTTGTAACCCATAGGAGTGGGACCCTGTCTGCAGTTCAGGTTTTGGGTTCTTCCCAGAATGAAAATTGCAATCCTCACACACTTGAAGATTAAACTTACTTTCTGGCAGGGGGAGACTGGTCACTTTAAAGTGTGCATACAAATGTCAACTTAGAGAAGCTGAGCGCTGTGTGGTCCCACAGTAACCTTGAATGCTGGGTGGGCTTCTTCCCATTTCACTTGGTTTTTAAGAGGGCTGAGCGCTGGTGACTCCCATGCGTCTGTGCATTGTAGTCTACCTCCTGTCTGAAGTCTATAAGCTCTCCTGAAACAAAGAAAATAAAAGAGTCAGATTTCTTCTGTGGGTGTGGAGTTGGGAGGAGGCCTGAAAACCCTTGAGAGAGAGAGAGAGAGAGAGAGAGAGAGAGAGAGAGAGAGAGAGAGAGAGAGAGAGAGAGAGAGGATGCCCCTACATTTCCTTTTTCTAGGCACATTGGAGGACAGCTTATGAGAGCCAGTAAGGCAGCAAAGGGTTCCAGGGTTCTCTACACACAGAGCGATTGTTTGGATTAGCTGTACATTTTATTTTATATTTTAGTTTACTTTTTGCTCAACCTTGAATACTTAAGAAAACCAAACAAACGAGAGGGGGGGGGATAGTGACTACACTAGCAAAGAAAAGCAGTCTGCAGGTAAGTGGTGGGTTGGCAGGCTGCCCTGTGTCAGGTGGAGAGCATGGAGTCACTGACCAGGTGGCATCCCCCAGGCTGTTCTCCTGAAGGGACAATAGGAAGAGCACACGTTTGGGCTTGCCGTCTGATAATCTCGCTTGTGTGTAGCAGAGGCACAGCTCAGGCAGTGTGGGGCACAGCGCCTGGTTCTTCAGCGGTGACATATGAGGAAGCTGGTCCAGAATCCACGTGTACTACCAAACTGACTGGGCTGTGCTGGCAGAGCCGGGGCCAGCGCGCCCCGCTCCCTACCACACAGCATGCGTACAAAGCTCTCGCAGGTACTGAGTGAAGTCCGTAAGTCCCATTTGTGTCAGATATCAAGGTTCTTTTCCATGAGGCCAGAGAGGGACATGGCTCTGTTAGAAGATGTATTTATCTGAACTGGCACTTACTCGTCTAGAACCTCACTCACACACCCAGAGCCAGACAAGTTTTATGAAAGCAGAGATACTATATGCTTGAAATTCATCATTAAAATTATTTTTACCATGTTTTTTATTATCGTCAGTATTCTGGAGATTTAAAAATTCTTTTACACGTACACGCTAGAAATATTATCTAATGGCTGCCGCTACTCATGTCTCCTCAACTCTGTGTTCAGCGGCATCGTTGTTGGTAGCTACAAATCTTCCGGGATTAGAGGGGAAATTTCAAATTGTAAGTCTGGACATAATGTATTGCTTTACTGGCGCTTTATATTTGACCTGGGGGAAAATGCTAACGATGAAATTAGACTTAAAAGGGCCACAGATCTGTAGCCATTATGCTGTGACTGGCAGGGCACATTAAGGGATATTCCTCCAATGCTGGGGAGCCATTTCCTATTCAGTTAAGTGATAACTCACATTATTGACCAGAGTCAAGTTCCGACACACCCTTATTGTTGGGCTCTTATCGTATGCAGACAGACAGCTAACATCCAGGCACAAACTGTTTGTCAACGGCAATTAATAGTAGGTTGAGGGCAGACACAAGAATTCAGGACAGACCAAAAAGCTAAGAGCACCTATGCAAATGAGTTGGCTATATGGAAGAGAGAAAGGGTACTGTGTATGTTAACACTATTATTAAACCATGTGTAACGTATCCCTCTCAGGAGTAAAGCACAGGATGAGTGTACACACAAATGTAAATATGGACATTCGTCCCCGAGGCCAGTCTTTAGTCATTTACTAACAGCACCAGTGGGGGATGCCATACCCTTCTCGATCGGCTGCTTCCAGCGTGCCAGCAACATGCAAGGGGCTGCTTGAAAAGGAAACCCCTGGGCTGGAGAGGTTGCTCAGGAGTTAGGAACACACACGGCTCTGGCAGAGGACCCAGGTTCCAGTCCCAGCACCCACACGAGGTGGCTCACAACTGTCTAATTAAAAAAAAAAGAATAATGTCATAATCTTAAAACAAGAAAAAAAAAAAAAAAAGAAGCTCCATTATTCCCCCAGCACCAAATGAGTGTCTGTGTGGGATAAGAGCAGTTAGGCTTGTCTGCCTCTCCCGGGGCCATGATAGTCAAGAGCTCTCCACAGATGTAAGAGCAAAAGAAGCCGAGATCCACCCCGGGCCACACCTACCACCCGAGTGTGTTCTCCAGACCTTGAAGTTTTTCTTTTGTGCTTTTAATTCAATTCACATGTGTAAGTTGAGACGCTATAAATCACAAAGGGTTTCCCAAACAACGTTAGTATGTAAATATAAAATATAGCATTAAATCCCCATCATTAATATTGAAGAGTAAGTCAATATTTGATAAAAAATTGTCTCGAGGGACTGTGCCTTTCTGCCTGGTTCTATGCCTCGCAGACTTATTCAATTATTATTTAATTACCCGGTTAAATGTCGTGGCTTACAAAGCAGGGATTAGATTAATAAAAGCGTGAGGTTTATTCTCAACCAGTTCCCCATTAGATAGCGCTGATTTTGTTTTTCCCCCTCACAGGGCACAGCATTTACATTCGCCTTCTGCACCTGCTTCTGAAGGGCGTCGATTCTGTTTGATCCGCCACCCCTGCCCTGACACTTTCTGGAAAGTTGTTCTGGGTTTGTCACACTTTGCCAGTCTTCCAGCTTATTCCCTACCCTACCTCTTCTTCTCCCCTCTGGGAGTCTTCATTCTATAGC
The DNA here is from genome assembly GCF_004664715.2 of Peromyscus leucopus. Taxonomy (NCBI): domain Eukaryota; kingdom Metazoa; phylum Chordata; class Mammalia; order Rodentia; family Cricetidae; genus Peromyscus; species Peromyscus leucopus. Next base: position 50,948,231 of record NC_051072.1, on the reverse strand, counting down.
GAATCGAATACCTTAACAAACAATCGTGCCTGAAACACAGAAATAGAAAGTAGATGCTGGGCCGTGCAGACCCATCACGTTTCAAAAGAAGGTGCGACACCATGCCGAGCAGTTTCCAAGCCAGCACCTTGTGACTGAATGGCGTGCTGGTTAATTCATCTCTCCACGGTTGCTATGGCAACCTCTCTATCGGGAAGATTTCTTGGCACCTAAATGGACTTTATTTCCCTGACATTCAAAGAGGAGGGCAATGACAATGTCTAATGAGGAAACTGGGCGACATCAAATGGCTCCCCTTTCAGCTTTCCCATATTGGGCCAACATTTGGGTATTTTGAGCACGGTCTTTTGTCAGTCCGGGAGGGCAGAGGTGCAGGCTGGTGGTGGGGGTGGAGAGGAAGAGAGGGAGCGGACAGACCCGGGAGGGCTGAGAGGAAGGCTGGAAGAGCAGCTGAAACATGGTGGGCCACGCAGACCTTTTGTTCTCCGCCATCTGTGTGCTGTGGTGTTGGGAGTGGAGCCAAAGGCGCGTTACCTGTATTGTGCTCCCAGAGCCAGGGCGAGGCACCCAGGCAGCCAGGCCTGCCTCAGACGCCGGGGCCTCCCATTATGCAGGGGCATAATGGCCTGGCAAATAAAGTAGCTGAACATTTGGCTTTATGAATATTGAGCAAAAGTCTTCAAACACATTATGAAAATGGTTCTAATTGAACAGACATTTGAATCCCACAAGCTCAAGGCCACTCATTTGTATGTTAAGTATGATAGTTGTATAAATGGGGACTGCTTGTCAAAAGAACCTGGTACGCTCAAAGGGGTCCTATTTAATAATTTCTCTAACTTACACCAAGGTCATATAACTGAAACTGAGAGGAATATAAGCTGAGGATAAGGGCATATATGATTTTTCAGATAAGGAAAATAAAAAGCAGATTATGCAAACTTGAAAATCACAATTTGCAAAATACCACACATCCTTGTAAAAAGTCAATTTGGCAAACAACATTAAAATCCTTAATTTAAAAATAAACAAACTTTGCCTCAACAGTTCACCTTTAATAATCCGTCTGAAGGTAATCACTGTGATAAATGTAAGGCTTTGATGAGAAGCCAGTTGATGGAATGCATATTATTACTAGCTAGTAAGACTGCTTTTAGCAGTCTTCTAACTGTAAACACAGGGAAGCAGTTAAAATAAATTATGGTATATCCATGTAACAGAGTACTTCGCAGCCATTAAAAATACTAAGATATTATACTAACAACACATTGCTGCTATTTTTTGTGTCTGGAGTGGGTTCCACAGGCATAGTCCCATAGAGTTGGTCCCCACCAGTTCTGGGAGAGGATGGAACCATTAAGAGGCAGAGCCTAGTTGAAGGAAGTTAGGAAGTGGTAGATTGCAATGGTAAGTGATATGAAGACCTTGGACTTTCCTCTCTCTTGTCTTAGTCAGTGTTCTATTACTGTGAAGAGACGCCATGACCACGGCAACTCTTACAGAGGAAAACATGTAATTGGGGCTGGATACAGGTTCAGAGGTTTAGTCCATTATCACCATGGCAGGAAGCATGGGCAGCTTCAGACAGACGTGGTGCTGGAGAGGTGGCTGAGAGTTCTACATCCGGATCCGCAGGCAGCAGGCAGAGCGAGTAACTCTGGGCCTGGCTTGAGCTTCTGAAACCGCAAAGCCCACACCCAGTGACAAACTTTCTCCAGCAAGGCCACACCTCCTAATAGTGCCACTCCCTATGGGGGGGGGGCATTTTCATTCAAATCACCATGTTCCTTTGCTTCCCAGTTGCCACAGTAGCTGGGCTCTGCCACGTGCTCTGCTCCCTGATGTTGCCTAATTCTGCCTAAGCACAGGCTCCATTGCAATGGAATGAACTGAGCGTGTGTCAGAAGCTCTGAACTATGAGCCCAGACAAGCCTCTCCTCCTTTTAAATGGATATCTTGGGCATTTCTTCACAGCAACGGAAAGCTCACTAACACAACTACAAAATGGACAAGGCAGCTTGCGTGAACGGCCGCTCCCTTGCCCAACAACATGTGTAGTCTAAACAGATAAACCTTTCAGACACAATAAAATTTCAACGGCTGATGTCTCCATAGAACAGACTCATAGGTGATTTTGCCTTATTTTTCTAAAATTTATTGTGTTTGCTTACACTTTCTGAATTTTCAGCAGTGAGTATATTTTGCGGCTTTATAGTGTTATAAATGTATCGTACAAAGGAAACACTTTTTATGTTTATGTCTAGCAATCTCTTATGCAATGCACGTCCAAGTTGTTTTAGAAGGGAAAACTTGGCCAGATGTTCTACACACACGGTGTCCCAATCCATTCAAGTCTGCTATGGGAATTAATGGACAGAGATGCCCGTGTTTTCTAGACTGCAGGAAGAAGGGTATTAAGGTAAGTTACTGTCAAACTCTGAGACCTACATCTCAGGGACTCTCCTGTTTTCTAGAAACACCAGTGATTGGAAGCAGTATCCCAGGGAGGCACAGGCAGGCAGAGGGGAGGTGGTTTTATATGCACGGCAGAATGCATTGTGATTGGAGTGTGATTATCAAATAAGGAGACCGATTCTACAGCACACTTATAAAAAACAGCCTCGCCGCCCAATGCAGCGTAGAAACAGCCCACCGAGGCTGGCGTGGTGTTGCACGCCTGTAACCTCAGCATTTAGAAAACCCAGACCAGAGGACATTGCAAGTTCAAGAGCATCGCATCCTGGTCCACATGGTAAGCTCCAATCCAGCCAGGGCTGCACAGGGAGACCCTATCTTAAAAAAGTGAAAGGTTGGAACAATAGCTCAGTTGGTAAAGCACTTGATACCAAAGAATGGGATGGGGTCCGTTCTCCAGAACCCATGCAAACCAAACAAAAAGGCACGGGGGCAGACTCGAAATCTCAGAACTGGTGAGTTGGAGACCAGTCGGTGCATGGGGTTCACTGAACAACCAGCCTACTAGCCTACTTTGAGTTCTAGGCCAATGAGCAATTTTGTTTAAAACACAACACAACAACAATAAAAACAATGTGAATAGTTCCTGAGCAGCAATAGGCAAGGTTGTCCTCCAGCTTCCAAATGCACAGGTAATACATACATACTACATGTATACATATATGTGTGTGTATATATATATATATATATATATATATATATATATATATATATTCCCATCCATACACACACACACACACACACACACACACACACACACACACGTGCACGCGCGCGCGCGCAAAAAGAAACAGCCTTCCAAACTTCTTCAGGGTTCGACCCCGCATCAGTACTTTCCTCCACCCCTGCTGCGACCTCCTTAGGAGTGTTTCAGAGGGTGCCTGATCGCTTCTCACCTCCTTCTCACACTGGCACAGACACAAGCAATCAATCAATTGATCTATCAGTTGAGTTTGCATTTTGACTGGGTTACTTGCCCTTTTTGGTCATACAGAAGCTTCCCAAGCAACACTGGAAGGGGCTTGGACTTAACCTCCCAGGCTTGCTCAGTATCGTGGCACCAAATAAAACACCTTGGCAATTAGATACTTTAGAACTCAAAAGGCTGGGAATGGTAAGTCACATAATAGGTTTGTCCTAACTTCTTTCAAAGAAAATACTATATATCATCGTATTCTTTTACACTACTAAATGACATAAAGCATTTTTAATGGCTGCTAGAGTTCGTCACATGTGCCTATATTAATCTTGGCAACGCTTGCACAAACCGATTACATTAACGGAGTAACATGAATTTGATTTCAGAAAAAAAAATAATAATCCATCCTTGGAAGGAAAGTGTCATCACTTTCATGGAAACAATATCCCTCAGCAAACAATGCCCTTTCTTTTGGCAACCTGTCCTTCCTGCCATCTGCCTCGCAGAGCACTTGCCAGGGCCGCAATAATAATTGAGTTAGAGAGGGAATTAGATGTAATGGAGGGTAAGAAAATTGATTGCTTAATTTTTTATTAATAGAATGCAAGAAAATGGTGAAACCCCGCTGTGAACCGAAATGAAACAGAGGGAAAATCCAGAGATCTGACCCCAGGTGGCAGGAATGTGTCTGTATACACACACACACACACACACACACACACACACACACACACACACGCACACACACACACACACACACACGCGCACACACACACACAGAGTCCTCCACAGAGATTGAGAGGAGGCCAGTGGACAGTTGAGTGAGGGACTCTGAAAGGAAGGCTAGAAGGCGAAGAAGCCCAGAGCTGAACAGATGTGACTGCAGAGAAAGGACACAGACAGCTGGAGCTCAGGAGTCTCTTCTGAGAAAGGAGACTGAGCTCTTCCCGCAGTCTGCCTGACCGGGGTCACATCCTTGCTTGGTTGAAAGCGGAGTCTGGGATGCTGCAGGGATATAAGAAATGAGTGGTTTCCGATTCTTGGCCTCTACCCCCAGAGGTGGCTAGTAAACTTTATGGGCCTTGAAGGTCCATAAAGAAGGATGCAGGGGCCAGGGTTATAACTCAATAGGATGCTTTCCTGACAAGCATGATGCCCTGGGTTCCATCCTCAGCACCAAATAAACAGGGTGTGGTGGTGTATGCCTGTGATCTCAATACACAGGAAGTGAAGGCCAGAGGTCAGAAGGTCAGAGCTGAGCTTTGGAGACAGCTCAGTGGCTAAGAGAGTTTGCCAAAGACACATGAGGACTTCAGTTCAAATGCCCCCCACACATAAAAAGATGGGTGTGGCCATGAGTACCTATAACCCAGGGCTTCAGAGGAGGGCTGGGCAGAGACAGGGAGATCATCAGGGTTTGCCCACAGTGATCCTAGTCCCAGGTTCAGAGAGAGACCCTGTCTGGAGGTAATAAAGCAGAGAGTGAGAAACAGGACATCTGAGGTCCTTTTCTGGTGAGAGCACATGCCCCTCTGCATACAGATGTACACAGACTGAACACACACCACACAAACAAATTGTTAAAAACTGATCAAATACAAGAAGGAGGGGGAGAAAAAGAAAAAGACACTCAAAGTCAATCTCGGCTACATAGTGAGTTCCAGACAACAGTTTGAGCAGCATCTGACCATGTCTCAAAAACAAAACATAAAAAAAAAAAAACATTGTGTTGACTTGCTGGGGTCAATCAGACCGTGTCTTCTGCTTATCACGAAGGGTCCCCTGTTCTACCTTCTTAGGATGTCAGTTTCCTTCTCAGAGTAACCAGCGACACCTACCCCCCACCTTTTTGCGAGTCCCTGTAAACAGCACTAATCTGAATATCCCTGTTACCTGATTGGTCAGGGATGGAGGAGGCAGGTCTCTGAGAGGTGGAATGAGAGGAACAAATGGCTTCAAAAGAGAAGGTCACAGGATGGTATAACAGTGTCATTACAGGAGATGTCCCATCTCTAGTGCACACTGCCAGCTGTCCCCAGGGTGTGACAGTGCCTGGCTCCCTCTGTGAGGGACACACAGGTTTGAAAAGGACCAGAGCTGAGAGAGTGCATTGGCTCCCATTGGTTCCAAACTCTAGAACTCCCTCTTAGTAGGAGTCTTGTTTCTGGGGACCAGAAGTTCAAACTCTTCTCAGCCATAGATGGTGTGAAATGGATTCTGTCACAATCATGACAGGCTTGTTAAAGAAAAACCCAGTGCCCAGCTCACAAACTTTCTCTCTCAGAGAAAGGCTGGAGGCACAAGGCCATATTCTAGGCTAACCAGTGAGGATAATCTGCAAATGTTTTCATTACAATTCAGCTAATTAAAAAAAAAAACAACACTCTGGGAAGCAGAGCCAGGTGGATCTCTGTGAGTTAAAGGTCAGCCTGCTCTACAGAGCGAGATCCAGGACAGGCACCAAAACACACAGAGAAACCCTGTCTCGAAAAACCAAAATAAATAAATAAATAAATATTCCAGCAAAGAATGATGTAAGGCATATAGTATAATCATCTCTAAAATAGAGTGGGAAGGAAATAAACTTGATATATGTTTATGATATTTTATTTGATAGACAAAAACAACAAAACCCCTGAAACTGTCTAGGAGATATGTGAAAACACCCATATTATGGAAGTGATAAACAGGATCTGAGCTGCTCTCAGCCAGGCCTGATGGCACATGCCTGCGTCCCGGCACTCTGGAGGCAGAGGCGGGAGAATCACTCGGTGGAGATGCATATCCAGTCTGCATACACAGTAAAAACCTGTCTCACTAGACAGCAAATGAAGAAACAAAATGACCATTATCACGTGATGTGAGCCTAGAGATAGCCCCACACCAAGAGAAAAGAAAGAAGAGGAGAAATTTAGACAAAAATGGCCGAACAGAGGAATTTTGATCTTGTATACAGAGGTAAATTAGGAAGGACAGGACCGGATGTGTGAGTTTCTTCTCCATCTTTCTGGTTGTCTAATTTTGCTGAAATAGTCATGGCTACTTAAGAGTCAGAAAGCAAGATTTTAATGTTCTTAGATTGGAAAGGTTTTTTTTAAATCTATTAACATTTTTCAAAAATAATTGGGGACACCAATTAGGAAAAGTTATCTTATTAAATTAACAAATGACTTAACAGCAGATGGTGTTTACCGTTAGCTGAAAATGCTGATGGGTTGTGTCCTAATCTACCCATTATATGTTGAAGATACTAAAACCCAAAAAATGCGATGTATAGCTGGGCCTGGTGGCCCATACCTGTGACCTCAGCACTCTGGAGACAGTGGCAGTGGAACCATCCCTTGGGGTATCCAAGTCTCCACCTCCAAAAACCAACCAACCAAAACAGTGCAATTAAAGAGTGACAGCTTAGAAACCTGGTGTACCTCCCAGGATCCTTTGTCCCCCTGCTCTGTGATGAGTTGGCTGGGAACTGCAGCTTACAGGTCCTGCCAGCAACAGAAGAAAGAAGCCAAGGACATTATCGCTAGCCTGGGAACAGATCAGAATCTAACATCAGAATTACTCCCTGCCTGTTGCTTTCACACCAGAGTGAAGACGAAGTGTGGAAAGTGGAACCACCCTGGGTCAGGAACCGCCTGGAGTTTGAACTACGTGGCTTTGTGTTGGATGGGGATGACTGTGATCTGTGATTGACCTTCCTAAGGCGCTTCTCCCCAGACTGTTGGATAGTGAGTCCCAGGCTCTCTGGCTCCCTTGACTTCATTCTCCTTCTCTGAGCACGGTGGAGTCTGTAATTGGATATTTTCCTAGGACTAATGACCTTTAGACTGTCCTTTGTCCATGTGGTTCTTATAAGTTATGCTGTAACCTAAAATATGCAGAGACATTTGCTGGGGCTGCCCACACACACCCGAGCAAGTCCTGAATTGTTCTCTGCAGGGATGAACACTGAAGGGACAATTTTGCCTCAAAATGTAACTCATAGCCTCAAATCCTCCCCTTCCAACTGTGTCATGAAATTTGAGGGAAGTGGACCATTCATTTTAATGTTCTCAATTGTCTCAAATTATAACATAGTGGCCCCCGACCCAGAGCAGGTAGAGGCACAAGTCCCAGCCTCTAGAGAATATGAGCTCCCAGGGTATTTTGAGAGCATCTCAAGGAACAAGCTGACCCACATATCTCCCCATTGCACTTGTTAATGCAGCTATCCACAGGCTTTCCAGGCCTCAGGGACTTTCTCTGTCGACTGGGAATATCATCCCTCTAGGTGCAGCCGAAGCCAGACAGAGAAGGCTGTTGTTGAGTTCTAGTTATACAGAAATTATGGTTGAGACTTTGCCAGGGATTTTTTTTTTTAAGACAGGGTCTCACTATGTAGCCCAGGCTGGCCTTGAACTCACAAACTGCCTGCCTCTGCTTCCTAAGTAAAGGATTAAAGACCTCAGTGCTCTCTGATTCTCTCTCTTTCCCTCTGGTATGTGTGTGTGTGTGGGGGGGTGTATGCTTATATGCTTTCATCCAATAGACCCCAAAGGGAAGCTCCACTGAACATTATCTGAAGAATGGTCAAGTGCATGGCTATTTCTACTCAATGCAATACTTATTTTTTCATCACACTACTGGTGATTAAACCTAGGGCCTTCCACTAGTCTAAGCAAGTGTTCTACCACTGAGCTATCCCAGCCCCCTTTATACTTTTTAATTTTGAGACAGCGTCTCACTAAGGTGCCCAGACTGGCCTTGAACTTGCAATCGCTCTTCCTGAGATTCTCAGGTAGCTAAGTTATAGGTTTGAGCAACTGAGCCCAGCTAAGAATATCTGACAGGAAAGAGTACGATCCACATGATTTTTTATGGGCAGATCTCACAGATATGATGCTGAGTGGGAGGAACAGATGTTGAAGCGTGTGTATATTGTCTATTTATTTATATTTACATTGTAATTATAAAGTACAAAAACAATCAATAACAATCAATAGATCTGTAGTGGTAGAAGGCAGAGGAGTAGTCATCTTAGTGGATGAGAAGCAATGATGACTTCCTAGGGGTTATTAATGTTTTCTCTGAATAGGTACTAGTTACTATGAGAAAGTTTTTTAAAGAGCTTTCAAAGCTATATGCTTAGGATATGTGCCCATGAGTGGACAAGTCTATTTTTACTCATATGCTTCAATAAAAATAATATATAATAAAAACATGTACTCAGGATACATGTGCTTGATAAATGACTGTAATACTTATACACATAACATGTAATACTTTAATAAAAAGTTATTTGAAACAAAATAGGAAGATTTATGGAAGTATTTGAAAGCAAAGAAGTGGAAACTGGACAGAGCAGGCGCAGTACATACGGTTAACCCTCCTCTAGGGCCCTGCAGGGTTTCCCAGCAGTTGGCAGTGAGCCATCTCGGATGATGGAGGAGTACTTTGTACAGAAGCTTAGCAGTTCTATTTGCTGGCCTTTGTCTTCTGCAGAACTAGGCAGATCTCCTGGCCCCTCAATGTCTCTCACATGGGAGTTTGATAAGTACTTGTAGAGGCCCCAGGTAAATGAAAGAACGCAGTAATAGCTGGTAGCACGCCCTGGGGTACAGGTAACAGATGTCTAAAAATGAGACCCTGTGGGCCGAACCTTAGAGGCTGTCTCTCTGGGAAGCATCAGGCCCTGCGGTCTGTATCTACCTTCACCTTCCTGGCTTTCTTAGTTTACCCTTAATGAAAGGTTTCAGTTTGGCTCTGAGTGACTTTGCGGCCGTGGGGAAATTTCCATCTCCAAGATGGTGTCGATCATAGGAAGGTTTGGCCCAGAAAACGCACAGATGGGCAGCTCCCAGTGCGGAGACCACTCCTGCTCTCTCCTGCCATCGATACGTGACAGTGCCTGTCTAAAATTCAAAGTGACTGGCCTTAGAGGCAAGCCAGCTGTTGGAAGACACAATCCTCTCATAGGACACTATGAGAAAATCCACCCAGCTTCCAAAATCCATGCAGAATTTGCCCAGTGCCTCGCCCTTAGAAAACTGAGTATAGAGAAGACCGCATTTGGGGACAGTGGACACAGACTTCTGAATTATTGGCTCTCTTGAGCATCTCCCTCATGAGATATATTCATGAGAAACAGGGGCACCGGCCCACAGGCATCCATGAGACAACCAGGGTGTGGTTGTCGTGTGCGTATCTCTGCTGAGGGCATGAGGACAGTGCCCCTACACTTTTAGAGCACAGTTAAGTGATTATCCTACATTTCAACGCTACTGAAGCCAGCTGTACATTAGCCTGGAGGAGGATGGAGCAAGGTTCATTTCTATAGAAAAAGAGATCTCAGAGTGGACGGTTGGGCCAGTCAGCATGCCATGAGCTCACTGTCTTTGGCAACAAATGGAAACAGGAACCAGAGAACAACAGCTGCCTGGAAGCTTTAGAGCAGGAAGCAGCAGCACCCACAGCATTAGAAAAAAAAATCCAGAAGGTTCATGTGGGCTCAGAGCAGGATCTTTAGAGACTTTGGGGCTGTCAAGACACCTGCTGAATTGGCCTTTACTGCCTCTGTGTCTGAAGCACATTCAACCGTCACTTGCCCAACACTATTTAATGACAAGAAAGTTCAGTTGAAATCTCTAAAATCTCAAACTTTCAGGGCCATGCAGAGGGATCATCTCCCCTCTCCAAGCCCGCCAGGTTGTGGAGCCTTTGCATTGGAAGGGGACCTGAGGAGTGTTGTCAGGGACTTGAGAACGAGAGCTCTCAAGGTTGCATGGTGAGTCGGGCCAGTCACGTGGAGGAAGGGCTAAAATCCAAAGAGACCCCTGGCGCAGTCTCTGCTCTCCAATCCTGCTGCTCTCACCCAGCAAACAAAACACCTACAATCAAACGTCAGTTTGAGGGATACAAAGTCTCCAGTGTGAATGGAACCTCAGACTCTGGTGGACCCTCTGAGAAGCAGAGCTGAGTCTCCGGCTGAGTCTCCGGCTGAGTCCCAGATCAGCTCTGGTTTTTGTTTTGTTTGTTGTTGGTTTTTGAACTCTTGGTGCCTCCCCTAGGAAAAAAACACACCCCCCCATCCCTTAGAGGAACAGCTGGAGAATTAACCAGGGAATGCAGAAGGTGAGGATGGCTGTTGGGGACTATGCGGCTTTGCAAGTGAGCCGAGTCAACATCAGCAACACCCCGAGGGCCGATAAACCCAGCAAGACGATCTTCTTCTTCATAGACAAGGCTCTCCAACAGCAGGAAAGGCTGTCATCCCTCTTGTTCAAATACCTGGAAAACTTGTGCTGGCTAGAACATTCCTCCTCCACCCCAGTGCCTCCTGCTTCTTAAGTCACACACCGTGTTTATGAAGTGCTGTTACGTGTCAGGTAGTCTTAAGGGGTTTCCATGCATCTTCCGTTTGACCCTCCCCACATCCCTGGTAAAGGGGAAGTGCCAAAATCAGAAGTGTCTTTATGGCTGTCATACAAATAACAAAATGGCAATTTAGGAAGAGTGAGTGGCTTCCCACGGCCACAGAGCCTTCTGAACTCCCAATCCTGCCATTCTGGTGCGTTGCGTCCCACACCCTTCTAGAATGATCATGTAATAGAATCAAGGTTCCGCTACCACTGAGAATCTCAAAGGCCCTGAATCCAGCAGCAAGGGTTTGCAAATCCCCTTCTGGCTTTTAGGTTTAAAAAAAAATCTAAATAAGAGGGTGGGGAATGAACCGCTTAGGAACAAAACATGAACAGAACACAAGTTCAGGGAGTTTGGAACGGCACATCCTGTTTGAAGGCAATAGACTTCCAGCGCACTCTGTGGCATTAGTTATAGAACATAAAATCCAGTCACTCTTGTGGACAATTGGATAGACTGAAGACAAACACGGCATACTCCCTGAACAAACATTCCCCACATGGGATGGTTCCTGTGGAAACAATCAAAATAATCCAATTTAGTTATGCAGCGTTCACCTTCCCCGGGCTATAGTTAGTGCTGCTTCAAAGAGGGAAGCAGGAAAAGAAACCACATAAGGCTCCAGAACAGAATGCATCAGGTGCCAGAAAAGAACCGCGTCTCTCTCTCTCTCATCTATGATTTCCAACTCCATTTCTTAGTATAGCTAACTTCTCCTGATCTCCTCAGACCTCTCACTACAAACCCTGCTCTGTGTTCCCATTTTCATTCCATTGTCTAGTGTGGGGAATGGATACTCAGAAATATTCTTGTTGATTGATCTGGCCTGGTTTAGCCTATTCCCTTATTTGTTCATTCATGTCCCCTCTCATGGCAAAAACGAGATGTCAAAGATCTCTGCATGCTAGTGAGAATCGTCCACATATGTGGACAGCTCTCCATAGGTACTGATGAAGCTGGCGGAGCAATTTCTCCTGTCACTGGCCAAGACTCCCTCCCCCACCCACGAGAGACTGGGGAGGGAGAACTGTGGGAACCCCTGTATTTGTGGGCATTTGACAGGGCGATGAATCCCCTTCTGCTAATTCAAAGGAGAAACAAGAAAATTATTTGGAAGACTGTGGGAAACTTATAAACGTGGGGATTGACATTAAACATTCCAGATGGACATCTACCTAGCCAGCGATCCAGAAGACATGCATGTCTTTGTACCAACCTTTTAGGCAAAAAGACAAATTACATTGTCAAGGGGGGCATGCAAGCTGTGAGGAAGGGGCATTGTCAGATGCCTCTGCCTCTGATTGGTATGTGTGGTTTGTGGAGGCCTCAGGGACACATGGCCTTAAGGGACCTGGACTTATTCCTTATTTTCAAATGTCTTGTTGCATAAATGCACACTCCCCCTACCCCCGGCAATCTGTCTCTAACAGATCTGTAAAGGTCAGTGCTCTAGGGCCCCCAAGACCGTCCTTATGGGGTAAGAACTTTGAAGTAGTTATATCTTTCTCTTCTTTATTCTGATTGGTTTATTTCTTTATTATTCATCAGCTCCAGTTCTGTAGGGGTCTGATTGACTTTTTTTTTTAATTGTCCTTAGTTTGTTACTAGATCTTGTTGGTGATCTTGATGAGGGTCTTTCTTATAAAGAGCAGAGGTTAAGATTAAGGGGTTTGTTTTTGGTTTTGGGGGGTTTTTTTGTTTCTCAATTTAGAAAGAGCTGTTGGCTTGTGGTGAGTTTTCTGTGTCCAATTGCCCATCTCACAGGATAACGTGAAGCTCTAACATTATGGAGAACAGAACTACAGGCTAGTGGCTGTCCTCTTTTGTATTTAGGCAGTTGCTGTGTGTTCAGATTTTGATATGCAAATCGCACATTGTCCGTTGGAAGGCATCCAATCATCTTTCATCTTTGCACATACCCCACCAGCTGAGGCGCTGGCAACCTTGGCTTTGCCATTTCTAGAATGAAGGTGCATCCACCCATCCTGGAGAGTTGGCGCCTCTTTCTGGAGAAAGGGACAATTTTTTTCAGCCCACTGCAAAGATACAGGTTTTGTCACCGGTCATACAATATGCTATGTGCACATGTCACCCAGCCCTCCTCTCTTCCATCCTGTGGGACCTGGAGCTCTGGGAACTGACTGGAGAAAAGGACCCTGCAGCTCTAGCTCTAGCTCGAAGAGTTCTGTCCCTGGACTGCAAACTCTGTGTCCTTTGCCAGCACCCAAAAGAGTGAGGCCAGCTCACTTGTTAGCTCGAAAGTAGGATAAAAATCTCAGCTCCTTCACTCTTCTTTGTGCGTTGGAGGGGGGAGGAGATGCATGCCTATGTGTGTATCTGGATAGTCAGGCCACGTGCGCACATGCAGAAACCAGAGACGAGAACCCGGTGCCCTGCTCTATCACCCCTACCTCTAATGCCTTCCGTTGGGGTCCCTCCCTGAACTTGAAGGTAGACTGGCAGCCCTAGTAACTGCTCTGTCTCTGGGCCCCACCGCGCCTGGGTTATAGGTGGCCACATCCGGCTTTTTCCACGAGTGTGGGGGCTTTGAATTTGGGTCCTCGGGCATGGTAAGTACGCCTGCTCACTGAGCCATCCCCATCCGCCCTACCCCTCCACTGTTTTTTGTCTCTTCCTGTTTCCCTGTGCAGGCATTTGAAAATTATCGTGACGTGTATCTTCAACTTCCTCTGTGCCCCCTTCAACTTTTCTTGGAACTATTTTTTCATGTCAGTTGCTCCGTGAGGTCACCTCACCTCCAGGTGAAACCTGGACAACCCAAACACCAGTCCACTCCCCTGGCCTTTTCGCACAGTGGCAGCCAGGAGCGGCAGCTTCGCTCACGGAGGTTGAGTTGATTATTCTCCATCCATTTCCAACCCTTCCTGCAGCTGTGGCTGTGTATTTGATATTCTCGTCTCCATTAACACTCTACACTTTACCTTTCTGTCCCTCGGGTTCACCGGTTTCAATCCCCATCTTTAATTCGTAGAACTTAAGCTGTCTTCAACCCGACCTCTGTGCAGGCTTCTCTCTTTACAACTTCCTGTGGAAGAGCTTGCTGGCTTCTTATCCCAGTTAAATTTAATGAGAGGAGATTGGCATCTGTGAGGTTTATACAGCCTTCCACTCACCTCTCCCCTCCAGTTAACAACATGTCCCTGACTTCAGGTGGTCACCTTTGACCTTTACTCGTGGATTTTCATTCCTGCATGAGAAACCAAGAGCCATTCTAAGATTTCACGTGATGCGCACTCTCTGAGGTCAGGGGTCGAGCGCAGTGTCTTGTGCAGACCCGGCTGGTGCTGTGACACTGTAACCCCAGCTGCACCCACTAATGATGGGAAATAGTTGAGCCCTTGACCAGCAGTTCTCAACCTGTGGGTCCTGACTCCTTTGGGGATCACCTATCAGATCTCCTGCATATCAGATATTTACATTATGATTCATAACAGCAGCAAGATTACAGTTATGAAGTAGCAATGAAAATGATTTTATCATTGGGAGTCACCACAACAGGAGGAACTGTATTAAAGGGTCGCAGCGTTAGGAAGGTTGAGAACCGCTGTGCTTGATTGACCCCTACTTTGTGGCTAGGTGCCTCCCAACAGAGGTGCTTCAGACTAGTTTGAAGGTCTTCCAGTGGTCACTGAGGTTATTTTCCACGTACATGTTTTTTTGTTCCAACTATAATTTTATTCCTACATTTCCCATGAAACAATAATGTTAACAATTCCAGGATAGTAACTTAGTTTATTCTCAATCAAGTGAATAATTAATCTAATTATACTTAATATGGACTAACCTAATGCTTCTGAAATAGTTTTAGGTTGAACTTTTTTTTTTTACACAGTCATAAAAATAATTTTTGCTCCACAGCCTTTTCCAATAAAGAATAATATATTTCTGTGTCTTAGGCTTGCCTTTTGCCCTATGGGAAATAAATAATATGTTTATAAAATTACCAATTACATTTGAGAGTTTGGAGCCTACCATCTCAGAAGGATTTAACTGATGTCTGCTACACAGCCTATGTGCATTTGCGATCCCCTCTGCAGGAAGTTAGGATAATTAGCCTGTGGGCTTAAGAGATCTGGCTGTAGTACACAGTTGGGTTCAGGCAAGCTGGGTCTGAGCTGAGTTCCAGGGTCCCTAGCCAGCATGTTGGACTAATTTATACTCAAGGGTAAAAATTAAGGTTACTTCTTGGTAGCCAGCCAGCCAGCCAGATTGTTGCACAGGTTCAAGGCGGGGGGTGTGAATTGCAAAGCTGTGGTCCTGGGTTCTCCCTGTTCGTGCTGTGTGGTATGGAACTTGCTCCTAGGCTTCCCACCTGCACTTTAGTCTCTGATTCCTTACCACGTGACTTTTATCTGAATGTGCATTCGTGAAAGTAAGTACCTCCTGAATTGAAGGCTCAAATTAATAACCACCCATTTTTCTACTCAGTCACAGGCCCGTTTCAAGATCTTGAGCCCCTCATCCCTCTGCAAGACTCATCTTCAGCAAATCCCTAGTCCTTGCCTTTCACTACGACCTTGTGGTCTATCATTCCTATAGCCCACTGATTCTCAGATAGTCACCCTGACAAAATGGCGGGAGGTCTGCCTTCCCTCAGGCATCTCGGCTTTTCTAGGTCTGAAGTCTTATGTGACTTTCTATCTTTCTTTCTATTGGTCTCTTAGCTATAAAAAGAACCCGAAGGGTGCCTTTGTTGGACAGGCCTATTCATGCCCTAAGAGCCTCCTTTTAAAAAGGCCACAGAGCTGAGTTATGGAGGAGGCTGAGTCCCATGCCTCAGAACCCTTGGGTGCGGTCATGTCAGGAGCACCGTTTCAGGGGCACGGTGCTGTCTTCTCAGAGTCCTCAGCTGGCAGCCACTGCTCAGAAGCTCTTGTCTTGTAGAAATCCTTCTGTAACTCTGGACAACCGTCAGGTGTCCTGAGCTGGCTGGGAGATCTGGCAATGGAAACACCGTCCTTGAGACAGGCCCGGGCTGCACATCACAAACTGGTCATGGCACAGTAGTGCACTGTCAGTACTCAGTCTGGGATCAAACAAAGGAACAGCTTTTCTTTTCCTCCATTAGGAGACAAGGCACCCCTCAAAACCTTTCACGTTAGGGTTATTGATGCAGCTCAATTGGTAGAGTCATTACCTAGCATGCACAGGGCTCTGGGCTTGACCCCAGCACCTTATGAACTGGGTGCCATGGCTTATGGATGTAATCTCAGCACTCAGGAGGTAGAGGCAAGAGGATCAAAAGTTCAAAGTCATTCTCAGTTACATAACTAATTTCAGGCTAATTACATCAGACTCTGTCCAGAAAAAAAAGAAAAAAGAAAGACTCCTACTAAATGCATTCGACTCAATTGGATGGAAAAGAATATCCAAGCTCTGATGTAACTACCATCCATAGTGTGTTCTTGTGAAATTCAGTCTTCAGAAAAAAGCAAAACAAAAACAAACAAACAAACAAAAAAACCAGTGTGTAGTTTTAAGTCGATAAACATGACATCAATAAGTATGAGACTAGTGACCATCAGTGAAAAAGTATAACATTATGTGAAATACAATATAGGACAGAAGACTCTGCGGGGTTCACTCTCCACTGCTGGAGCTATTGAGAAATAGTGGATTGAGTTAAATGTCATAGCTCAGGAGCTACATCTGATCCACAGGACCTGGCCAATAACATTTGTTGAATAAATATAAAACTGGGAAGCAAATGAGAGTCACCAACTGTAAAAGCAAAGCATAACTTCTGAGTTCCCCAGAGACACGCTTCCAGACAGCTTTGTTCCATGCCCCTAGAACTGTCCCTGAGCAGGGACACCGGGGACTTCCCCACAGCTGGCCCTGTGCAGTGGAGAACAAGAGGAACATCCAAGACGTTTTCCGAGAAGCAATCACGGTACTAGTCGGGGCTGAGAGGGGGCAGGAGACACACAGATGGAGCAGATGGTTCTGTTCACACGTGGTGAGTGTAGCAGTGAGCCACGCTTGTGTCGGTTTTAGTTAGAGTGGAAGTGGTTTGTGACCGAAGCCTGGCTCTTGATCCTGGGAAGAAAGTGAGCTGTGTTCAGAGGGGGAAGGAAGGGGACAACAGATGCTAATGGAAGGTGAATACAATCATAAATAGTGTCTTTATGTACAGAACTGTCAAAAACAAAGTGAACTTCGACAGAATCCAGGTATCAACCTTTTTCTAGTACTCAGTTCTCACAAAAGCCATCGCTTGTCACCTGGACCGAAGTGTCGTAAATCCTAACCCTATGTATGCCGTGTGGAGTGATTAGAGGATGTACCAGAGGCTTTCTTGTACACGTTCATCAATTGCATGCTACACATTGTTGTACAAACTAAGCTATGTTATTTATATCATGGCTCTAAAGAGGGTATAAATTGGCAAACCTCATCATAAAATGACATCATTCTGCATACAATTCTGCCTCAGTTGTTCCCTCAGATGACAATGGTTTCTTATAGTAATTTGGGTATATTTTTCAACTTTGTTTTTCCTTATTATAAGTAGTATATTAAACAAGGAGGTTGGTTTCATTTAGGAGAGTCTTGTATTAATCTACAGCCCATGCCATACTAGAGCTCACTGTCAGTCCTACCTAGGACAGTACCTTAACCAACCCAAAACTTGGGCCAACAGAACTAATCACTATTTTGTGTTTGCAGAAGACTCCAGGCAATAGTTTAAAAAAACCCAACGAATTATACAGTTTTCAATACAAAGAGAGAATTTAGAGACTTAACTTGTCACAATTAATTGTTATTATTAATTCTGCATTTAACTTGTGTTTTCAAGGGTCATCTCTTTTAGCAGTTGCATGAACAGCTAAAGTACTTCCAGGAGATGTGGCCTCTTGTGGTCCTCTTGAGAGGGTCTACAAGAAACTAGCTCGGAGAGTAACTAGCCAGTGGAGTAACAACAGAATTTGTACTTAGGAACTGCTCAGACCATGAACTGCTCAGACTGTGACCAATCCAGAGCTGACTTCATTCAAAGAACACAGAGCAGACATGAAGAAGACCAGGGTCTTCTGGGAGTGTTGCATTCTACTTCTTTTCCTCAGGAAGGACCTCAAAGCCTAGAGGGCCAGGGAGATGATGTGGCTGATGGAAGCTGTGGAGGAGATGCTTATGCAAACCAGAGAACACAGGCTCCCTGAAGAGGCCGCCTGCCCTCAGCTCCTGCTAGGGCCAACACGCAAGGGTTGGCTCTTGGAATCAGCCAGGTTTTCCACTTGTTAAGAAAAGGTAGCCAGGCGGTGGTGGCGCACACCTTTAATCCCAGCACTTGGGAGATCGAGGCAGGCAGATCTCTGTGAGTTCGAGGCCAGCCTGGGCTACAGAGTCAGTTCCAGGAAAGATGCAAAACTACACAGAGAAACCCTGTCTTGAAAAACCAAAAAACAGAAAGAAAAAAAAAAGAAAGAAAAAGAAAGGGTAAGGATCATAAACCGTCAAGCAAATCACCTGAGTTTTAAATCCTAGTAAATGGTTAGAAAACACTTTCTGTGCTCTTTAGGCAAAGTAAACCCTATGCAGAGTAGATTTAGTCCACAGACCTCCAGTTTGCAGCCTCCACCCTAACAAGTCCGTGTAGTTTCCCCTAACATCCACACTGCACACTCCATATGCTTCCACCTTAACAAGTCCATGTAGTTTTCCCAACATACTCCATATGCTTCATTGTTGCAATAAATCCATACTTAATGGGGAAAATGATTTGTCTTGTTACCATGGTAGCTTCTTCCTTCTTAATAGTGAGCAAAATGATCCATATTTAAGTAATACTAGGGGCTGGAAAAAGGTTCAGTGGTTAAGAGTGAGTAGTGCTCTTGTAAAAGGCCCAGTTAGGTTCCCAGAATCCATGTTGTGCAGCTCATGACTGCATGTGACTCCAGCTCCAGGGAATCCAACACCCTCCTCTGGATTCTGCAGGTACCTGCTACACACGTGTGTGCACTCACACGCACACACGCGCACACACATACACACACTAAAAATAAAATAACAAAAACCAACACTAGCTAGTATAGAGCTTTGTGAGTTAAAAGATATATCTAATAATTGCATTTTAAGGAAAACAAGCTATTCTGTTTTGATTCTACCCATCATAGAATCAGTTTTGGAAACATTTTTGGTTCAATAAAACCAAAAAGCTTATCTTCAAACGTCTCCCCTTTAATTTAAATCCCATACACATCTAAAGAACATGCAGTATGTCTGTTTCTGGTTCATTTACATTAAATCATTAAGATTTTGTTTTATAGACTCCCTTTGATGTCTGAGATGCTTCTGGAATGTATTCAAAAGCATTTTAATCTTCTTCCTCTGTAGTCACATTTTGACCAATATAAACAAGTTCAAACACCAAAGGGCCTAACTTCTAGGCTACAGCCCAAAACTTGTGCTCTGTGAAGTCTACACGATACATAAATGAACTCTTCTTTCCCTAATTATTACTATCTCCATTGATTTTTTATCCCTAAGAGAGGGTGAAATAAACTCATCAAGCCAAGAATTTCCATTTTTACAATCAATCATAAGTCATCAAATCTGTCCATTTGAGGCTGAATCCTTAGACTCTTAAAATAGCATGAACTTGGTCATAGAGCTCAAAACTCCTGCAAGCTGTTGCTGAGAATGCATACTTAACGAAGGCTGAGAAGATGTGCCAGATGGGAAAGGAATATGTATTTATGAGATGCTTCTTTATGCAGAGAAGACACATGCCACTTTCTGTTCATATTCAAACAGACAAAATAAGTCTTCCGTGAGAGATAGGGCTCTCCCCACATTACCGAGCTGTCACTTAAAATACAGTTTTGATTAATATCACTTGCAAATTGAATACTGACTTGGTTCTGTTCCTTCCAGCAGGAAATGCAGATCCATGGGGATACAGGCAAAGAACACATGTAAACCCTTGGGAATGGACACTGATGAAATGACCCAAAACATGCTTATTCCTTGCTACTTCCTGACATCGATTCCTCAAATCCCCGAACTAACAGTTCTCTGAATTTATGGCTTATGAAAATGTTCAAGGGGTTTTCAGACTCCCTCACCCAGCTCCCCAGAAAGTGCGGAAGGGAGAGATTTCAAAGATGTGCTGGTGTGGGTCAGCCAAGGTTCACTCCTTGAGATCTTGCAGATATTTGTTGGGAGTTCATGGGAGGGGATGCTCATTTCTGTAGACATGGGGTGGATTTTCCAAAACAAAAACTGCAGGTACTTTTTAAGTCTGTGGCTAGACTGAGCTAAGCTCCTTGCTGGTGATAGGATTATTCAAAGGTAGGGTGTCTCGTTTGCGCAGAGGCCACTGAACACAACAGGATAGGAAGTGGGGAGCATGCCAGCAAGTTTTGCAAGGAAAGGACTTCCCCAGACTGGAGAAGCATCAATTAGATCGCCTATCACCTCCAACGAGGCGGGCTCCAATGACCCACAGGAAAATACGGGAGAGTGGCTTTCTGAACCCCATCTGGACACACAGTGAGGGGAGGAGTCCACTTCACCCCCGTGTGAAAGAATGTGTACATTGATGCCTTACGCTCTCTCACCCACTTTGGCTTTCCAGGGGCTGAATGCACTTATAAGGACTCAATCAGAACTCTGGCAAATATCTGCCTGCAATGGTATGTGTAAATCACTGTGATAGGGATTGGGCTAACCTGGGCATACTCATGGTTGAACCTTCTCTCATACACTGCAGAAACTCACCTTATATTATGGGAGGTGGAGGCAGAGAAATGCATGCTTTTTGCTTTTTCAGACTCACTTGTGTGTGGCAATCAAAGATATATATTTCCCGGAGAAGAATTTAAATTTTAACGAGAAACTAAATGTGATGTTTATCCCTTAAATTTCCTCAATATGATCATTATAAAATCAAGAATGGAAGCCGGGCGGTGGTAGCACACACGCTTTTAATCCCAGCACTCGGGAGGCAGAGCCAGGAGGATCTCTGTGAGTTCGAGGCCAGCCTGGTCTCCAAAGCGAGTTCCAGGAAAGGTGCAAAGCTACACAGAGAAACCCTGTCTCGAAAAACCAAAAAAAAAAAAAAAAAAAAAAAGACCAATAAAATCAAGAATGGGTCACATATGTGACGGTGGTCTAATAAGATATGACTGAGCTGAGAATCTCTTACCACATGGTGACACTTCAGCCATCTGGGGTCATAGCACAGCACGTCGTTCACATGTTTGTGATGCTGCTGCTGGTGTAGATGAGTCTATTGAGCTGCCAGTCACAGAAAACATCGCACATGTGATTATAGGCAGTGCTTGATACGAGATGATAATAAATGCCTACCACCGGTGTATGTGTTTACTACTAGGCACTTTCACGGTCATATTGGAGTACACTCTTCTACTTATGAAACATTAACTGTAAAATAGTATGCTAGGACTAGTGAGGTAGCTCAGCAGGTGGAGTGTTTGTTCTGTAAGCCAAGCAACCTGAATTTGGTCCCTGGAACCCACATAAAAATGGATGAGAGACTCAATCCCACAGGCTTGCCTTGTATCACGTGCTCACCATGGCACATGTGCCCAAACACACACACTGTACATATACATAATAATAACATTCCTATTTATTATTATGTATATGTACAGTGTGTGTGAGGTTGGCACTTCCAGGGGAGTTCCCACAATGCTCTTGGGTCAAAGATGCTCAAGGAATTGCCTGGTTTCTTCAAAAGCAGCAGAATGTCTCTGTGACCTACACTGTCTCTCCTCTTCTTACAATTTTATAGGCAAATAATCCCTTGCATTAAGTCTCTTCCTGATAAAATATTTAAGTGTTTTAAAAAGAATTTTCTGAACAACCTGACTGTTTCAAGGGGATCACATTTGATGATCCAATTCATTATTTAATTTAAAGCAGCAAATGTGTAATATCCATATAGGTCAAGAAATTAGTAAGGGACCATGGGGATGGAGCTTTCAGTGGAGAGAAGACAGAACACAGCAGTATAAAGGGCTAAAGAGGATTAATGGAATAATTAGGGTTAAAATGGGATGGGGTATAAAAAGGCCGAGTAGAGGAAGGATTATTGAAGGAATAAATAACACTAAAGACCTTTAAAGAAAAGTCACCTAGAAACCTACTACTGTAGAAGCTTCCTAAACACACACACACACACACACACACACAAACACACACACACACACACACACACACACACACACACACACGTTAGAGTGGAGTTGCCCTATAATGAGATGACAATGCCTTTATTCAAAACCACAGGGTAACAAATAAAAAGCCCAGTGCCAGAAATTAGTTACCTTTTCTGGAACTGTTGATCAGTGGGATCCCATAGACCTCGCTCGATACATTATAGGCTGTTGCCAATTTTATTGATTACCTTCCAGAATGTGATGATAAGACCCTAATGCTGAAGCCGTCACATATCTGAGTCACAGAATATGGAGATAATAAGCTGGTTTGATCTTGGAGGCTTTGTCACTACTGGCTGGCTTTCAGAGTGCTGAAAAGTGCCATACTCATTAACAGAGGAGAAAAGCACCCATCAATCTCACTCAGATGTGAACCTTGTGAGGTACAAGAATATGTGGATGACACAAATAAGGCTTGATCAGTATTTAAAAAAGAAAAAGAAAAGATGGTACAAATTTGGGTGGGTAGAGAAAGGGAATGGATCTGGGAGGAGTTGGCAGAGGGCTGAACATGATCATTCCATAGTGGATAAATTCTCCAAGAACTCATTTAAAAACATTTTTCAGTGTATTTATTCATTGCGTAGGGTGCTGTGGTAGATAAGGACGTGCTTACACTGGTGTGCATTGCATTCTGAGCACACGAAGAAACATACATGCTCTGTGTGAAGAGCAAAGCTCTCGGGCAAACGGCCCTCAATCTGCCTGCCTGCTACAGCTTTGCTAGCAGCAGGCATTGCTTCTCCACACCCAAACTCATTCCTCTTCTTCTAGTACCAAGGCAACCTTCAACAAATATTGATTGAGCAAGCCCTTGGGAGTTCAAATCAGCTGAAAACAGTGGGCAAAGAACAGAACAGAATCTGGGTAGACACGGGTTTTGACCTCACTCCTTAAAACTTTGAGATCTTGGGCAAATTATTAAACCTTAGATGTGACATATAGCAGAATCTCAACTTTGACTATTTTACATACATTTCATATTTTTTACAAAAAAATGAAATCATTGCTTTATGTAACAATTAGATAACAAATAGCTATGAAGATAATAAATACCCCTTAGAAATGATAGCATTTTAATTGTCTTATGGAACATTGTGGAATGAATCTTCATCGATAATAAAAGCTATATTAATTAGAACATTGCATAGGTCAAGCACAATACTAAAACAGTCTTATAAGATTATTATTTACTTCTAATAGATGAAGAAATTGAGACTTAGAGAGATTAAGTCATTTGCCCCGTATCACATAGCTTATAGAATGATGGGGCTGGGATTCAAAGCCAGCTTGCCTGACGGTGGAATCTTTGCTCTCCACTGGGACAGTTCAGCTCCCTGCTAATGTGTCTCACTGAACTGGAAGACAAAGAGTGGCAGTGTCAGCTGCCAGTCCACATTCTCTCTTCTGACACTGGTGTGGAGAGAGACGCCGTGAAGAACCAGCTATGAGCAACGGCAGCAGCTGTAAACCCCCATTTGGGGGTAAATAGACCGGAGGAGCAAATCGTGTCCTGGACAAGGCCAGCAAGCACAGAATGTGCTCAGGGCCTTCAGCTGACTGTTCTCAGGCTCAGCCAGGAGCAGTGCCAGGCCTAAGCCAGGCTGGGAACACACCCCAAAGCAGAGATTGCAGCAGCTGGGCTGGGTGACATCATCACCATGCTTGGCACCCATCTTCAGGGAGCTGAGCTGCCTGGAGATACGGCATCACCAGCAGAGGTGCCACGCCCAACTCCTGCTCCCCGGGGATGCCGGGAATGTGGGAACGATGGACACTGACTTCATTCCAAAATGGCATCTGGCTCTGGAATCCCCCCACCTATCCCCATCTCAGCACAAAGACGAGCTCGTTCCTCCGTGGTTCTTTCTCTCTTTTTCCTTTTCCCGAAGCCACCATAAATTCCTGCAATGGTTCAGGCTTGTTAGACTCTCCCTTACTAAAAACAGTTAGAGGGGGCTGGCAGGATGGGTCAGTGGGTAATGCACTGCACTTACCACCAACCCTGGTGACCAGAGTTTGTCCCCCAGGACTCAGACGGTGGAAGAAGAGAACTGACTGCTATGGGTTGTCCACTGACCTCCACACTGGTACCACAGCACAGTGCCACTACACAAACACAAACAAAATCATGCATATGTGCATTCATGCATACATACTTTTTTTAAGCAACAAGAAGAAAGGAGATGCATTCACCTCAGTTCTAGGGAGTAAACTAGCTTTTAAACCCTCTCCATTCTTTGAAAAGTATTGAGCGAGTTTCCTACAGGAATAGCAAAATAGAGCGTTTTCCCAAGTGAGCGACACTGGACACATCTGGTTTGGGGAGGAAAGGGAAGACTGAATCTGCCCTCAAATCCTGAGCTGCAGATAAAGATGGGTGAATGCGAGGTGTGGTCTGGACTGCCACTCACCCAGGGTTCAGCAGAGATCAAGGCTGGGGAGCCGGATTGGAAGACACACGGAACCACGGGGTAAAGTCGAACTGTGAAGGAAAATCATAGCCGCAAAGAACTGCAGAGACAAGATCAACCTGCTTAGAGGCAGAGACCAGTCCTCCCTTCTGAGGAGCCCTTGGCCTCACCCCTGGGAGAGGAAAGCACTGCTTAAGGAATTCCACTGCTAGCATTCTACTAGCCTGCCAACTGATTCTCCACAGTTCTCTTGAAATACTGTCAAAATAAAGATTTGTGAAATCGGAGTAAACTTGGACTTATGAGCTTTCAGGAGAAATGCATAGAGACAGTGCAGGGTTTTGTGTATTGTGTCTTTTGGAATTGCTCAGACTAAGCGGTAATCTGTCACACAACTGTATCATTTTTCAACGTTTAAAATGTATTCCACCGTTCGAATGGAAAGCTTCAACTTCAAGACTGCAAAATATTGTCCGTGGGCACTTGAGTGTCCTCTCCCAGTGCCCTAGATTAGAAGTCTGAGTATCAGGAATCCTCCCCACTGCCGCTGCCCTGGTGGCACGGCTCCACTCCTCGAAGAACAGGAGCTGAGTGTGTAAACTAACAGATGTTGCGATAAACCTCCCAATAACCCGAGACCCAAGGAGCCAGCTTTGGTACCCGCATCCGAAGGTGGCAGGGAGGGAGGGGATGTTTTCCTTTCTAATTACACGATGCCGTGAAGCTGTCGGGGTGCCCCAGTGGTGACTAGGAGCCCCAGTGGCCAGGGTTGAACAGCTGGACCTTGACCAGGCAGACAGCCATTGGAAAGAGTCCAGGCCAAAGCAGGAATGTGGCTGAGGGACGCCAACTCTGCAGGAGACTGCAGCTGCACATGGCAAAGGCCAAGGTGGAATGGCTGGGGTCAGGGCAGTGGGAAACAGACACCCCGGGCGTCTGCATGTGGGTAGCAGAGGCACGGAGGGGCAATGGCTCCCAACTGACTCACGGATACATAGATGTCACTCTTCTGAGAATTCCATATGCATGTGAGGAGCCCACAAGGTGAGGTTTCCAGAATACGGGCAGTAATGTTGATATTGCCACATCATTTCATTTGAGTCCACAAAGTGGTACACTAGGGGTATCTGAGATCTAAATAAAACCCACGGATTAAAGAACAGGTTTTTTTTTTCAAAAAAGCAGCTGTTTGTTTATTTTATATGCACACATATACATGTTTGTAAGTGGAAATATAAACAGTATGGCCCAACAGAACACATTTGCAATTAATTTTAAATTACTAAGTATTAATGGATGATTTTAAGATGCTCGCACACAATTTGCTCTCAAGAATTTTCATATTTGAACTCCCCTATGACTCCCTCTAATCTTATTTACATTGCGCATTTGCTTAGCAAATATTCTCTAGCTAATGTCATATTTGTAAGTGCTCCTGGCTTATGGAGCTTCAGAGACTGGAGCTCCGGGGTAAACACAAGCACCTGGAGTCCAGAAGAACAGGGTCCGACATCTTCACGGAGGTCGGTTCTTAGAGGGGACAGCATGGCCACCGTCATAACTGAAGCCCTCAAAAGAAACACAATCAGCTGGGAACTCTAAACACACATAAACACACACATGCACATGCACGCACACACACATTCATGTATACAATCTACTCCCTATGCCACCCAGAGAGAGACAGAGACAGACAGGAAGGCAGAGACAAACAGAAATAAAAACCAAAAACGTCTCAAGACAAATGTCCTCTCAGTCTTTGATTCTCCCCAGTTGAGAATTACTAGTTTAGATACTCATTACTCAGGAAACAGAAGTGTAAGTAGCTCCTATGTGCCTGCGAAATGCCCAGATATTTTGACTAAATAATCTGTGTTTTAACAGGGTCCCTATGTGACCATACTGGACTCTGAGGACACTTGACTGTGTGATGGCCTGCTTAACCAGAATACTGTTAAACCTCTATCATGAGCAAAACACCACAGCTCACTATGGGGACAAACTGATAAATAAAATAGACAATGTCTCATTGACCCTCAAGTCTATACTTGTTCAGCTAAGCTAAATAATGTATTATTGTACAACTTTCCCCACACGTGTACATGCTATCAAATATGTAGTCAAAAATACCCTTATTTACATGTTTAGATATTCATAGCAGTATCTTGTCAAGTGAAAAAGTACATTCCAAAATGGTGTATGCTAGACAAGGTGATCTGTTCTGCAGACACAAATTGATTGAAATGGTATGCATGTAAGTAGTATCTAAATATTATAAGCAAGAAAAAGTTTAAAATCCCTCAGGAAAAGGGATTGCAGGTGATTTTTATCTTCTTTCTTACAAGATTTTTCAGCATTTTTGTTCGATCTTTTACAATAAGCACATGCTATTTTAATAATTAGAAAAGACAAGAATCTTTTTTCAGGTCTGCAGAAGATGACCTTCCTGGCTGCGTCTGCTTTCCTCATAGTCTGGTCTTGCAATAAGGGGGTCCAAGGTTCATAAACCATGTCTACACGATGCCTCATCTGGCTAATATTCATGCATTCGCTCGTCTGGAGACAGGAGCGGGACTAAAGGCAGATGTGATTCAAGTAACTGCGTTGGAGGCCTTTATAGCCTCTGGGGCTGGGGGGCAGACAGAGAACTGTAACACCAAGTCTGTGCTGAAGCTCATTTCCAGCCGAAGGAGCAGACAGCAGGCCATGACTCAACTCTCCCGTTTCCTCTTCCTCCTGGCCGCATGGCTGGGCTGCACTTCCCAGACTTTCTGCACAGCTGAGTTAGTTCTTAGGACTACTGAACTCTTAGCAGAAGTGATGGAAGAGGCTCTACCCTACTTGCCACCCATGTGATTGTCCCCACTCTCTACTCATGCTGAGTTGGTGTCCACAGGGCCCAAGAGACGCTCGACAGAGCCATGGGCGAGAAGCCCCTGAGCCCTTGCCCCATGCGATACAGAACAGGCTGCCATTTGGGAACATATTTTGAGGGTGACCTAAGCAAGAAATACTAAATCTTGATCACATTTGAGGCATGAAGGTGTGGCGTGGGCGGGGGTGTGTTAGTTACGGAATATTTGCAAAAGGTTTTGAACAAAGTACTGCTCGTGTGCCGAGAGAAGAGACGCAGAAAATAATTAACTGCAGTGTGTCAGGGGTCGGGGTAGGGATCCTCGTAAGGAAGATGGGTTTGACCAGCTGAGCTACTGTTAACTTGCTTCTCACATCCAGGCTTTGCCGAACATCCACCAGCACCAAGGCTGTGCACGGTGGTGACAGTGATGGTCGAACATTTGGCACAAATGGGGAAGGCCCTATTTTCCTAGTCTTTGGGGTTTCCTTTCCTGGCCTTGTACTTACGTATCATTTAAGTACGGGCTGTGGTAAAATACCCGACCAAAGCAATTTAGGGAAGGAAAGATTGATTGGCGCTCACAGTTTGAAGGGGAAGGTCATCATGAGAGGAATGGGATGGAGAGAGGGGAGCCTGAGGCAGCTGGTCACAGTGTCTGTGCAGTCCAGAAGCAGAGGGAGATGAACGCCCACGCCCAACTTGCCTTCTCCCTTATATCCAGCCTGGGACCCCAGCCCGTGGAATGGTATCACCCATAGTCATGGTGAGTCCCTCTAGGAAAGCACACATACAATATGTTCACAGCCTTGTTTCCTAGGTCTTTTTGGATGTTGTCAAATTGACCATATTAGCCAGCAGAGTAAGAGACAAGGCGCATGATACATGATTCTCTTAAGCACAAAGAGTGGATTCGGAACAATCCTTTTCTAGAAGGCTGGTCTGCAACAGAACTCTGAGGTCCCAGTCACTCAGCACAGCCAGGCTGTCACTTTAGCAGCAGTTGTGGGTAAAGGCTAACAAGTCATCTCATTAGCGTGCCTAGAGTTTCTTGCTTGCTCGAACGTAACAGCTCTTCCATTCGAAATTACATTAAGACGAAACTTGGCACTGGGCTTGTCAACCAGATGTGAGATTTTATTGTCAAACAAGTAAGCCAAAAGAAAAAATGAAAAATGTTTCACGGATTCCCCAGTTCTTGTGATAGAATGTTTGTTCATTGAAAAATGGAGCTAAGAGATAAAAGCTCCAACTTAAAATATAAAATTTTGCAGACAGTTACTATTTTAAAAATATGACTGTATATCTATTCAAAAGCCTTTGAAATAATAGCCAATAACAAAAGAAAATGACCATGCACATTAATAAACTGTTTGGGTGGGCCTAGAATGTTCTCTCTCTTTCCTTCTCACTAAACTGAGGCCTTGATGTTGAATAGCAAACCTTGACCTACAAATAATGTCTGTATTTCTCACAAATTTGTTTCTGAGTCTTTTCCTAGGCAAGCAAGAGGCACAATCTGGAAGATATCTTAACATCCAACACTTCCTGTTGGATGACAGAAATGACTGTTATTGCTAAAGGGATGGCTATGAATAAAGGCATGTTTGGTGACAGCGAACCATGTCAGCCAGAAGGCCAGGATGAACCAGGGAATCTGGTAATTTGGAGTCAAAGACTACCTGGTCAGAGCCAGAGAAGCTTCAGGCTATCCAACCCCTTCAACAAGTTAGCGTCATAAAAATGAGAGACGGCGTGGGCATGGACAGTGTCACAGAGACAAGAAGAATGGCATTGGGAAACCTCTGGCAAACTATCAAAAGGCATGAGTAAATTATGAATCCCTGCTGGAACACAAGCAGAGTCGGCGCTATTGATGAAGGCTGACTCCTCCAGGAGGCCAACTCACCGCCCCCTGGAAGCCGGCTGCAGACCACCAGGGAAGCGGGGACCACCCCTGCAGGACCCCTAAGCTGGTGGGTAACTCTGGAGTCCAGAGGTAGCACTCTCTGCACGGCTCCTTTTATTGCCCGAGGGACACAATGATATTTATACCTCATTCTAGGAGTCTGTGGGGCTTAATAAGTCCAAGTGCATAGGCACCAAGAAGCTTGGAGAAAAGGCTAGAATTATATTATTCCTGGCTGGGAGTGTTCCCTTTAAAATGTCTCCTAATTACAGTACCACCCTTGTAGATACAGACCACAGCGAGGTCCCGGGCTGTATTGTAAACTTATTCCCACCTAATAAACTTCTTTTCTTGGCATTTTTCTCCCTGAAACATGTTCTTTTATCCCACAGCTTTCTAAACCCGGGCTTGCCAACTTTAGATGTCTCCAAGGGGTGAAACTGGATGAAGACCCCGCGGAACTGTAAGTCTAATCCCTCTGTGTTACCATTAGGCCTGGGGGTACTCAGAGACGTGACGTCACACAGATGTTCATCTGCTAAGAGAAATCACTGAGTTACCTATGCAGTTCTGAGGCTCAGCCTCTTTGTAGTTGATCTAGCTCATTCAAGACACCACTCTCTCTGTCTCTGTCTCTGTCTCTGTGTGTCTCTGTCTTTCCCCCTTCACACACACACACACACACACACACACACACACACACACACACGTTAGGGAGTTGAATTCCTTCAGTTATAAGGGGTTTGAGTGTATTTCTGGCTCCTGTGCTTGACCTCTCTATTTTCTAACACTTGTTGGGATAAGAACTCAAGGTCTATTCATTACATCAAGTGGTTGGTTATTTTAAACTAAATGCTCCGGTGACTCATAGTGGAAAAGAATGTCATGTTCCAGGTGCTCTGCTACCTGAACATGTGTGGGAGTCTCTGCACCCACTCAGGCTTCCTTCATTTCTCAAATCTTTGGCAGAGAGAGGGAGAGAGAGCAAGAGCACTCACTTTTTATGAAGGAGAGCCATTGTGAGACTCAGGGCACCTGGGAACAGTTTTCGGAGCAGGCCAGGTCATCCACTCTGGGGCTACCCTCCTGAGCTTATCACAAAAATCAGACCCTCCACTGAGGTCCTCCGGGCTGGAAGCTTTGGGATAACTGACAGCTCTCATCCCTATTTTCCCAAGAGACACTCCTGAGGGCAGCCCCAGGGCCTGCCCCCCACAGGAGTAAGTGTGCACATGTGTCAGAGGCCAGGAAGGGGAGTGGTGGCTTTTTTTCAAAAGGCAAACTGTAACTATACAGAATAGCATGTAGGTAGAGACAGAACCAAGGGTTTGGGGTTTTTCTTGTTAGCCATACCTCACTTGAGAAAGCCCGGAACAGGTCAATTCTCAGGACCCATATAAAAACGGCAGGTGTGGTGGCACACGCCTGTAATCCTAGACAAAAGGGTCCCTGTGCCAGCTAGATTCTCTGAACTGGTGAGTTCCAGATTCGGCAAAAGACCATGTCTTAAAAACTTAAGTGGAGAGTGGTAAGCAAAAGATGTCCAACATGGACTTCGGATCTCCACATGCACACCCACGTATGTGTGTAGTCACATGAACACTAGGCCAGAAAGGTGAGAAAGGACACTGAATAAAAAGACGTAGTCTCAGGTAGGCATGATGGCACACAATTCCAGCATCCAGAAGAATTAGAAGCATGAGGCCAGTCTAAGTTACTGTGGTAGTGTGAATGTATTTGGCTCCCCCTAAGCGCATAGGAAGTGGCACTATTAGGAGGTGTGGCCTTGTTGGAGGAGGCTGGATGACACACACCTTTCATTCAGACCTTGAGACTGGAGGACACACCTTTAATCTGGGCCACACCGTCTCTTGGAAGTATGTCACTGTGGGGGTGGGCTTTGAGGTCTTTTTCTCAAGCCTCACTCGGTGTGACAGTCAGTGGATTTCCTGTTGCCTGCAGGATGCAGCACTCTCAGCTCCAGCACCACATCTGCCTGCACGCTGCCATGCTCCCCGCCATGATGGACTGAACCTTTGAACGGCCACCACAATGAAATGTTTCCTTTATAAGAGTTGCTGTGGTCATAGTGTCTCTTCACAGCAAAAGAAACATAACAAAGACAGTTACCTAGAGCACTGAAAGCCAGATTGGGCTACAGCCTGTTTTAAGACTGTCTCAAAGAGCTATGAGAGAGAGCCCATCACTTATGAAGTTATCTTTATGAAGAACATGAGACATGATATATAAACCCCCGTTGGCACAACACCATGGAAACGCGATGAATGGAAAGCAGTTTTACTTCTATTTTCCTTGGGTAGCTGTTAGAAACTTCCATATCTATGACAGCATCACCACAGTGTCACACAATTTCATTTATGTTGTGTATTACTACACAGCACACAGTACGTATGAGTCAAAGTCCAAACAGTCTCTAGCTTTCAACAAACTTCCTCAGCTCCTGCATCAATAAATGTACTTTGGGGCTACAAAGGTGTATGTTCCCCATGTTACACAGCTGACTTGATATGTGCCTCTGAAATAATTTTTTACTGTTTCTTTGTTTATGTGTTTAATTAATATTTATACCTGACAACCCAGTTTAGTGATTGATATATGTTAGTGTATTCCCTATGCTCTGAGCAAGTTTTCACGAGGAGGGAGAGTCACCAGCCTGGATGCCTGCACACTATTTGCAGGGAGGCGTGCTCTGGGTGTTCTGTGATGCCCACTGTAGCTTGAGAGCTTCTCTCCAGGTTCCCCAAGCCCCGCAGTCCCACAATCCACTTATAAAATAATCACTCAGACGCTTATATCACTTATAAACTGTATGGCCGTGGCAGGCTTCTCGCTAACTGTTCTTTTATCTTAAATTAACCCATTTCTATAAATCTATACCTTGCCATGTGGCTGGTGGCTTACCGGCGTCTCTACATGCTCTTCTCCTGGCGGTGGCTGCAGTGTCTCTCCCCCAGCCTTCCGCTTCCCAGAATTCTCCTCTCTCCTTGTCCCACCTACCTCCTGCCTGGTCATTGGCCATCAGTGTTTTATTTATATAGAACAATATCCACAGCACTTCCCCTTTTTTCTTTTTTTTTAAAAAGGAAGGTTTTAACTTTAACATGGTAAAATTACATATAACAAAACAATTACCGAGCAAGAATTATAGTTACAATATTAAAGAAGATGTCCTATCTATCTTATATTTGTGAGTTTAAGGTTTTATAGCTAACTTATCTTTTATCATAACTGAGGAAATTACGACTATCTAGTCTTCAACCACATCAAAGACCTGAGAAGGAACATAATGGTACCTGAGAAATGGTAGATGGATGCAAGCAACTTTCGGGAATCTTGCAAGAGTAGACCAAGACAGCTGGCAGCCTGGACAGTCACCTAATGTTTCTCAGCATTGTTGGTGCATTCAAATTGGCTACAGGCCTAGAGTATCTGACAGACCATTTTCAGAAGCAGGAATTCTGAGAGACCGTCTTACCCTGTCTTGGCAGAGTACAGTGGTCGCTTTCCTTGTGTCCCGCTTGTCCAGAAAGGACAGCATTGCATTTGTACTGTCAGCCATCAAGGCAAGGGCAGTTCTTTGCCCAGTAGGTCATTTTGTGCCAAAAAGACAAACTTCCAAATGGAAATGTCTTAGAAGCCCAACATTCTCTCGGGATCAATTGGTGCAGCCAGGAGCAATTGTGTCTCACGTCAACAGAATTCTAAGTTATTTAAATGCCATATTCTCTAGGTCTATGAAGTGTTTGAAGATTACCTATCTATCTGAAATATATCTATGTATACCTAGAAGACTTAACTAACATGGCTACAAATATGATTATCATAGATGACTGATTATTAATCTATTTTTAATCATCCATTACAATTTTAAATGAGTTAAACATAATACCTCAAACAAGAATAGAAATATATATATACAGTATAACAAAATTAACTTCAAGTTTGTATTAATAAACTAAAATTTTTACCAATGTAAAACATTTTAAACATAAACTAAAATCTATACCAATGTAAAACATTTTAAACAAGTTGTTCTTTAAAAGTAGGTTCATTAATCTACCCTTTTATCTTATCATCTCCATATCCTCCTATATATCTATATTATATCCCCTTTTCTTTTTTAGAAAGAGATCACATTTATAATCAACCTGTTTTAAATAAAAATATTGGTGTTTCTCTGTCCCACACCAGAGGGCTCTTCTGATTTGGGACACAAGAATCTTTTAACCATTTTTTTTTTAAAGCAATATGTCTGGGTTTAGAGGGGGAGTGAGCCAATTCCACCTCTAAAGCCAGCTTGGCATATTTGGGAATTTGGGCGTAGCATCTCTTACTACTTCCTGCTGGAGGGGGGCGCTGTATCTTATGGGGATACAAAGAAAATTTTAGACCTATGGGGTAGTCCGTGAGGCTGTATTGTGTGAACCAGTTGCCTTGAAACCAGTCTGGATGTTGGATCATCTGGGCCATGGTGTCATTGGAGACCTTTCAGGGGGTCTTGGCTGGTGAAACCTGATGTATCTTAATCTGGAACAAGTCCACAGCCTCTGGCTTTCTGTGGAAACAAAAGCAGAACCTCTTTTCCAAAGTAACATATCCTTATATCCAAATTTTGAAGTCAAGGTACCTTTAAAATATACATTTTGGCATAACTCAACAGCTTTTGTAATCAAATGTTTTTCTTTAGTTATGAATATCAAAGAGAACATAATCCAGATTCTCTGTGTGGTAGCCATCTTTATGTGGCTTATGTTTTATATTACCTTGAGCCTTGAGCCTATTGCTTTAAACTGTACCATTGTAAGCCTGAAACGGCACTGTGGCTGCTGGCTCCGCCCACTTCAGCTTCCCAACATGGCAGTGGTACGTTTTCCGCCAGCTCTGGGAGTCATCAAGTCTCAGAAATAGTGGGTCTAAGCTTTTATCAAAGCAGCGTGTAGCCCAGAAACCTCTTTTTTTTTTTTTTTTAAAATACTAGTAAAGACTAAATCTACCACACAGCTTAATTTGCCGCTGGCAGATGCCTCATTTCCGCCATACTGCCGGTCAAACGCACCCGCCAGGAACCCGCCAGTGTCCAAACTTGCGTTTTGCCGCATCTAGCTGCCCGTATGAGACAAGAAGCAGGAACCTGGTTTTGGCTCTGTTTAGAATTGGTTATTAAATATTCTCAGGTTTAAGGTGGAAACTCGAGCCGTTGGGCGCCATTTGTACCTTGAGAGCTTCTCTCCAGGTTCCCCAAGCCCCGCAGTCCCACAATCCACTTATAAAATAATCACTCAGACGCTTATATCACTTATAAACTGTATGGTCGTGGCAGGCTTCTTGCTAACTGTTCTTTTATCTTAAATTAACCCATTTTTATAAATCTATAGCTTGCCACGTGGCTGGTGGCTTACCGGCGTCTCTACATGCTCTTCTCCTGGCGGTGGCTGCAGTCTCTCCCCCAGCCTTCCGCTTCCCAGAATTCTCCTCTCTCCTTGTCCCACCTACCTCCTGCCTGGTCATTGGCCATCAGTGTTTTATTTATATAGAACAATATCCACAGCAGCCCACCACTCACAACCATTCACTTTGTGTTCTGGAGCAAGTGTTTTGATCCAAAAGACATTCGTGTGCTGGAGTCACAGTGGACGCGAGCAGAAGCAAATGTATTCTGCTGGGAGGAAAGCGTAAAGCAAAGCTTGACTGATGCTCAGGCTACCTTTGAAGCAACGCTGGTGGGCATGGAAAGAAAAGAAGCCATGGCCGCTGAAGAAAGAGTGGCATTAGCCCTCAGGCAATTTGCAAAGGGATACCACAGTAGCCGGCATCAGGCAATCATATGCTTGCTAGCTCCAGAGACTAGAGACAGGTCGTGTCCTGCCTTCAAGACATCTGAAGCAATGAAAGAGCCATCACTAGTGACCAGAAAAGAATCTCCATAGGGTGGAGTTCTTTCTAGTGGGCAACAGAGTATGGGTTCCTCAGAGCTCCCACCTCCTGCAGGGTAGCTTGCGTGTGCAGGGAGCTGAGAATGAGCCACTTGCTTAAACCTGGAATGGTTTTATACCGCAACACTTAGGCTAAGCTTTGGAGCAAAGATCCTGTGGGCTTCAGAATAAACTTGGTTCTAAGAGACTTACCACCACCCTCATCCCCACCCTGCTCTCAGCTCCTTCACAGCCTTGTGTGACTCCTCTGCTCCCCAGGATACCACCACTGCAAATGTAACCCCCAACAGCGCCTACCCAAGGCTGGCTGTCTCCCATTGTTCCATAGTCCACAAAGAGCTAGTCCCACCAGGCTAACTGAAGCCGGTTATCACGGCCAGGCCGGTAGACATGGGTTGATCCCCAGCCTGCAAAAAGTGGTCTTCAGAAGCTATGGGTGGAGGCTGAGGGGGTAGAACAGGTCCCTCAAAGGTGGGGAGGGTGTGAGTTGTTGGTTTCCCAATTTAGGACAGCTCAGTGAGACACGGGGGCTGGTTGTCAGAGGGCAGGCCCTGAGTTCCTAGCTGGATACCGGCTCCGGTCGTCTGGAGAAGGTTTCAGGGTTGGAGACCCTGCTTCTTGTTTCCGCTTTGTAGCTCAGAGCATTCCTCTTTCTGAACATCTGTTTTGTTTTCTTGTGAGAAATGGGGGAAAAAAACATATCAGACCAATTCTACATATGTCATTGTAACAAAAAATATTTGAACAGTTTGACTGTTTATAACCCACTGACAGCAAGACGGCTCTACTTTTGACTGAAGGTAGAAACACTGGTGGGAAGTTCCAGTGGGATAGTATTCACACTTCTAAGTATTAAAAGACAGGGGGACCAAATGCATTACTCATTCATAAATATATTTTTGTTCTCAAACCTCCATGTACAGTAAAATCTACTTAGGGTGAATCACATACCAACGATCATTGCTACTATTTCCCTAGAATATGATGGCATTTGTCATCTGGCAGATGATGAACCAGGACTTCATTTAATCTTTTATTTTTGTTGTCACATGAATATTACAAGGTATGTGCTATTTTGAATCCCCATTTCACAGCTAAAGGAACCAAGTCCCAGCTCAGAAAGCTCACCTGCTAGGAGCCGTGGCAGAGTCGGATTTCAAGCCGTTTTTGTTGTAAAAGGTTGGAAAGGATGGCATTAGCTGCCCATTAGATGAAATGAAATGTGTGGAAATCGATAGCTTTTAAAATGATACAATATGATGAGGTGTGTAGAGTACACACCTTCCCTCTGCCTCTAGTATTCCATGCATTTAATAAACTTCTCAGAAAGGTACAGATGCATCTGAAGGTGTAGCTGTTTCTCTGAAACCCAGTCCCTCGTCTGGAAGCTGTGACAGTATTTCCCTCACAGAGGCAGGCGCATAGGGAGACCGAGAACACCGTCCAACCTCCCAGAGGGCACAGAGTGAAGTTTTTATTGGCCGGAGTGTGGTGACTCAGGCCTTGATGTTTTAGCACTCGGGCCATGTGTTTGGGAGGTGCTATTAGAGGGTGTTTGGATTTGGGGATTGCTCACGTGTGCACGTGTGTATGTGTGTGTGCAGGGTTGGGTGTTTTCCAGAGTGGAACATGAAGGATTAGCTTTCAGTGTTTGGCCCACCCTAACCTATAGCAGATGGGCACCGGCTTTAAGTTCTCATAAAACCCACCCCGGGAGACTTGTTAAATAATTTATCCTCAACTTTGGAAGAGCAAAGGCATAAGGTGATCAAGAAAAATGGAAGCCACATGATAATGTGCCGTTGATGGAGTACGGTTGCCTTTCACTGTGGTACATGGTGAGTGTAATAGTGAATGGATTTGCAAGGGGTGGGGGAGTTAATTCTGGGGCCAGGGAGCCCAAGATGCAGACAGCCCCTGACTTTATCCCCAGCAGCTGCAACAGAGAAAGTGAGAAAACCCCCATTCTCTACCCAGGGAATTGCCCCAACTTGAAGACATATTGAACCATGCTCACTTAAAGGCCTCCCAATATAGTCATTTTATTTCATCCAGCTGTGGGGCCTGACTTTTGGCTAGAAAGGAGAACCAGAAAGACAGAGGGGGCAAAGATGGAAAAATAAATCCACGGGATGCCTGTAGTACCTGCTCCTAAGCTGGGGGTGTGGGGGAGGTTATAGCCAAGCCCCATGGGTGACTCGACATATGCCACCACCTCCTGCTGGCTTTGAATGACCCCCTGCTTTCCTCTGCCAATACCTAGAGAGGTAAAAGTCCTCCAAGCTATGCTCATGAAACTCTCCAGCTCTCTCTCCCCTTCAGTAAGACGCGCATGACCATAGCTCAGTTTTCAAATCCTCCTGCATCCATTGAACAAAACACAGAAAGGCAAGGCTAGTCAGGATCAGTGATTGCAAGCAACAGGAAGTATTTTAGTTGACTAGAGCTGAAAAAGAAGTCCACTGGAGGAAGACTGGACAGCTTGTAGAGCCGCAGAAGGTTGGGACAGCGTACAGATGGAAAGGGAGCCACGCTGTGGTGGCAGCCAGGGTCATACCACAGAAAGACCTGGATGTAGCTGTACTTTCCCTGAAGCCCCCATTAAGTAACCTATTGCATTGCAAACATGGCCACACTTTATCCTTAGGTCTTGTGCCGTCCCCTGCATTGTCCACTTAGATCCAGGACATTTGCGTCTAACTCCACAAAACAAGTCACAGAGTGAACTCTGGCCTTCTTTACCTCCAATATCCCGTGGAGGGTTCTGGTGTTAGGGTGACAAAGTTGCCATCTGTTCCCAACATCAAGGCCTTCTCTGACATCGAGAGCTCCCTTTCCAAAGAGGAATGAAAAACGGGACTTGGTAGTGTCACCATGGACCTGATGACCGCTATAGGTAATATATAGTCCAAATTTTCTGGAGGTTTCAGTTTCTCTAACGCAAAGGAGACTTGGTTTAGAGGTTGACTGCGCTGGGGGAAGTTCACGTGGAGCCCTCTTGACACCTGCAGCTGTGAGACCTATTGTAATAGCATCCTTTGACTCAGAGAAGGGAACAAGAGCTACAGCCATCCCACACCTATAAAACCACAGTTTCCTCTTTACAAGCGGAGGGAGCAGTTTGATCCTAATAGAAAATCAAAGGCAAGTGTTTATTTCCTGAGCCGCCTCACCAGACACGGCCTGTCTGGTGAGGCTGTAGATTTAAAGACACAGCGGAGGGTGGGGTCTGTTTGGGCCTCTGTACTCATCAAGTGTTTATGCTGAATCCATGTCAGCCAAGGCAGCTCCCCAGAACCAATCCTTGCCCTGCTTTGGAAGGGAATAGTTCCCAGCTGCTTGTCAAGTCTCCTTCATCCACTACTGTCCTAAGGGGGGGGGGGGCCTGAGGTACAGAGATAGAAACCTGCTGTAGGATGTAGCCCCAGGAAAGCACATCACCAGACCTTTCTGGACCTTTAGTTTAGAGACATAAAAGAAAGAAAATTCCAAAGAAGTAAGGATTTAAAATTCAGTGGTTAAAGGTTGGGTAGTCCTAAAGAGAGTGGAAATATAGAGGAAATGCAAAGAACGCCCCCCATCTTGAGGCCCAGAATTTCCTACGGTCCAGATAAATATAGATTTGCCTTCAATTGTTAAAAACATGCCTCGTGTCACGTGTCCTGGCTGCCAGCATCTGACACTCACTAATGCTGTCAAGGCACGTCTTCTCCCCCAGCTAAAGAATCCACGGGAGATAAAATGCTTCCTACCCAATAAGCCTGCGAATTCAGTCCTGATTTCATAACAAAGCTGGGAAGCTAGTGGCACAAGTACTAACAAACACAGCTCCTGTGTGATTAGGTGCAGAGCGATGGGAAAATAAGCTCCACGTGGGGATGGCCTGGAGGAGAGGGCGAACTCTAAGCCAGAGCCATTCCCGTCCTTCATCGTGAGTCCTGCCTCACCACCACCCCCACACCCCCTGTGGCAGCTGGTTTGATTGTCACTGTTACCACATACCCAACAGGAACCGGTTCAGGGAGGAAGGATAAGTTTTGCTCAAGGATTCAGTCCAGCCTATGGGAAGCTGCACAGAGCAGCTCACACCCCAGAGGACAGGGAGCAGCAGGCAGCAGGGACAAGAAGCCAGGACAAGACACAACTCCCAGGGACACACCCCAGTGACCCACTTCCTTCAACCGGCCATACTTCTGGAATGCCACTGCATCCCAATCCTCCATTCATGTTTTGAGTCCATCACACCATTCATGGAGTCAGAGCCCTCACGATCTAGTCTTAGACACACCAAGAGGCATGCTTTATCAACCCAATCCAATTGACAATCAAGGTGAAATCTTACAACATTCCAAAGTCCATTCATGGACTTGTATAAGAATAGCCCCAGGATTGATGGAATGGTTTGTGTTTAGCAAAGATTCTGCTTGTGGAATTAAGATCAAATGGATATTTGACTCCAGAGTTCCATTTGTGTGCCCTGTGGTAAGAATCCATTTCTTTAAGTCTTTTTCCAACCTGCTTTAAGAAAACAGCACGTGACAGAAACATTGAGTATTTCAACTCATAATATGCCCTTACTAATCCCATTCTTTGAGAAAATAAGGGCTGGAGTGGAAGCTCATCTTGAGAAAGGAAATCAAGGCTTTGTCAAGCTGGAATACTCCACCCTTTCATCTCTGGAGACTTTAATGATGGGAGGTGATTTAGGGAAACCCGTCTAGTAGGCAGGTCGGAAGTTAGACTCTCTTGTTTGGCTCCTAAAGACCATTGCCATTAGCTAGAGATGAAAATAATAATGATATTATATCCAGGAACCTCTCAGACCAGCTCTTATTTTAAAGGTTCCATCCCTGGAACTGGTAAGACACTTGGGGTTGTATGGCCTGACTTCTGATTTGGTGAGTAGGCCCCCGACACCTGTGGGTGGCACGCAACTTTTTTCTTTTCCTCTTCTCATGCTAATGGTCTCTAAATTTTACTAGAGTAAAAAAATATCAGTGGGGGGTGTAACAGGAATCTTAGAGAGTCTTATTAATAAAATCAAACCTGAGCCAGGTATTGGGGTAAACTGGATGATCAGAGGACCAGAACACGCCACAGCTAACCTCACCTGGCCAACTTCTCAGCTGATCTTGCTTCCTCAGACTGGAGGCCTCTGTGTCCTCATATCCGGATGGCTCTCAGCTGAACTGTGCTGCTCAAAACCTAAAAGCTGAACCAGCCAAATGCTTCTAGTTCCTGGTCTTCACACCTTATATACCTTTCTGTTATCTGCCATCAGTCCCTGGGATTAAAGGCTTGCTTTCTGGGATTAAAGGCGTGAGTCACCATGCTTGGCCGTATCCTTGAACAGATGGATTTCTGCCTCTGGAATGCTAGGATTAAAGGCGTGTGCTACCACTGCCTATCCTAAGTATCTAGTGGCTTTTCTGTTCTCTGACCCCAGATAAGTTTATTAGGGTACACAATATTTTGGGAACACAATACCACCACAGAGGGGCTCTGTTCCTACCAATACTGTGTATTCTGAAACGCTTTTCTATGACAAAAGGCCAAAAAAAAAAAAAAAAAAAGAAAACTTGGGAGAATGTAACAAGTTTCAAGGCTATAATAGGAACGAAGAGTTAAAACCCAGAGCGAAAACAGGCAATGAAGCCAGACTAACCTGAGGGTGTGGTAAGCTTCGGTGCCCTTGGGCTGTAACTGCTGTGCAGTTTTTGTTTTTGGCACAGGTTTGTGCCAGGTAGGGTAGTTGAATTGAAGCTCCTCTATGAACTTTGGGCTCCTAAAGTGTCGGTTAGAGAGAACGGTGACAACAGCGGATGACAAGGAAACATGCAGGATGGATATGGATGTTGAGTGGTAAAAAACACCGTCCTGGAAAATCCACAGCCTGTGCCTGTCATCCTGTGTACTTGAACTTATACCACCTGTTTGGGTAGGAACACCTCAAGCAGGGAAGTTCACCTAAAGCTTTCCAAACCAGAGTGTTCTGGGACATTTGGCTGGAATCAAATTAGAATTGCCCCTGGGCCTTGGAAGAGTCCCAGACAAGAGAAAACAGAATTAGTGTGTAAGGATTCTGTCCTTAATTACGTCATCAGTCTGAGACAGCGTCCCAGCCTAAAAAGCGGGTGGGCCCTCTGTGCACTTCCCTTCTTCTCTTTCTGCTCTTTTCTTCCATTTGTCCTCTCTCTCTCTCTCTCTCTCTCTCTCTCTCTCTTCCTCTCCCCTCCCCTCTCTCTCCCTCTCTTCCTCTCCCCTCCCCTCTCTCTCCCTCTCTTCCTCTCCCCTCCCCTCTCTCTCCCTCTCTTCCTCTCCCCTCCCCTCTCTCTCCCTCTCTTCCTCTCCCCTCCCCTCTCTCTCTCCCTCTCTTCCTCCCCCCCCCCGTCCTACCCCCCCCCAATAAAGCTCTGAAAAGGTAACTATGGCTTGTGAATCTTCCGATCAGCACTCTCCTCCACCAGCATGGCCACTGTGAGCGGCGGCCAGCCCCGAGCAGCTGCGCCGATTTAACCAACATTAGTGTTAATGAAACAAAGGATATAGATTATCATTTGATGCGGATTGTGTGAAACTGTGGTGGAATAAGGACTATGCATTTGGTCTCTGCCTTTGCTTCCTGTCATGAAGTCCCTAAAGCCTTCATAATTTCCTGGGCAGTAGGAATGCTAGGTACAGCTTTTGTTCATAGCTAGCCTTTGGCTCTGTTCCTGACTGAACTTTGGAGTGATGGGAACGTCTCCTGTTCTACT
Organism: Peromyscus leucopus; assembly: GCF_004664715.2. Taxonomy (NCBI): domain Eukaryota; kingdom Metazoa; phylum Chordata; class Mammalia; order Rodentia; family Cricetidae; genus Peromyscus; species Peromyscus leucopus. Next base: position 50,906,343 of record NC_051072.1, on the reverse strand, counting down.
GAGGTGACTCTTGAGTTCCTAGTTGGGGTTGGTCACCAGAAAGACCAAGCCATGGGTAAGTTGATTCTTGGAAACTGCAGCCTGGTCCCTGTCTTTCCTAAAGGGGAGTTGCCTGGGAGACCTACTTAATATTGATTATGTCTGGGTGGTGAAACCTTTATACAGATCCATGAACTGTGGAGGTGGGGGGTGCAAAGAAAAATCTAGATTTCTGAACCCGGCAGATTTCCCTGAAGACCCACCTCCCCAGAGAATACTTGGATGCTCTGGCTGCCTAGGGTCTATCCCTCTCCTTCATTCAGCTGTTTATCTATCATTTTCAATGTCTTAAAATAAATGAGTAAATAATAAATTGTTCCCTGGAGTTCCTTTTGCCAATTAGCAGATGACCAGAGAGCAGAAGAGGGATTAACAACTCATGGCTGTGCTGTGGTATGTGAGCTCATGCTCCCTCAGACTGACTCATTGTCTCTTAGCAAAGGGCTTTTTTATTGTTATCCATCTCATACTTTTAGCAAGTTAATTTTCATATACCAAAACCTCTTATCCAAGTTTTGTAGGACAATGCCAAATGCAAATTCTCAATTAAGGGGTACCTTGGTTTGCCGGGTTCTCCTCCAACCAGTTTTGCATAGGTTTTGCACCTTTAGGAAATGCTCAGACAAGATTTACATATTTCAAACGGAAGGTACCAGAGACAAAAGGCAGATCAAAGCCGGGTGCTAACACTCTGGAATCAAATCAGCTGCAGAAAAAAAACAACACAAAACAGGTCACAACCTGCCTGTGGCAGGATGAGTTGATAGGGATTTCTAAATGTTGAAATGGAGAAGAGACCCGAAAGGAGAGGAGGCAAGAATGTGGAAGGGAAATATCCGGTGTGAGCAGAAGGCATCACTCACCCAGGCTTTCTTCTCTCGACCCAAGGTCATATTTTCCATGTAGGACAACAGGCTATGGTCTCAGCCTGCAATCTGCTCCTGTAGGAACAACCTCCCACGTGCTCTAGAAGAAGAGGTGAGAGACTTTCAAAGGGAAAAGAATGTGTCTTGACTGTCTTCTCTCTTCCCTCTCCCTATTTCCCAACATTCCATCCCGCCCACAGTGCACCTAGTGGGGATATTTTGCAGAGACAGGTTAAAGTCTTCTTAGAGGGGGAAGGGGATCAGGAAGGGGTGGGGGGAGAGGAATTAAGATGGAAGAGGACTCAGCTCAGCCCTCTCCCCACCTCAGCTGCTGCCTGTCACTCCAGCTTCTGCAGACTTCTAGTTCTTTCCAGGACTTAGTTCTAGGAGATCTAGAGACAGACAGCCAAAATGAAGTTGTTTGCTTTGTGATTTTGAAGTGTAAAGTTATACATATACTGTTTAAGTAAGGTAGAATTTAAAGTAAATATTTTTAATAAAACTCTTTACATCGATTTCAGTGTTTGATTTTAAATTATCTCTTGCAACTGAATTTAAGTAATAAAATTATCACAGCACTAAGTCATTCAGTTTTCCGCTGGCCTAATTTCTTGCAGGGCTGCAAGGTCTTATATTACAGGATATTTTTATTGCTGCTTAGAGGTGGAACACAATTTAATTTTACAGCTCAAGAAATGGCTCATGTAGCAAATATTCTTTAAAGAAATCTAAGGGATGAATGAGTATTTAAAAATGGTAAATATATAGTGCTGGTGAGATGATCCAGATAGTCAAAGTGCTGGCTGCCTAAGTCTGAGTTTGATCCCCAGAACCCGCAGAAGGGGTCACCAACTCCCGAGAGTTGTCCTCTGACCTCCTCCACCCTGATGCAAGTACACACACATACATGGGAACAAAAGGTTTTTAAACGGTGAGTGTGGGGCCTGGAGAGATGGCTCAGTTGCTAAGAGCGCATACAGCTCTTCCAGGGGACCGTAGTTTGGTTTCCAGAACCCACATCAGGCAGTTCACAGTCATCTGTACCTCCAGCTCCAGGGGACCTGATGTTCTCTTCTGGATTTTGCAGACACTTAGACTCACACATGCACATGACCTCTCTCTTTCTCTCTCACACACATATACATAAATATTTATTTAAAAAATAAATCTTGCCGGGCGGTGGTGGCGCACGCCTTTAATCCCAGCACTCGGGAGGCAGAGCCAGGCGGATCGCTGTGAGTTCGAGGCCAGCCTGGGCTACCAAGTGAGTTCCAGGAAAAGGCGCAAAGCTACACAGAGAAACCCTGTCTCGAAAAACCAAATAAATAAATAAATAAATAAATAAATAATAAATCTTAACAAAAATTGTATAATAAGTGTTACAGGGAATGGGGAGAAGGAGGAAAAAAATGTCTGTGGGAAACGAAAATTCTTGGGCATATCTGAGAAAAAAAATGGTGATGTAAACTTTGGGGGTACTGATTATTCTCCCAAGGAAAGTCTCAAATCTTCCAAGGAAAGAAACAAGGTACAACCAGTTGAACCTAAGCAGCTTGCAGGATTGTTTATCCAGTGTTTACGTTGTTTATCTTTTCAGAAAGGCGTTTCTGTGCACACCGTAGAGTCTGTCATTATTTCATCTCCTGAGATAGTCCTGTGTCAGACTCAACACGGCAGACCAGCATGAACAGAGAGTAGGAATAAGAAGTCTTTCTCTAAAACTGTTAGAGAAAGTGTTGTTTCTTCCTCTGAACAGGGGTGGCTGTTCAAGCCGCACGCTAGGAGAACTGAGTGTGTGAAATAGAATGTGAAATAACGTAAGACGTGGAGCCGCTGAGTGTGATGGTGGTACCCACGGTGCAGTCTGGCCCAGCAAGATGGTGGGACCCAGAAGGAGCTGGCGGAGCCATAGCAACACCTACTGATACTGACCCAAACATTGCGGGGGCATTTAAGATGGAAAAAGACTAAGGGGGAGACATCAGCGGTGGGATCAGGGTAACGTTAATGTGCGTTGCTGGCTGCTGGCTGCTAAGCTGCAGCTGAAGCTCTGTCTAGACCTCTTCATGTTCTCCCCCATCAATCTGTCACTCAGGCCGACTGTTTATGAGAATCACACACACACACACACACACAACGCATAAATACACAGGTCGTAATTGTATTCAACCAAAAGGTCCTTGCCCGGAGGGATGGAGCCACACCACACAGGCACAGAGCTTCACGGTTGTTTTAGAGTTACACTCATCTCTTTGGGGCTGCATAGCAAGCTGCTGAGGTAAACCCCCACTGAGAAAGCCCGATGGATGTCAAACCAAACTCAAGTACAGCCCGGTGGTTTGAAAGCCCTCCTTTCTGTAGCTGCAGGCTCCGGCTAACAACTACCAGCTCTTCGGAAGAGCCAGGTCTGGCCCCTCCCCTGAGCCAGACCAACGTGGTTATTTGAGATCTTATCGGTTCTGGAAAGGAAAGAAGTTAAATTCTCGTAGCCTTCTGGAAAGGATCAAAAATGCTTTGCCTTTTTACCTGGAGAGTCGATTCCTCTTGACAAGGGGATGAACTTGATGAGCTAATGTGAGGAACAAGTTCTTACAGACCTGGTTTGTTTTCAATTGTGTTTGTGAAGTCTGTTTTAAGATGTGTCTACCTGTCACCGTGACATATACCAGTGTGTCTGTACTGAGGCAGCCCCTTTTAAGGACGTTACCCCTAAAAGGGCCTAAAGCCTTGTCGTTAACCTTTCCCCTTCAGATGAAGACTGTGTGCCCCTGGTTCTGCCTCCTGCCACTGACATCACCAGGGAGGGCAGAAAACTGTACAAGAACATAATACTTCAACCTCAGAAGCCTAACGTCCCGTCCTTACATATTAACCATGTGGTCCAATGGGCTGGATCTCTGCTGTCAAATTTCCAGGGGAAGTTTCTTGGGCATGGAACAACGTGCTCAAAATAAAAAAAAAAAAAGGCAATCTTTCTCTCCATCTGCAGTAGCCACTGAGATTCCTTCCACTGAGGACTTAACCAATGTCTGTGGATCAGCAAGCTGACAGGCATCCAGCTGGGAGCTCTATTTGGGATTTCAGTTCACAGACGTGGCTGTATCGCTCGCTTATTCACTCGCATACTCGATACACATTTCTTCTAGTAACTGTGCACCACACATCAGCTTATTTTCCTAACTAAAGACTGACATTGAGCCGGGTGTTGGTGGCGCACACCTTTAATCCCAGCACTCGGGAGGTAGAGCCAGGCGGATCTCTGTGAGTTTGAGGCCAGCCTGGGCTACCAAGTGAGCTCCAGGAAAGGCGCAAAGCTACACAGAGAAACCCTGTCTCGAAAAACCAAAAAAAAAAAAAAAAAAAAAAAAAAAAAAAAGACTGACATTGAGTGTGTCTTTAAGTGGCAGCTGAGCATCATCCAATGTCATCCTGTTCTTCTTCCATCGGCCGAATGGGGAAGTTACTATGAATATTCCCACTTGGGAGGTGAGAAAAGTGGAGGCTGGGGGGAACTGGAAGAAATACTGGAGCCACTAGACAATGTCTTGACCATGGCACTATCGTGCGTGTATGAAATTCAAAGTGAGACAAGCATGAGCCACAGCTTCATGAACTCACATTTCAATAGAAGATGCACAATTATAAAGTAAGAACAATGATATAAATAGTATCCTAAAGGAAGGTGCTATGAAAATTGCAGAAGACGAGGGTGGGAGAGGGGCAGTCAGCAGGAGCATCTCAGCCTGCCCTACTGGGAGGGATGAAAGTCCAGGGATGAGTCAGGGGAAGTTGCTTCCTTGAGGAAGTTTAAACCTCAATGATCAAACTTCAGTGATGCATACAACAAATCCTAAAGCAGCACGAGTCACCAGGCTCGTGTCCTTTGTAGAAGAGTTGAGCCCTCAACTAATGCTAGAGATACAGATTGCTCCTAAAGAATGTTGATATGGAGACATTGTAAACCTTGCCCGCAGAGAGTTAAAGTCCAGAGATAAAAATCCAGAAAGAAATCATAAGTGTCCATATCTCCCGGGCTTCCTTGGAGGGCAAAGTGTTAACTGGAAATAGTTAACAGATAAAGAAGGTAGGTACCCTTAGACCAGGAAAGTCAGCCACACTCATGGCCTTAGATAAAAAGACTCGGTACCAAAGATAAGAATGGTCCCACTGGTCACAGTCCTGAGTGGTTGTGCTACCTTAAACCAAAACTGCTTTCCAGTATGTCTCCCCCAAACTGGCTGATTCTAGACCACAATGCCAAGCATTTCCTTTGTAGAATAAACTCCCCAGTTTCTGATTCCCTTAGCTTTGCTTCCCCGGGTTTTGTTTGTAAGGAGAGTTCTTTGGCCAGACAATCTATATACCTGCTTGGACTTGACAATACTACTTCTCAGTGTAAAATAATAAATCCTTGCCAAGACCTACATGGCTTTAGAGTTGGCCTGACGGGGGCAATGGAGAATGAAAAAAAAATGACAGACAGAGGTCCAGAAAAGCTAGGATCAGGTGGGCTGCGTGCGTGGATGGAGACATACCAGCAGCCCAGAAGCTCAGTGTGTTTATTATATACAGCCGAACAAAGAGGTGGGTTAGTTCATCTCTGTGGGGCGGGGACAGGGGAGGTCTCTGCAGGGGAGTAGTCTTCTATCTACTACAGTCATAGGGAGGAGGAAGCTGCAGTTAATGCTTTCTGTAAATTCTGTCAACATTGATACAGACCAGGGGAAGGTCTTGACATCCCCATGGGTCCAAGGCATTGGGGTCCTTGACATGGCCACGTTGATGTCACAAATGCTCATTTATACTGAGGTACACTCACTCCTCACAAATCCCTATTAATTTTTGTGTGTGGTATTAAGGATCCAACATGGGGCCTCTTACATGATAGATAAACATTCTATCACTGATTGTCATGCTAAGTCATAAATATATGTATATATTTAAATATATATATATATATATATCACATCAGCTATGTGAGGAAAAATACAATAGATTCTAGAAAATTCCCTTCATATCCTTTTCTAAGATACTCTCATCAAACTAAGATACCACCACAGGCAAAGCCTCTTCTCCACTACAATGCATAGAGCCTTGATTTACAGAAAAGATTTGACTTTAAAATACATTTAAGAGACAGACTCACTGGAGACCATGATTTATTAGTGCGGTGTAGAATATGAGGGATAAAGGACTCCCTTATACACTTGCTTACTGTATAGTAAGTGCAGCTGTTCAGGCTCTATCCCTTCCGTTCAGGTTCAGGAACCAAGTCTGCGTCTTCTATTCCTCACTGTGAAGTTCATTTCATATCTGCTGCTACATGGGAAAGTCAGCAATGCTATTATCACTGACAATACCCTGGCCCTTCAGACCTTGTGTGTGTGTGTGTGTGTGTGTGTGTGTGTGTGTATCTGTGTCTGTGTGTGTGTACAAACATATGTATATATAAATAATCTAGATCTGCTTGATTTTGCCTCTGCTGCGTTAATACCATCTACCTCTTCATTCATGGCACTGCATCATTCATCAGGCAGAATGTGAATGCTGGCTCCCAGTGATGCTCACAAGGGTTCTTTCTGGGTTTCACAGACAATGACCACGAACGCAAGTCTTCACTGGAGGACACAGGGAAAGGAGATCAGTAATTTGCTTTTTAGCCCACCTTAGATCTGTGCTTGGGAATGTTCTAGCATGGACATAGAAGGGTATGCCTTCCAAACACTTCTTCTCTTGCAAGCTTCAGGCCACAACCAGGGCTTTGGCAGAACGTGGTGTTCAGGCGATCCTTTTCATGTTGGCGGCGCACCTGCCCTCCACCCACTTCCACTGTACAGAACATGAGCCAGAGGCCCTGAACAGCTCGAAGTGGGGTCCATTCCATGAAAACAGAACATGCTAATAAAACCCTTCTGGCCATACTCATCTGAATAAGAGGTTAGGTAGAGACGTTCGGCGTCATAACCCGTTGTTTCAGGAACTGAAAGGCCAGGCTGCTTCCAGAGGAACAGACCACCTTCTCTGTAAGACTTTGTTCTTGCTAGCCATTGTAGAGAAAGCGGACAGCTCTGACCCTGCCCACGAGCTGTGCAGACTGATTGCTGCCGCCCCACAAAGTACCAGAAATACCGACAAACTTGCTTTCATAATAACACGTGCAGATTTCTCTGTCTTGATAAAACCCTCAGCCTTTCCCTTCTTTCTGTTCTCGAAGCATAAATCGAGGCTGCACGGCCTGTCAGTGTGTGGCCCAGATGGCCATCATAGTCTTCCTCCCAAAGAGAAGTGTCCTTGAGAAGATTCGTCTCTTTATTTTTGTTTGACAAATTCAAGCAAAGAACGCCTGTCATTCATCTGGCAGGGACTAAGACCCACGGGAAAGGACCTGGGGTTGCCATGTCTCTCAGAGGTGAGAGAAGATGTTAATTAGGAAGGTCTGTTAGTAGCGAAGAGCAAAGGACTTGCCGCAGGCTTTAGTGAAGGCCCATGTGACCCCTCTTGGGGCTAAAGTGTAGTCCAGAGCCTGTGGAGAGGTGGTACAATCGCACTGGGAGTCTCGTCCACTGGGTCGACATCATTCCTTCTCTCACTGCAGCATCCATGGGTAATTCTACAAATTCAGTATTTCTTCTCTACTGAGTAACCATTTTATACAGAAGAACTTCTCCTTCTTGCCTGTTTACACACACACACACACACACACACACACACACACACACACACACACACGGAGTCAGGATTTTTATTCTATCAGTGATCACTTCTCCTGATTCTCAAATTGTCCCCAAATGAGCAATGTGTATTTCTGCCTCTGAGAAGCTAAATGACCTGGGACAAATCACTTTGCCTTTTTGAATTACAATTTCTCATCTTCTATGACAAAGGAGTTACACAGAAAAAAAAAAATCTTTCATTTCCTCTTCTAGGTGTTGATCTGAAGAACCCAAGATACATAATTTTCCTTTTCTTCTTTTTCTAAAGGTCTTTCCAAAATTGCCATTTTTGTTTGGAGAGGATTATTTGCATTCGTAAAACCATTTAACTAAGGCATAATAGTGGTCAGTTTAAAGCAACACATGACTAGGTAGCCCATTTATTTTTTCACACAGGGAGTCTGGCCTTTTGTATCAAAGGAACTGGATAATTTGGAATCCCGTGACCCTCAGTGGGGCAGATTTGCCGCTCCCTCTAACAATGGCAGGACATCTCAGATGGACTCTTGTTCTCACCCACCTCCCCATTCTCCCTCGCATCCCCCATCATTTCCCCCACCCAGAGATGCCCAACACCCAAAGCCCTGAGGGTCTCTCTTTCCCTTACGTGCTTTCTTGGCCTGGGATTTGATCTTTTTAATGAGAACTGTCGAGGTGATGTGAAGAGGATGCTGCATGTGTTCCCCACACTGGATTTTTCACTGACTTCTTACTGGCAGGGCCTGGCAGCTGCCTGGTTACATTGTTCTGTGAGCAGTGTGCACTTAAAAGCATCCCCCTACATCTAAAAAAAAAATCATCTACTAACTCCAATGTTTAATTTCCTTTTTAAAAATATCATTTTAGCTAGTCGGCAACATATATTGGTATTTCATGGAGTTCTAATTTTAGTCTTTCTTTCCAGTGCTGAAGAAAACATTGGGAGTCTTTCTGAGTTAGAATTAATAATAAAGAAATAAGGTTAAAAACAAAACGAGGAGCAAGTATGTGATATGCTTAAAGACGTTTGTTCATTTAGATCAGAGACCAAATAAAGTCTCTGGTGGGTTTTGTGTTTTCATCATAACCAGCTCGACAACGGCACAGTTAACGTGCACAGGGTGTGTTGTTTGTATGTTTCAGATATTCCTGCCAGTCTCTAGTGTGATAGGAATCTCACTACCACAACGACTCATCTTTCCAAAGACTTCATCTGGACTAGGGGCCATGGGGAGGGGGGAGATTCTTTATAGAACATTAAAGATAATTGTAGACAAAAATCAGACCAGTGCAAACTTTCTTTTCCTTGGATTCCTTGATGTTTATATTTGCTCACATCTCTAGCTAGTCTCTTCTCGGAGGAACTCCGGGGAGAAATTATTGTTGACTTAAATACAGACTGTACACCAGAGTTTAGACTCTGTAGCTACGCATCTATCAACTACTAATCAGAAACCGAACAATATCCTCGAGGGTTAAGAAGAGGGCAGACTCAGCATTTCCATTCCGTTCACTCAGCACGTTAGTGCCCCAGAGCTTTTTGGCTTCGCTGGTAATTTGCAGAGGACGTTCTGAATGCTGAAGCTCCTTCGTCTGAAGACTCTGAGGAAATACATTGTTCTTGTTACTGACCGGAGACAGTTGCCATTCGTGCGAGAGAAGAAAGCTCCTCGACTGTGGGGCATGAAATCAAATTTTCCAGGTAACAGCAAGTAATTGATACCGTGGGGTGACCTTTGCCTGCAGTAGCCCATTCTAATCTGTGGTGCACAGCCATGGGGCCGCCCCCCACCCGCCGCCACTCCCACAAGCTTAGCCTGGAGAACAACATGCCCGGGTCACTTCTACGTCTTCCTCGTAAGTGTCCTCATTTTTGCCACCTTTGTCCTTTCAGCCTTTGTTTGAATTGAGACGCCCCCGATGGACTCATACATTTTTTATGAAATTATTAATCTATCCACCTGCGACACTAAATTGGAATCAGATTCATCAACTTACTCTGTGGCTCCTTTTTAGAGTCGTGTTTGTTTGGTTTTGGGCGTATAACATTGCTTTTTGTGGGGTTTCAAGTCCTGCCTTTAAAAGTGTATTCATCAGAAAGGTTTTTGAAAAACAGAAAGACCAAAGCCTGGATAAGCCAGATCATTTCCCCCCTGCTGACTATTCCTTTATATATTTGAAATGTATTGTCCTCTTCTGGATTGTGTCCAAGCTTCTCTGACCAGGAGTGAACTTCAAGACGAATATTGACCATATTTAAATATCAGTTTAGGGTGGGAAAGGAAACTGTTAGGAAGATCGTACGTGCCTGTCTTTGGGAATTGCTCAAGAATTAAATCATTTTGGAAATTCACTTTCTGAAACACTGCTAGTCTTGAAATTCTTGACATTGACTATGTAATGGCTTTCAAATCAGGATTATTTGGTTCAAAGTTCAGGGTTTTTGTAAATGCCTTATGCAAGGAAAAATAGACTGAAAAATCCTAATGTAGCAATTTGGGACATAAATTATGTAACTGTGAAGAACAGAGTAAAAGATCACAGCTCCTAGAGCCAATTTAGATTTTAATCAGATTTTTCATTCCAATTTTAATTAAAGCATTTGACTTAGAAAAATGACTATTAGTAAAACTGGCTGCCAGTAAAGCAAAAGAGAAAAATTAATTGGAAAAAAATGTACTGGGCGGGCTGCTCTGGAGATTTGTAGCATATGCTGGGAAAGGGAGCAGAAGAGAGCTTTAATGAACCCTCAGAACATACAGTAGTATTTCTCTTTCCAGACATAGAAAAATGTGTGTGTCACCTTTTCCCTGTGGACGCTGACATAAGGAAGAACAAGAGAACGACCCTTTCTTTTTTAATTTAAAAATCCAACAATAACTCCAAAATAATAGGCTGTAGCTCATGGTTAACTCTTCTTCCCTGGTCTGGTCTGGCTAATCTCTAAGACATGAATCGGTCAGCTTGTATTTGCTGAAGCTTTGCTTGTTTGCCTGGACACCGGGAAGATGATTAAAGAGATGTCAGGCCTGCTTCCTGCTCTTGGGAAGCATGCAGTCTCATTGAGCAGACAAGCTGAGGGGGGGAACCCTGAGAAAATGGGTGGCAAAACCCTGATGCTTTGAAAGGTAAGGCGACACTCACCTGGTTTCGTCACCTCTACCAAGTCTAATGATTTAGGGGATTGGAAGGCAGACAGAATTTGGGCAGACACAGGTAAGTCATGAGTTGCTGTGGTGATGTTTTATTTGTGCACCCCAATGAAGCTTATCTGGGGATCAGAGGAAAAAGCCAGCCACGATATTAAATATAGAAGTCAGGCGGTGGTAGTACATGCTTTTAATGCTAGAATTTGGGAGACAGAGATTCATCCTGATCTCTGTGAGTTCAAGGCCACACTGAGAACAGAGCCAGATGTGGTGGCACATGCCTTTAGTCCCAGGACTAGTTAACCATAGAGGTCTGGAAGTTTGGACAGATAAACAGGAAGTGATAGAGGTAGGCGGAAAGAGGAAGTGATGTAGCTGGGCGGAGAGAGGAAGTGAGGTGGCAGGGCACAGAAAGGATATAAACGTGAGTAAACAGGAAGTAGCTCTCTTTTGGGGCTGAAGAGTTAGTAATGTGAGGTTGGCTGTGGCTTGTCCTATTTCTCTGATCTCTCAGTTTTCACCCCAATATCTGGATCCAGGTTATTTTATTAATAAGACCATTTAGCAATTCATCTTACAAGTTGCTCCTTGAAAGAGGGTAGTTAAGCATCTCAGGGCCAAATTTGACTCTGACTGAAAGTTCAAAGGGGCCAAGGGGGCCAAGAGTCAACTGTACAGAGCAGGTGAACCAAAGACATTCACATGGGATGAGATGTTACCTGACCTTTTCTGAAAGCTGTGTCTATTTCTCTGTGCTGTGTCCCCTCGCTGTAGGCACTGGAGGTCTAGGGGCGAGGATACAATTCTGAACATCGTGAGACAACAAAGATTGGCCTAGCACACATGGACAGAAGTGACAAGAAAGGCCTCCCCTGGATCACATTTAGCTGGGCTTTGAAGGACACGCCAAGTTTTGCCGAGTCGAGGAGAAAGGAAACAGAAGTGGAGGGTCAAAACTAATTGGAAACTCAGGCTGGCAAATTAAAGATGGGAATTAAAAAATCCACCAGAAGAGCTGTCAGTGCCCACTTTAATCTTAGACAACCCATCTATGGGTTTTTCCAAAGGGAAAAAGCAAAAAAAGAAAGGATTGCATACCTTGGCAAACACAAAAACTTCATAGAGACAAAAACCAAAAACACAACTTAGAACTTGGGGAAAACATCGGGGGCTGGGGAGACAGAGCAAGTGTGAAACTCCAGCATCCACGTAAACAGCCAAGCAAATGTGGCATCCACCTGTGACCCCAACATTTGGGAGGCAGGAACAGGGGCTACTCAGGGCAAGCTCGCAGAGAAGCGGTGAGCTCCAGGTTCACCAAGAGACCTTGGCTCAGTAAATGAAGTGGAGAGTAATAAGTGGAAGACACTTAGCATCAGCTCCAGGTCTCCACACACACACACACACACACACACACACACACACACACACACACATGCACACATGTGCACAAACAGGTGCCTGCACACAGGCACCCCCACATATGTGAATTCACACATGCACATGACACAAACATGCATAAGCCATAAACGAAGGAGAACATATTGGTTATGTCATAGCAAGGATTTGCACACACGTACACACAAAGGAAGGGAGGGAGAATAATAGCAGGAAGAGAGGAAGGGAGGGAAGGAATGGATCCCTGGTAGGGATGCTATGGGCAATGAGCCACCTGTGTGAAGGGAATGTGAGGTGAGTGGTCACACTGAGGCAGAGAGCATCAAGTGGGATCTGAGGCAGAGCCAAGCTACATCCTTCAAAAACCCAGGCTCAGTGACTCACCTCCAGCAGCCAGGTCTCACCTCCTGAAGCTTCAGCAATCTCTCACAACAGTACTACCAACTGTGGACCAAGTATTCACGCACCAGAGTTTGCGGGGGAGATCACACACACAAGGCACAACACTGGGCAGGCGCTAAGTGTCCTTGTGCTCCTGGGAAATGTCAACACAAGAAAGCTGGAGTGGCAGAAAAGAAGTCAGGATGGCTGGGGGCGGGAAGCAAATACAAGGTCACGCACGGTCCTGGCTACCATGTCGCAAGAATCCACTAAGTGACAGAGCCAGCTGTTTGCCAGGATGCCCTGCAGGAAAACCCTTCACTCAAAACCCCACAGTCCAAGGATGGAGAGAAAGCCTTCAGTAGATACTCTCTTGTCTCCATCTGTCCAGAGGAATCCGGTTGAAGTTAATCCCCCTATCTTCCTGGGTGGAGTCATTTTGGAAACACAATTCCTTCAGGCAAGTAGATCGTGAAGCTTCTGGAGTGGCCTCTTATACAATTAGAGCGGAGTGAGGGGGTGCTGAAGACCGTGCTGGGGACTGAAGTCCTGAAAGAATCCATTCCCTTCCCTCAGCTGCTAGTCTTAGGACCCCAGGGAGTGGTGAGGCTGGAAGTATTTGAGGAGGCCGGATCACACATATAATCAATCGTGGTCAGACTTCTCGTGTGCCAAGAGATTTCCAGAGCCATCGCTTCTTTGATTTCTGCAAAATTACCCTCATGCAGCCCAATTCCTTAGGTCTTCCACAAGGGCAACACGAGGCTTGGAGAGCAAAACCCTCGTGGGTTTACTGCTGTCACTTAGGAGTTCTCTGGCCAGCTGGTTCAGCCAGATGTGGAAGAATGAGGACCGTTGTCCTTAATATCAAGACTGAGGAAAAAGTGAGATCCTGATCATGTTTGCTCACGTTTGGCTTCTCAGCAAAAAACCTTCTTTTTAAGTGGGGAGGAGTCCAGTCCTGTTGCTTGTATCTATTTCCTGAAGACTTGATCTTCTCAGGAAAGGATGCACAGGAAAGAAGAAACACATGGCAGTTAAAACACAATGTCTTTGGAAAACCAAGTCTAGGTGGTCCTGAGATGTTCAGAGCCAGAAAAGCGGGTCTCCAGCACTATCCCAACTGACAAATGCAGGAATTTGGAGCCTGCTGAGGACCAAGACTTCACCAAAGCAAGAGGAAGCCGTGCTTCGAGTTTCTAGACACACATTGAGGTGGAGGGCAACCAGCCCATGGCAAGGGCCCCAGGCCTCCCCTGGAAGGGTTGCTGTTAGACCTGAAACGCCGGTCATATCAGCAGTTGGTTGGCAGCTTTGAGTCCATGGGAACGTCTCAGCTGGTGGCTCCTAGTTAACCATTGTCCTCCCACCCCAGCTGTATATAAATCAGAAGGGTCCCCAAATTTAAGTCAACTGAGGCCCTGAGGCCAGCTGCCTTCTGTCTGATCAAGCTAATCCTAACGTACTTTTCAAAAAATAAAAACAACCGTACCTGAAGCTACAAATAAGCAGGCTGCGTGGGTGGAAGAAATGAAAGCAGTTTTTTCCCCTCCTCTTTTGTCTGCTTGAATCTCCTGTTTTTCAAGGTCCCCAATGTGACTAATTAGGAGAGAGAATTCAGAATAATGCCCCTTTCTGACTAAACTGACAGTCAACGGAACCAATTTGACTGCCTTTGTCTAAACAATTTGGGTATTGTGTAAAATTTTCACCTGGTGTGTTTGCTCTTTTCAAAAATCCAATCATTTCCACACCGCTTTATAATTTCTGATGCCTCGGGATAATGTTTAAATTGGCTTATTTTTATGAAAGGAACTAGCTACTTTAGCCTTGTCTAAGAAATAGCATTGTGAAATTTCCATTGTGATGTGCTCCGTAGGTGCTTGCAGTTCTACTGTTTCTAGAATGTTCAGTGCTATAATATTCAAATTTCTAGGCCCATGGAGCATAGTAAAGTGTTGATGTGATACACTTCAATTAGAGCGGAGAAACAATAAAGTGGAAATATAAACAGTATCAGAGATCTTCTATGTTCCTGAAAATAGGAAGCAGAGCTTAAGCCGGTTTGTTTATTTGTTTTTAAAAAGAGACGCATTGTGGGGATGACGAATGGCTAAGCCGTTAAGAACCCTGGCTACTCCACCAGAGGACACAGGTTCCCTTCCCAGCACCCACATAGCAGCTACAACCATTTATAATTCAAGCTCCAGGGCATTTGACATCTTCCTTGAGTCCATGAGCATCAAACACTCAAGTGGGCCTTAGATATATGTGCAGGGAAAACATTCATTCATACATATAGAAGAAAATAAAGTTTAACAATAGAGGAGAAGCACTACAGTAGTGGTCACCTGTCAGGAAGCATTCATTCCCTGCTCCCTAAGGAGCCTGCAAGAAGTTGTACCTACATTCACACTGTTTTGATTTTAAAAATTGTGTGTGTGTGTGTGTGTGTGTGTGTGTGTGTGTGTGTGTGTGTGTGTATGAAGGAAGCCAGATGTCAACCTCATCGTGAGTTCTCAGATGCTGTCCACATTGTGTTTTAAGAGAGGCGAGTCTCACTGAAGCTTCAGTTCACCAAACTGTCTAGTCAGGCTGGCCAGCAAGCCCCAGGAATCTTTCTGTCTCTGCTTGCACAGCACACGCAGTAGAGACAGGCACCACCACGCACTGGTAGGTTCCCCTGTTGGGTACTCCGGATCAACACACAGGTCCTCATTCTTGTGTGAAGAACGCTTTACCGGCTGAACTATCTTCCCAGACTCCGGTCATTTCAATCTTCCTTATGGTACACCTAAAATAGCCACCAAAATAAATCGGTTCTGTGTTATGTCGCACCATCCCATGTTCTATACTTACAACAGTGAGTTCAGCTGAATTTGGCTGGTTAATTGGAGGGAGAGGCTGTAGCCCTGCGTCCTCAGTCCAGTGGGTTTACAGCAGTGAATTCCTGGACTAATTGTTCCTGGTTTCTGGCTGTCCCACTCACTAAGCCCAGCACGCTGAGGACACTGTACAGAAAAAGCAGAGCAACCTGGGTAGACACCCAGGCCAGGACACCCATCCCTCTCTGCCTCTCTCTTTCAGGAAGTTGACCTCATTTCACTGTCCCGAGATTGTGTCAAATAGAAAACGCGAATGTGAAGCGTGCAGACAGTTAAACACCAGGGGGTTAAAGAAAAACAAGCTCTACTTGGGCCTGAGGGAAGCAATGGGGGGTGGGGGTGGGAAGTGTCTTCTTGGGAATGGTGAGATGCTCCACAGAGCCACCCCTTGGCAAAACCACCGTGACAAGCGAGAATTACTTTCCAAAGCACCCAGTTAGGATCTCTGGAAAGTGTCCTAAGGGCACACAGAAAATTAAGAAGCATTCATTCAAGAAGTCCCAGTCGAGTTTGGTAAGAACAGCCCGAGTCTGTGGCATGTGAACCCCAGTCCGCTCTCCACCTCCCCAACACTCCACAGTTCTAAGACTCGGAAGCTCCATGCTGGGCGTGTGTGGCCAAGTGCAGAGATACAGCATTGGACTGAGAAGGGTTGGCCATGGTTTTCTCATCCTCTTCAGCTGAAAGTTTCAGAGACTAAAGTCCTACCAGGTTTGGCGAGGTGGCCATTCCCATCGTCTCCAAAATCCACACTGAGAAGAGAGAGGTTGCGTGCACCACAGCATGCTGCAGCCCTGGTTCCTCTGGCCTCGGCTTGCTCATAGTACTAGTTCCAGGGTGGTGGGAGTAAGCCAGGAAGTCCAGTGGTTACAGCCCCTACCAAAGGCTCTGTTTCTGAGAGAGGAGGGAGGGTCTCATTCACTCCTAGCATGGAGCAACAGCTGAGAAATTTTACCCAGAGGCTAAAGACCTTGGAGAGAACCAAAGTTCTCCCCTGGGAGCTGCCTATGTTTGAGACAGACCACTGGCGAAGGTGAAGCCTGGGGACGCTCTCACGAACAATGGAGAATTGGGTGGCAGGCAATTAAGAGCCAGCTGGTCACTTTAGGAGAGCTACAAGCTCACTCCTAGGCCAGCCGCCTTCTTCGGAGAAAAGAGGGGAAATGTTTTTTGAAAGATTTCCCGTGTTAAAAGAAACCTCAAAACTACCCCACCAAGATGACTGGCCTCCACAGGATTAGATTATGAAACGGTTACACACCGAGCTGCGTTGAAAACAACAGCGTGTCCATCAGCCAGGAGCGAAGGAAATGCTGAATGGGAGAAAATCCTACAAGGGACCGATGGGACGGGAGGTGGCGGGGAGATGACCCACAAAAGAGGACACGGTTCAGGCTGCTGCCACCCTAAGGTCACCTTGCACACAGTCGAGTCTCCGTCTTTCTGATGGTATCCTGAGCTTCCCGAGATAGGAAATAACTGTAAAAATGAACCACCCAAATGATTCAGTAAACAAGTCAGAATAAACCCCGGAGAGAGGAAAGAGACCAGTCGCTACCACGGCTGCAATATTTTATCTAAAATCATCCAGTTTCCAACAACAATTGAGGTGTGGAAGGGAAGTTGAGAAGCGTGTCTGTCCCATACACAGGGAACATGTCGAGCAATAGGAACCACCTGGGAGAGGGCAGGTCACCGGAGTGGCCAACAGAGACTGCAAAACACCAAAGAAAACAGGCCTTCAAAATTAAAATGGTCTAATGACAAGGTCTAATGAAGCAGAGAATACCAACGAAGAGAGAGAAATTCTCCAAACTCTACAGTGTTTAGAATTCTTTTAATGAGTCACTAATTCATGTCATTATGGCCCCTTCTTTATGCATCTGTGTGATCTTGAGCTATGAGCCAGGGTTGCTTTATTTTACTGTATAAATTTTCTAGCTTTGGGGAATTGAGAGCTAGTTCTCTTTTTAATGTAGTTTTAATTCCTTGAGAATTTCCAACCAGCGTACATTGTATTTTGATCCTATTCACCCTCATTCCCCATCTCCTCCCAGATCGACCCACACAACCCAATCACTCTCAACTTTGTGTCTCCACCACCCCCACCAAGTCTGGTTTGAGCTGCCCATTTTCTCGTGGGTATGAGATCATCCACCAGAATGTAATCTGTTTACCAGGGGCCACACCTTAAAAAAATAAATAAAAAAGCTAATTCTCCCCAAGAAGCCATCAATAGTCAAATAGGCTGGCTCCTGGGTCTGTTTGATATGGCCCCATGAATGTGGATTTGGTGTTTTAGGTATTTTGGTCAATTGCAAAGGACTTCTTTATTATTGTTGCTCTAAGATGCTCTAGTCTCATTTTGTGTATTCCCAGTTTCAGTTCTAGAATCAGCCATTTTCCCGAAGCATCCTACATTCTTTTATTGAAGGATAGTCTTAGGAATTGAGACCTGGGTACTAGATTTACTCTTGGCTTTTCTTTTTAGAATGTGGATGTTCTAAAACCGGTGGCATTATGGTTGTGCAAGTCTGTGGCCATACTTAAAAACATCAAGTTTCCCACTTGGTGTGTGTGTGTTCTTGTATATGTGTTCATATGTCTGCACATGTGTGCATATGTCTGTGTTTGTGTGCATATGTCTGCACATGTGTGCACGTGCACTTGGAGGCCGGAGGACAACCTCAGGTGTGATTCCTCTCCAGGCACTGTTCACCTTGTCTTTTGAAACAGGCTTTCTCACTGACCTGGGCCATGCCTGATTAGGTTAGGCTAGCCAGCCAGTGAGCTCCAGGAATCGGCCCATCTCTGCCTCCCAGGAGCTGGGATCGCAGACTGTGCCACCAAGCCCGGCAGGACCTCACGCTTGGGTGACCAGTGCTTCACTGACCGAGTTGTCCTTCAAGCTCAAATAAGCCCACTTTAAATTTGTGAATTATGATATGTGACTATCAACATACAGGAAAAATAAAAATACTCTGGGGAACTATACTATTTCCTAAAGCAAAGAAGAGATCCATAGACAGAGGCTAGAGAATGACAGGTCCTTTGCCAATTAGAATCCAGCATGGAGCCTCAGACCATCAGGAAGAATACATTTGGAATGGTGTCTGCACACCATTTAGTGGCAGGAACGTTTTTTTAAAGAAAATCGGACCATTTCGAATCATTCAGGTTCTAGCTCCCTCCATGCCTTGGGGAGCCGTACATGTGGCACTCTTTAATTAGAGCTTTGAAACAATGGAATGGAAAGAACAACAGATCAAAACCTCCTACATTCCTGGAAATACTCGGGAGTCTAAACTAATCTGTCCGTAATGGGAAACACAGCAATGGTTTGGGGGCAGCTGCGGTGAACCTTTAATGCATTCTGTCTGGCAAGATGTCTCCTCCGCTCACTGTGGTGGAACAAAGGCCTCGGGCCATATTGTACTACAGCCATTGAAAGGCACAAGGCTGAACAGGTGTGAGTACTGCCCGTTTTCTGAGCACACGCAGAACCCAAGGCTCCTTTAGTTGCATGTGTGGGAGGATATTTATGGATATTGATGGTGTAGGAGAAAGAAGGATAATAAGGCTTCAGACCAAGATAGGCGTACAGACACCTCTGGAGTTTGTTTCATGAGGTGTCTGGTTGGTTTCCATTCTTGTGCTTGATTTATAGTTTGTCCCACGGCCAATACACTTGAATAAGCACAGATGTATAGCAAGAGATAGATAAGGATGTATACGGCCTTCCACAGCCATCATCCACAAATTCAACCCCTCATGGGTGGACCAGAAGTATTTGGGTAAAGATTGCATTTGTGCAGACCATGCAGGGATTGTTTTTTTCACATCACTGTTCCTGAAACAACACATTTCCCCTCCTACACTATTTAGGACCAGAGAACCGACATTGTGTTAGAAACTATAAGTAATCGGGAAATTATTTCAAGCATGCAGGAAGATGTGTGAAGGTTAGGCACAAATGTTGTATGTCCTTTTGTGTAAGGGACTTGAGCGTTCCCAGATTTTGGAGTTCCTGGGTGGTCCTGGAACCAACTTCTTGCAAGTACAAAAGGAAGACTATATTTGGTGAGAGTGTAAAGTACTGGTTAAGATATATCTCTGTAGAGTTAAATTTAGTGCATCCAAACTCTGCTGCTCATCAGCATGGGGCAGGGAGTGTTTCCTCTCTGGCCACTATATCCATTAGAATATGAAAGAAGTAAAGTAGGTGTGTATGTGTGTGTGTGGGGGGGGGGGACGACTGGAGAGATGGCTCAGCAGTAAGAGCACTGGCTGCTCTTCCAGAGGTCACAGGTTCAATTCCCAGTACCCACGAGGCAGCTCACAGCTGTCTGTAACTCCAGTTCCAGGGGATCCAACACCCTCACACAGACATACATTGCAGACAAAATACATAAAAAATTAATAAAATAAATTATTAAAAAGGAAAAAAAAAGAAAAGCAGCTTTAGATGGTAAGCACAGGGGGTGCACAGGCCGCCTTAGCATTGTTGCCCAGGGAGTTGACGTGGTTCCTTATTCCCTGGCAGTAGGAGCAGATGTAGCCAACTGCGCACAATTCCAGTTGCACACACCTGCCTACAGGAAGACACTCCCACTGAGAGAGTCTTTTCATTGCGTCTTACTTCCTCTACTTTGAAAACTATTTTTAATAATTATGTATTATGATCACAAAAGTCATCTGTGCTCTCCACAGACGCTTGGGAAGAAACGGATTAAGACAGAACTAAAAAAAAAAGAAAAGAAAAGAAAAGAAAAATCACCATTATTCTGTCTATCTTGTAGAGTAGGTAGTCAATGTTCACATTTTCCTCCCTGTATTTTTTTTTCTGTGCATTTAACCTGCTTGAGATAATGGTGTTTATAGAGTTGGTCCATTTCATACCAAGCATTATAAAATTAGTTATTTCATCAAAATCATTTATAGCCTTCTTGTTAAATATGGCATATTGACCGAGTGTGTTTATATCCTCTCCCCATAAAGACCATTTAGAATGAGAATAAAGGAATTTAAAATGTATACAATCGCAAAGACAAAGGGAACACGAGACAGACAAGTGAGAGGCTGCGCCAGAAGTTTGGAAGGAAGCGAAGAAACAGGTCAGTGACTCCAGAGCAGGCGAGGCTGCAGCACCCCCCCGCCCCCCCAATCTGCGGTGGTAGACAGTCCACAAAAGGCAGCCTCCTTTTTTCTGAATTTTTTCCGAATCTTACAGAATTCAGCAGGTCAGGGAGAAGACTGAGTGTCAGTAGCTGCCAGTGAAGGGCAGAATGAGATGCTAACCATAAAACAGGAACTCTGACTCAAGTCTGAAGAAGGAACTGGTGAATTCTCAGCAGAGAGAGAGAGAGAGAGAGAGAGAGAGAGAGAGAGAGAGAGAGAGAGAGAGAGAAGTTCAGTCTCTGGAAAAACTGAACTGAAGAAAATCTGCTACAGCAAGGATGGATGAGAAAGAAACAAGAGAATACGTCCTGCAGGACTAAGAGAAATTTGGAGTATGAACTGGGAGACTCCTCAGTTCTCTCCTCCCTTTTCCTCAAAGACGCTGACAGCTGGGCCAGGAAGATGGTTCGATGGGTAATGGGCCGGCAGGACAAGCTGGGTGTGCTGAATGGGGTCCACAGAACCCATGTAAACCCCGGACACTGTAGCATATGGTCTGTAACCTTGCACTCTCCCAGGAAGGTGGGAGACAGAGGGAGACACAGAAGCTAGGCGCCCTGCTAGCCTAGCAAGCAGTGGTGAACTATAAGAGATGCTATCTCAAACAAGATAAAAAAGCAAAAACTGACACCTGAGATTGTCCTCTGGCAAGCATGTGCCTACACAGGCACACACACACACACCTCAGAATAATAAGAAATTCTTAATGAAAAATACTGAATGAAAATAAATGTTAAAAGCAGGTGTACAACCCAGAAAGAAGAGTGGAAGATTCTTCACCATCCCCCACCCCACCTCACCCTTCCCCCACCAAAGTACATGTTCCTGAAGAGGAGAGTGCTAGGTACCATCATGTGACAATCCTCCATCATCAAAGTTCAGCCTGCTGCATGTCTTTCTGTAAGGAATGACATTTCTATATACAGTCTCATTCTTCACAATGACCCGTGACAGATGTCTTTTAAGAAGGATATCCTCATTAGGAGGCTGCTAATGTCCTGCTCTCCTCCCAGACAGACAATAGATCCTGGTGCCCAGCCTCTTGCACTGAGGTAGGCCTGCAATCGCTACTTCTTCCCAGTGGCATGGGAGTGGATGGTTGGTGTTACCTGCAGACTTACAGTCCAACATCAGATGGGCTTTGTACATAGCAAGAAGACAGATCTATGGTCACACATAGGAAATTAGTGGACAGAGAAGCAAAGAAAGTAGGCTATTTTGAAGATGAGAAGCGTGTGTGCTACAATGTGGTACTTGAGTCAAGAGACTCCCAGGAAGTAGACTCAAAGGGCAAATTAACGGGGACAGAGAAAGAGAAGAAAATTAGAGAATTGATCAGGAAATCCAGTGCTTAAGTAGTGTACTTAAAACAAACAAACAACAACACAACACAAAACAAAAAGAAAACAGGAAAATAGGGAGGGCTTTCAAAGAAATAACTTTAAAAGTTAAGTTTCTAGCTTTAAGGGAATCGTAAAATTCCAAGCAAGATGAAAGTAAACACACCCAATAGAACAATATTCTTTGAAATGTGAGATTACCAGAAAGAAACAAACCTTAAAAGCTTCTGTGGAGATGAGGAATTTATATATACATACATATACATATATATATATGAATTTTTTATAAAGGATTTTAATTTTTTTCTATTTATTGTCTGTGCATGCGTGCAGGCTTGTGTGCTGGTGCAGGCATGTGAAAGTCAGGGAAGAGCCTGGGTGTCGGTTCTCTGCTTCCACCATGTATGTGGGTTCTAGAGATTGAACCCAGGTCATCAGCTCTGACAGTGGTCCAGTCTCTGTCTTTGTTGTCTCTGTGGCTCCAATATCTGATTCCTTTTTTTTTTCCCTTTTTTTTTCCGAGACAGGGGTTTCTCTGTGTAGCTTTGGCACCTTTCCTGGAACTCACTGTAGCCCAGGATAGCCTTGAACTCACAGAGATCCACCTGCCTCTGCCTCCAGCGTGCTGAGATTAAAGGTGTGTGCCACCACCACCTGGCTCAATATCTGATTTCTTAACAGCAGTATTTGAAGGTTAAAAAGTGCTGAGGAAGGATTGCAAAATTCTTAGAGGAAATTATTTTCTACATATCATCCTACAACAAAGTATGGAAGTAAAAGAGACAGTTTCAGACAAGCGTATTTGCTTTTACCATTCCTGTTGGGCATAGGAAAGTAGAAACCTTAGCCATGGTGATCAGTCAAGAGGAAGAAGTAAGGGGGTTTTCAAGCTGGAAAGCAGATCACCCAACCACCCATTTGTAGATGCCATGAATGGACATTCATCGAAAGACGGCCGACGGTCAACACAGACCCGTGGGAAAGTAAGATGTCGCCCATCCTAATTAGAATGTCTGCTGTCAAAAAAGCAAGAGGTAAGTTTTGGAAAGAATATAGAGAAAGGGCAACTCTAAGCTGGTGGTTTGGGAAAATTAGTGCAAGCATGTGGAAGTTGTACAGCATGGGGTTTCCTCAAAAATGTATACATACATATACATATGCACAAATATATATGTGTATGTATGTATATACATACACATATATATATACATATATATGTATATATATTCTCAAGTATAGGATCTAATGACCCCACTGCTGGTTACATAGTCGGAGGAAATTAAATCAATATGTGGAAGAGATTATCTGGACTTCCATGTTTATTTGCAATATCCAAAATAGAGCTTAACTTATGCCTGTAACTCTCACACTTAGGAGGCTAAAGCGGAAGAATTTCTAAGAATTCAAGGCCAACCTGGGCAAATAATATGTTTCAGGCAAGTCTGCACTCCACAGTAAATCACTTTCTCAAAAAACTCCAATAGTCAAAATATAGACTCAACCTACATGTTTATCAGTGGATAACCGGGGGTGGGATGGGGAAAGGTGTTCCATAAAAACGTAACAGAATACAGTTCGTCTTTCAAAAGGAGTGAAAATCTGCAAGAGGGAACAGACTACTAAGGAATGGGCAGCGATTACCAAAGAATACTGGTAAGAACAAGTTCATCGGGACCTGCGATGTGTATTATGATAATGCAAGAATAATTTCAGCAATCATCTAGCGCTAAGATCAATAAGACCTTTTTTCAGGTAGAAGTACCTTACGATGTTTAAAACTGTTAGCATGTATTGATAACGAAAGCAGGAACTGAAGGGTGTAACTCAATGGTACAGTACATGCCTACCATGTGTAAAGCCCTGGGTTCAATTCCCAACCCACCCTTTCCCTCCAAAACTTGACTGACATATAAGTCTTATGATTATTTTAAATCTCTCTAAAGATGATGCATCGACCCGGAACAGTCTGCCCCAGGGATGACTTACCCATGATTCACCACTACCACTAGCAAGGTACAAAAGTTCTGGGTGTTCCTTGTCAACATTTTACATTGGCAGCCTTTCAAATGTTTAGGTGTGGTAGAAGTTGTGTTGTATTCCTTGAGGTTTTAACATGCTTTCTGCTCATGTTTTGTACTCTTACATGCTCTGCTTCTGTGTGTTTGGCTAGTGTAGCTCATCACAGAGGTGGAATCCTTCTACTAATGGCTTATTTAATTGACCACAATGTCCTCCAGGCTCACTCATGTTACAAACGCAGACTTACTTTCTTTATTCAGCTGAGGACTTTCTGATGGTGTTTATACTGGGTTTCATCTATCTACCCATCTGTCAGCAGACACTTGGATTGCTTCTATATTTGAGCTATCATGACGAGTGCGGCACTGGATAAGGGCATTCGGGAGTCTCTTCAAGATCCTGGTTTCAATACTTTCAGACATATCCAAGAAGTAGGATTGACGGATCATATGGTAATTTTGTAAGAAAAAGTGATGCCCACTTCATAATACAAATGCTCTCATTTCATAATAAGAGCTCTAGAGGCTTAGAGTAGTGAAATCAGCCAGGCAGTTTATTTAAGGACCTTGCAAGGACCTAGATTGAGTTTATGAAACCTAAATGCCTGGTGTGTCTCCATTTTTTGACGACCAGGAGAGCCCACAATGCTACACATTGCTTAGGTGTTATCTTTCTCTCTGTCCCTTACATTTTCCTTTCTCTCAACAAAAGTCATGTGAGGGTTCATCTGTGTTGTTTATTTGAAAGCTTCTTAGCTGCATGGTCTCGCAGGCAAGTCTGTCTGCTCATAGTTATCTACTCTAAACTTCTAGTTTCAAGAGAGGAGCTTAATGGAACTTGAATGTTGCAGGGAATACCTAGACCAGCCGGTGTTCTCAGGGGTCTAGTGTTTTCTGGTGATTTATGCCTGGACCTGAACAGTCTCCTTTGAAATTCTGTTTGCAGTTTTAATACTAGCAACCCTTGCACTCCTGGCACTAACACTTGCTCATGTTACTTTTAATACCAGTGCTTCTGTCTTTTATTTAGAAAATCTTTCATTTGTATTCACAAGTGAAATGGACATATATTTCTTCTTTTTTTTTTTCTGTGAGGTTTTTATCAGTCTGTAGAACCTGTCTTACTTAGAGATGCTATTGCTGTGAAGAGACACTATGACCATAGCAACTCTAATAAAGAAAAACATTTAATTGGGGCTGGCTTACAGTTCAGAGGTCTAGTCCATTGTCGTCACGGCAAGAAGCATGGCAGTATGCAGTCAAATACGGTGCTGGAGAAGGGGCTGAGAGCTCTCTATCTGGATCAGCAGGCAGCAGAAAGGGAGAAAGACACTGGGCCTGGCTTGAACTTCTGACATCTCAAAGTCCACCCCCAGTGACACACTTCCTTTAACCCACTCCACGTCTATTCCAACGAGGCCACATCTGCTAATAGCACCACTCTTTATGAGCCTAGGGGGGCCATTTTCATTTAAAACACCACAAAACCAAAATCGTATTAGATTTATTTTTTTAAATGATGAAAAAGATTCCTCTTTTTCATAATTATACATTCATAATATAAAATAAGGCTTTCACATCATGTAGTATCAGAAAAGGAGCTCAGCAGAGCTAAAAGAGTCTTCTTTGGTTTGAAGCCAGAACAATGGTGCTTATATTGGATTACAACTCACAACATAAAATACATGTCTGCCAAATTATGCTGATATTAATTTATGAGAGAAGATGGAGGGTAGTTTTTCCTCACAGAATTCTAATTAAAAGCTCAAAAGGTTCAGGGAAATTGAATATCACCATCAGAATACCAAGTAATCATTGCTCCAGGCAAGATCTATCCATGAATACTAAAAACAAGTGGGCCATACACTTCAAGAAGAAATACAATTTGCTTAGCCTCAAAGTATCTTCCCCCAAATCTTTATCAATCACAAAGAGAAAAACAGTAGCTTTGTGGTGGAGACACTGAGTAGACACCATCTCCACCAAGAGCTCGGGGTTCACACTACCTGGTAGAGGAAATATCCGCACTATGTGTCATTAAGAGAAAGCACAAAAGACATAGGTCTTGCAGTATTCTGAACAAAAATACATCAACTCCTTCTGAGATCCAGAAAACAACAGCTAAAAGAAAACCAAAGAGGAGTCTACATAATATCTCACCAGGCATCTTCAACGTCAAAGTCATGAAAGGCCAGGAAAGGTAAACTGTGATCCATTGAAAAAAGCGAAAGAGAAATAACACATACAGGCAGCCTAAGACCCTGAAATAGCACATGGGTATTAGTGGGAAAATTCATGTGACCTGAATGAAATCTGTACATGGGTTAATAGTAGGTTACTTACAGTTATCTTAGTAATTCTATTATGATTAAGCAAGAGCTTAACATTTGGGAAAACTAAATGAAGATTATCTAGGTTCTAATTTTGTAAGCCTTTAAATGTCTAAAATCATTTCAAAATAAAACTTCCACTATACAATTGTAAAACAAAAACTGTACAATCAATTATGTATATTTGTTTAGCTTTAGACTGTTTGTCTGCTGTATACTTTCAAAATGCTTTTTGGAACTTTTATTAATTAGGATTTAAATGATTTCTTCAAGTATTGTAGATACCACCTATGTGGTTCTCTTGGATGGTGTTTTTAAAAGAAAAGTGCTGAGCTGAACATTTTTAATGATTATTACTTTAATATTGAATCCTCTCACATTTATTGTTCTTTGTCAGGTTTTTATTTTGATACTGATTTTGATAGTTTAGATTTCCAAAAGTTCTGTGCATTTAATGGGGTTCAAATTTCGTATGCATTTTCCTTCTTAACATTTGGTATTCAGCACTTCATAGATCCTATCATTTTTCTTGATTATTTAGGTGTGTGTGCGTGCGTGTGTGTGTGTGTGTGTGTGTGTGTGTGTGTGTGTACACGCAACACAGGAACACTCATATGTGAGTGAATGGTTGGAATATTTAGCAGAAATAGCTTGGGCCTTGGCTCACCTTTATTCCTCATTTGCATGTGTGAGTACAGTTAACACCAGTGCTGTTTTATTCAATTTATTCATTTCTTCTCCTCCTCCCCTTCCTCTTCCCTCTCCTCCTCCCCGTCTTCCTCAACCTCCTCCTCTTCATCCTCTTCATCCTCTTCTCCTCCCCCTCCTCCTGCTCCTGCTCCTCCTCTTCTTTTTGTTATTTTACTATTCCTCTTCAGTCTTGTTTGAATGTTCCTTATCTTTTCCCCTATTTGTGAGATGAACTCTTACCTTAATTTTGCTCTTAGCCACTTATTCTAATCAATATATTTTAAGCAAATAGCATTTGCTGAACCCAGGCCCTTTTAAGCTCTAAGAAGTAGCTTTGTGGGATGCCTCTCTCTCTCTCTCTCTCTCTCTCTCTATATATATATATATATATATATATATATATATATATATATACATATATATATATGTATATATATGTGTGTGTGTGTGTGTGTGTGTGTGTGTGTGTGTGTGTGTGTGTGTGAAAATTTGGAGACTTTAATAAAAAGAGGGAGAGATGAATGGGGATTCTTTTCATCAGCGGCTCCTCCCAATAGTGTTTTCTCTGCCAGATATTCCCAGTACATGAGAAGCCAGAGCTGGAGAACCTGTCTGTTTGGCCTTGGGGCAGGTGGCATTGGCAGAAAGCTGCACAGGAAAGCACAGGTCCTAACCCAACTGCCACATGCTGCCATGTGTCCCGCCTCCAGTCCACAGCTGTTACCACTTTCTCTAGGCTTCCCCAGACAACACACACATAGCGTGCACACATGCACACATGCATGCTCACACATGCGCGCACACACACACACACACACACACACACACACACAGACTGAGAGACAGAGACAGAAAGTGGTTTCTGTCTCCTTAGGCGTTCTCTTGACTTGTGCTTTTGGTTGGTTAGCGGTCTTTGTTTGCTTCCTACTGCTGTGATAAAGACTGTGACCAAGCTTGGGAAGGAAAGGGTTTATTCGGCTGTCACTGATGTTGGGGGATATCCAAACACACTGTGAACCCCAAGTTTGCATTTGCATCAATTAAATCAAAGGAACCTTGGGTCAGGAGGCTGTGTTAGTAACTAGTTGACAGAAAGTAATCATAGAGCCTCAGAGAGACAGAGAGACATAGGAAGTAGTAGGATGAGCTTGGAGTAGTGAAGCTTTTTGGGTTTTGGCAATGCAAAAGCACAGGTCTTCTGTGAACACCAGCAAGGAGAGACCTTAGCTAGTTGCTACTCAGCCTCCTCGGTGATCGGTGATCGCAGGTTCTCACCCCTGGAGGCAGGAACTGAAGCAGAGGCCACAGAGGGAAACTACTCAGCGACATGTTGTGGCTTACTCAGTCTCTCTATATGACCCAGTACCACCCTGCATAGGCTAGGTCCTCCCATACCAAAAATTAATCAAGAAAATGCCCACAGACCTGCTTACAGATCAATCTGATGGAGACACTTCCTCAACTGAATTTTCTCTTTCCAGATGATCCTGGCTATGTCAAGTCGACAAAAAGAAACCAAAAAAACAAAACAAAAAAACCCTACCTAGCACAGTTCTTTCCAAAACTAAATGCCTTTGTCTGCACCTATAGTTTCTCCAGGGTTAATGCTAGGAGGGGAACCAGCAGCCATGGCAACCCTCTGCCTTGGCAGGAGCCAGAAATGGTCTTCATTTTCAGCACCGGCTTAGCTGTTCTTTGCTCTTAGAGTGGCAGATCATAAAAAAATACTTTTTCCAGTTTCTTCCCCCAAACCCTCAGTAGGTTGTTAATCATCTTGCCTTACCACTGTGAGTAAATTCTCAAGTAATGGACATGTTTATGACAGGCACAATTGCCAGGCGGACATCGAGTTACGTGACTTGGAATATTCAATTTTGTTTTATATCCTTCAATAAAGTTTTATCCTTTTATTGACACAAGTCTCACACAATTCTTGTTGTTAGCTATTTATGGCTCTTACAGCCATTGTCTATGGATACATTTTCACTTTGTTTGGTAACTAGCTAATGCTGACCTATAGAAAAGTTTATTGATATTTATAGGCATTTTTAAAAAGTTTTGTGGTGCTGCAATCCCTTCCTGTAAATTATAATAAGAATGGAGAAATTGGTTTCTAAATATCCACCCCAAAATGAGAAAAATCAAAGTCACTTTCTTAAAATAATAAAAAGAATGAAAACATATTGCACATTTTGCAACATTCTTTAAGAGTGTAAGGTCAAAGCCAGGTGGTGGTGGTGCACGCCTTTAATCCCAGCACTCAGGAGGCAGAGCCAGGTGGATCTCTGTGAGTTCGAGGCCAGTCGTGGTCTACAGAGTGAGATCCAGGACAGATACCAAAACTACACAGAGAAACTCTGTCTCGAAAAAGCCAAAACATAAAATAAATAAAAAAAAGAAGGCCACTGTCACAGAATTACATGCCTTCCCAGTAGGGAATCGGTCCACAGCCTTAGAGAATAATTAAGGAAAAAGGT